>NC_084821.1:51223322-51823322 GCF_958449725.1 Rosa rugosa | reverse complement strand
GTTTCGTTATTGTACTGCTTGCTGAATTTAATGAAAGGGCTGACCTATTTTCGTTCAAAAAAAAAAAACTCCGGGCTAGATTAATTCAAGAAAAAATCTATTAAGTGACATTATATATGAAACATCTCCATGAGTTGCATTGAAATGTCAACATAAAGCTTCAAGACTTATGAGTATCCAAATAAATTAAATCAGATATAACAAGAGGAATCGAAAGACTAAGATCAACAAGTATAGTAATAAAACCATCAAAATATCATATGTACATCCATAACATGATAAACAAATATCTAGCCCACAGAAAGAAAGAAAGAAAGAAAAAAAAAAAAAAGAATCTCAACTTATGTGTTAGGTAGTTGGTATCCAACCAATACTGTGAGCCCCCGAAAATTTTTGTTTAATTTTTAGAATGTAATTTTTCGCCAATAAGATTTTCGCAAGGTGATTTAAGTGAAGAAATCGATTTCGGGGATTGTTTTAGTGTCACGACCACCTATTGGGCCTCATGATTTAAGTTGGGCCAGAGTCCTTCGTTTTGGGCCCAGAAGGTTACAGAAGTTTAGCGCGGCGACAGTTTGTTGAAGTTTCGGAGACAATAAATCGAGTTGTAACAAAGTTTTGGATTTTGAGTTTTTACGAAATCGAGTTTTGGGCCTAAGACGAAGTTGAGAAATAACTTAGGAAGTTTCCGACGAAAAACGAATGAAAGAAACGTTACGAGCCCAAAACCGAAAGCAATTAACTAGAAGAGTTTCGTAATTCGTTGCAAGGGCAAAATGGGCATTTCACGGATACAAGTATAAATAGAAAGTTAGCTAGGAAAAACCCTAGACTCCCATTCTCTCCCTCTCTTCTCAGCCGCGTCCTCTCTCTCTCAACCTCTCGTTCCCTCACTCTTCTTCTTCCCTCTGCAAGCGCCGGAAGCCACCATCGCCGGCCACCACCTTGCAACACCGCCTCCACTCTTCGAACCAGCACCCAAGTCCGACCAAAACCTGAGCTTCACCACCCACATGCATCGCCGGTAGCCTCCACACGCGACCACCAAAAGCTGCGACACCACTGCCTCCCTTAATCCTTCGATTTCCAGTCGCCGATTCACACCACCACTACTAGAAATTGAAGCACCAAGCCCTAGAGAGCAAAGCCCGAACCATACCCTCAAGCTTCGACGCCGGAAAACGCTGAACGCACATCGTCAGAACCGAGACTCTGCATGTCTTCGTTCTCCAATCTCCGGTTCAATACGAGCCAAACCACCACCATATATGGAATCAGCGCCTCACTACCCACCTGTTCCCGAGACGTCATCCTCCAACTCTGACCAGAGCCGCCTCACGCGCCGCAGCTGCCATAGCTCCACTGTGAATACGGCCGGGCTTAATCCCTTTGTTCTGGTAAGACGTTCTCTAGCCCCGTCCATTGACTATTTGAATTTCGGTTCAAAGAGGAGTGGGTTAACCTTGGGTTTTCTGGGCTTGAGGAAATAATGGAATTCAGTTCAGGAGGAGAGCGTCTGGTGTTGGTTTCGATTTGAGTTCTTGATGGGATGATGAAGAATCGAGAAAGGCTGCAAGAAGCAGCACATTATGGAGATTATGGTCTCGGCAGAACTGATAGAGGGTAAGAAACCAAGCCTTTGAATTGTGAATTTGATTGTTGTTGGGACATTGAGATTGATTAATTGAGGATGTTGTTTTATGGAGGAAATGAGAACCCATGGACTAGGTGAAGGACACTGGGCAGAGACCACCATTGCGAGAAGTCGAAGAATTCTTTTAAGAAGAATGGTAAGGTTCTGGATATTTGAATCTGTACTGGCATGTATTGTTTGCACTTACTGAAATTGCAGCTTTGAGGATTATTTGGATTGAAATTGGTTGAATTTATGGAGGAAGAGAAGTGGTTTTATGAATTAAAACAATGACTTGGTTACTGATGAAGAAATGTAAAATAAGAATGAAATTGATGGTTTGGTCAAATACATGAGAAAAGTGGTAAATAAGAATGGACCGGTTTTGATAAGTGAATTAATATGTGGAATGTTCAATTTAAGGTCCGTGAATAGAAATATCGCAAACCTACCATATCCCAGAATTATCGTATAATGAAATTATTGGGGAATGGTGGTTGTTATTTAATTGCTTAAGGTTTAAAAGCTAAATGAAATGAGGTCAAACCGGTTGACCGAAATTTTAATATGAAAAGAAGTATGATCACCATATCCCGAATGAGCGTTTTAACGTTAAGTGAATCGTTCAGGAACGGTAATCGTCATTTGCTTTCTTATAGTAGTAATACTAAACAATTTTTGGGTCAAAGCGCTTAGTATAATCCCCATCTCCTAAATGATTCAAATGCTACATCATTTGGATTATTTGGGAATGGATAATAGGTTTTAACGACTAAAGAAAAATTCGACGGACTTTAAGGAAATTAAATAAATGCTTTGGTTGCTCGGTTAATTGAGTTATAGTGTAGTCGATGTACTCATTGATTTAATTTTATTACAAAGGATTCGAGCGTGTGCACTTGGATTGGGACAAAAGATCGATAGTCGGGGACGAACCCAAAAGTGGACGAGCACTCCATATCCAGGTAGGGTGAGCTGTCCCTTCCTTGTTAAAGGCTTTTCTATATGTGGAATGCTCTAGTATAATAATATGTTGCCTGCAAGTACGTTTTTGGTTGTTCATTAGTCGATGCCTTGTGATATCCGTGTTTCCATAACTGATAATTGCTTATTGTGAAAACCGAGGCTAGACTTGCATGTTGAGATACTGTACCCATTGTATGTTTGTACTTGTGACCTGAAAGTGAATGGGACCTAGACGCGTAGATTCCTAGGGATCCCACGGTGTCGATAACCGTGAACCTCGGGAGGGGGCCGTGCTCCTATGTTTGTCGAGAAAGAGTGAGTACAGACAGTGAACCAGTCATAGGAGACTCAGGGCCAGGAAATGGACACTTTCGCTACTTGTAGTCAGAAGTACTACAGAGTAGTTGGCCGGTTCTCGAAGGACGACGAACCAGGTCGGTCACCGATTTGTTTTATTTTAGCCGGCAGGTAAGTATCTCGGAGCTCCAAATTGTGTGAAACATACTACATATGTTTTATAAAAGAGATAAATGTTTGTGGTTGCCTCTTTTTAAAGTATTTTCGATAAACGTGTACAATATTATGTAGTAAACATTTTCAAGTATATTATTTTTCAATTCTAGCATGGTTGGGTCGGCCCCTACTGGGCATGCGAGGACGAAAGCTCACCCCTACAATAGTGTGCAGGTTTCGAGCATGTGGTCGGGAAGCGTACAGGGGAGGCACATGACCTGGCTTGGCGTATTTCTCTTTAACTTTGTCAAAGAAGGTTTTGGTCCTTTATTGGATTTTAAAGTAACTTATTTATTTATTTATTTGTTTCCTATTCGCTTATTTACAAAAATTCCGGGAGACCCGTAACCCGGGGGCGCGTCTCCCATACTTGTATTTACTTAGTGATTTGTTATTTCCCAAATTGGGCTCCTATTGTAGGCCCAAATCCTTTAGCCCACTTTGAATTCCGCCTTTAAAAATATGTTGTTTGGTTGCTAGAGTGATTTGTCCAAGAAAGTGTTTTGTAAACCAACAGTTTGAACACAAAAGGCCTTGCGATTTCGGGTTGATGAGTTATCAGGATGTCATTTGTGACATGTCGGTTTCTCATTGGCTCGGGGTCGCGGCGCTGTGGGACCCCCCTCTCGGGTCACCACAAATACATTATTTAAAAAGGAATTTAATTTTTTATTCATCTGGACCCATAGAGAAACCCTAAAGCCGAGCGTTCTCTATTTTGCTGCAAAATCGTTCTTGTCCGGAGGCGCTCCGGCGTCTGGGTGGCCTCCGGCCTCGCCGTCGTCATGGGGTTGCTGCCAGATGGGAGATCGATATCTATCGCCCATAGGACTTTGTTGGAGGGGTTCTGTTCCAGGTTTTTGTCAGTTTGGTTCTACTGGGCTGGTGGCGGAGGGGTGGTTGTGCTGTTACTCGGTCCCTGCTATGGTTTATCTTGGAGCGTTGACGTCGCCTGGGATTTCGATCGACGGTGGTGTGGGCTTGTGAGAACCCAGATCGGGGCTGGTTTTGTTCCATGGTGACGCAGGTCGACGGCGTGGCTAGAGACAACGTGGGTCGGTGGCATGGCGGTGTAGATCACGATGACGCGAGTCGGCGGCATGGGTCAGATGGAATTCGGCCGGCAGGTGACGTCGTACGACGAGGGAGATGGGAGAAGATGGTGGACTGGGCCCGAGTCATGCTGATGGGCCTGGAGTGCTCTCCTTGGTGGCTACCCTATTGGGCCTAGTTGTTGGGCTAGGTTCTATCCTAGTCCATTAGCTTCTAAATTTGGGCTAGGGTTTAGGCTCTTGGCCCAAACCTATGTTTTTAGATTTTTTTGTCTAATTACAATAAGTTTCCTTGTATTAGGAACCTAGAACTTTAGCGCCTCCGGCGTAGTACCAAAGGAGGATCTCCGCTATCTCTACAGTCTGAAATGTATAATGAGTGGGTCGATCTATTTCTACGTACCGCTGTGGGTACTACCACTACCTTCTTGTTCTGTCTATGTCCTTAAATGACAGCGGAAGGGTATGTAACGGCCTATTCTGGTTTGTGATGAATATACTATGGGTGCGGCTGTTGCCACCATACTATTTTCTTAGTTCACCCTACAAATATTTGAATTATAGAAAGACTATATTACCCAAGTACAAAATGACTAATAAGTACACTGATTTTCTAAAATCCAAATCTGTAAGAAAAATAAATAGATAACTAATTAATTATACAAAAACTACTTAATTCCTCATTGGATAACAATAATCTTCATATTCTCCACCCAAATTTGAATTTATTACTATTTTTTTTGTCTTTTTGTTGCATCCTCATTGTCAATTCGTTATTCAATTCACAAAACTATTAATGTTAACTTCATCAAAATCTTTGCAATACCCTTTGTGAACAGCGAAAGTAAAATTTAAAACACGAAAAAAAAATCAATCTTTTTTTTCATTGCTCATAATTGTTAACTGGAAAATTTTACAAAATGTTAACGTATGACATGCATACAATTGCCTTAAAAGTGGTAATTTGAGTCCTCAAAATAGTAATAATAGTCCTCAAAGTGATAACATGAGTCCTTAAAGTGATAAATTTTCTTAGTTACCACATGAGTCCTCAAAATAGTAATATTAGTCCTCAAAGTGGTAACATGAGTCCTTAAAGTGGTAAATTTTCTTAGTTTACCATATGAGTCCTCAAAATAGTAATATTAGTCCTCAAAGTGGTAACATGAGTCCTTAAAGTGATAAAAATAGTTGATGTATGAGAAATGTTAACATACTATAGCTTTACCCATTGTTAACTTACTAACCTTTTGACATAGATTAAAATAGAGGAACATCGAAACAAAACAAAAAAATTACTTAGAAAACTTGAATATATTTTAGTGTTTTTATTGGTATAAATTAAATAAGAGATTTTTCTTAAAAAATATTTTTTTAACTGGATATGTAATATAAAGATACTCTTGGAAAGAGAAATGAGTTAGATAAGTAATTTTAATAATTGAAATTAAAATGTAAGGTGTAATGAGTAAGTAGGGTGAACAAACAAAATAATAGGGTGGCAATAGCTGCACCCTTATACTATTCTGCCCCGTGGGCTTGATTCCAAAAAACCAATACATTATTTCTTTACAAAACAATTAGACATTATTGATGAATCCAACTGCACAAAAACAAGAAAAATTTCCATGCTCGGCAACTTGCAAAGACTTCTTTGTTTATGTGTATGAGAGGGGATCTTAATTCCTTACCAAGCTCTTACCGATTTGAAGCTTCAAACCTTGCTTCCTCGATGCCTCAAATAAGAAATGTGAATCCATATGGGTGCGAAAAACTTTGCAAACCTTAAAATTTGCAAAACTTGAAATGTGGGATACTTTAAACTGTTCCCAGCTTTTAAGGTATATTTGCTTCCAAAGGTGGCAAAAAAGTTGTTCAAAACGCATTTCCCAACATATATCAGTTGTGACTGCTCCATGCAACTTCTAAATTCTAGAAAATTTCGCGCATTGACACATTTGTTCAGATTGGTCGAACCATGATAATTGTAATCCATAGGCACATTGTTTTAAGCCTGGCATGTTGCTCATTTGTGTTTATTTTGACAAATTGTTTGATTTCTAGTTATACACGCGGGGGAATTAGGATTCATGACGTTGGAGGGCCGGAACATAAATATAATATATAAAGATGAAAGATAATTGAAAAATGAGAAAAATTCAGGTACCGTCCCTAAACTATGCTGCCAAGGCCAATTTGATACCCGAATTCTCAAAAGTATCAATGTGATACCCAAAGACCTAAATTGGTATCAACGTGATACTTCCGTCAAAATTTTCTAACTGCGTCGTCTGTTTGCTGACGTGGCAAGCACGTGGGTCCCCAAAAAAAAGTGAAATGACAAATTTACCCTTTTTTTTTATAGAAAAATTCATCTAACGTCCCCAAACTATTTTGCCAAGGCCAATTTGATACCCGAACTCTCAAAAGTATCAATGTGATACCTAAAGACCTAAATTGGTATCAACGTGATTCCTTCTTCTTCTTTTGGGATCTTCTTCTTCTTCTTAGGGTTTCGCGGCGCCAAGCAGCTTGGGGCTGAAGCTTCCAATCGAACCTGATACCGTTCGAAGAACCTGCTGGTGCTGAGATGATCAACGACCCGTCGGCGTAAATTGGGGTCGTCGAGCTATTGAGCGAGACGAGGCGTTCAGCCGGAAGGTACCGTGAGAGAGTGACTGTCGAGGCGGAGTATGTACGGTCTCCGAATGGAAGGCGGTCCAGTTCGAGGGATGCCATTTTAGCTATTCTTCTTCTTATTCTCTCTCCTCCTCTCTCTCTCTCTCTCCTCTCCTTCTCCTTCGCCCAAACCATCACTAACGCCACTGAGATGGATTTGTAGCAGGAATTGGAGAGGATCTCAGCGGCGTTAGTGATGGTTTGGGCGGAGGAGAAGGAGAGGAGAGAGAAGAAGAAGAAGAATAGCTAAAATGGCATCCCTAGAACTGGACCGCCTTCCATTCGGAGACCGTACATACTCAGCCTCGACGGCCACTCTCTCACGGTACCTTCAGGCTGAACGCCTCGTCTCGCTCAACAACTCGGCGGCCCCAATTTACGCCGACGGGTCGTTGATCATCTCAGCACCAGCAGGTTCTTTGACCGGTATCGGGTTCGATTGGAAGCTTCAGCCCCAAGCTGCTTGGCGCCGCGAAACACTAAGAAAAAGAAGAAGAAAATCCTAGATGAAGAAGGAAGAAAAAGAAAAGGAAAAAAATGAATTAACAAAAAAAAAAAAAAGGTAAATTGGTCATTTCACTTTTTTTGGGACCTACGTGCTTGCCACGTCAGCAAACATACGGCGCTGTCAGAAATTTTGGACGGAGGTATCACGTTGATACCAATTTAGGTCTTTGGGTATCACATTGATACTTTTGAGAGTTTGAGCATCAAATTGGTCTTGGCAAAATAGTTTGGGGACGATAGATGAATTTTTCTAAATAAAAAAAAAAGGTAAATTGGTCATTTCACTTTTTTTTGGACCCACGTTCTTGCCACGTCAGCAAACAAACGGCGCCGTCAGAAAATTTTGACGGAAGTATCACGTTGATACCAATTTAGGTCTATGGGTATCACATTGATACTTTTGAGAGTTCAGGTATCAAATTGGCCTTGGCAAATAGTTTGGGGACGGTAGCTGAATTTTTCTCTTAAAAAATTTGTTATTTTTATTTTAAAAACTTGTTAGTTAGATATGGTTTTTCTTTTGAGTTAATTACATATAAGTGCATCTTTTAATGTTTTTTAGCCATAAGGCCACCAATTAGTTTTTTCCCTCATAAGGTCACTAAATTAAAAATGGTGTTATATTTTAAATATAAAAACCAATATATTTACAGAAATGCCATTAGAGTAAAAAGTCAACAATCATTCTCTCTCTCCTTTCCGGCGAGGTCTCCGGTCAACTTCCGGCGGGTCTCCGACCAATTTCCGGCAAACTCCGACGACCACAAAATCTAATGTCACTAACACCAAAAGCTACTGTGGCTAGCAAAAAAAGCTACTCTGATGAGATTTCCGGCAACCTCCGGCGAGGTTACAAAAGCTACTATCACCAGTAATAAAAGCTACTGTCACTAGCAACAAAAGCTACGCTGGTGAGATTTCCGGCGATGTCACAAAAGCTACTATCACCAATAATAAAAGCTATTGTCACTAGCAACAAAAGCTACGCAGGTGAGATTTCCAGCGAGATAACAAAAGCTACTATTACCAGCAATAAAAGCTACTGTCACTAGCAACAAAAGCTACGCTGGTGAGATTTCCGGCGAGGTCACAAAAGCTACTATCACCAGCAACAAAAGCTACTGTTACCAATAAAACATACGCTCCCAAAAATCAAAAGCTACTAACACCATTAACAAAAGCGACTGTCACGAACACAAAACGATACTCTCACCAGCAACAAATGGCTACTACCAAAAATGTAGAAAACTACTGTAGAAGCTATGAAACAAAAACCTACTGTCAATAATTCCAAATGATTTGAAAAGCTACACTCAATGTTGTAAAAAGCTACTTCAACTTCTGTAAAAAGATACTTCAACTTCTGTAAAAAGATACTCCAACTGTTGAACTGCTATTGTCAATTTTCAGATCGGTGTCGTATATGTTTTCTTGTTGTGACGCCTCACCTCAGCACAATGATCACACTTGATAGGAATGGTCTTTCCATCGCCACCAGCAAACTTTATTCAAATACTTATTGGCCTGTCAAATGGCCTCATGGTCAATGGAGGCTTCACAATAGGAGTTGAACTTAACAGATACTTATAGTATTTAGATGGAAACAACAGTGTGCCGCTGCACCGCGAACTTGCCACTATATCAACTAGAAAATAGAAAACACGACCTTATATGTCAAAATGCAAAAGATAATGACAACAGCTTCAAAAGCTACTATGGTAGTTATATAAAGCATAGTTACTGACTGCAATAAAAAAAACACACCTTGAATTATAGAGAAAAAATGTTCAGCTCACAAATAATGCAAAGTATGTTTGCTTAATAGCTGTAGTAGCTTTATTGAAGTGTAGTGTAAACTTTTCTAAATACATGAGTAGCTTTCTCTAAACTATATCAGTTGTCCACAAACCATAATAAGCTTCGATTGAAAGTTGTATAGCATTGAATTTTGTTTCAGATACAGACCCAAAACAAAATGAAAACACACTTTAGTTTCCATTAGCACAAATTAAGCACGTATTCATCAAACTTTCTCTTCAAATGAGTAACATCTGTAAGTGAATAATGAAACTTGTGCCATACTATTGCAGCACGAAGCAGCCAATCTATTCAAATGTCATTGTTCTTACCAGCTGGGCGATGGCAACAGCACTGAGTAACAGTAGTCCAGGGCGTTCTAAAAAGGACCAGCTTCGTGACCGAGTGACAAAAATAAGAGTCTGGCTCACAATTTTGACTTGTAGGTACAAGACAACCATTAGATCCTCATGACCATCTCTTATAGATCTGAAACCAAAATCTTCCTACAGAAAAAGCATATTGCCAATATTAAACAACACTGAAGAAAAGTTTCTGTAAAATATAAGTACTCATAAACATAGCAAACTGTAATTTACATCAACCATGATTAACGATCATCAATGCCAAATAACCTACGAGCACAATCCCAGTAGCAAATATCTCTTTCAATTTCCAGCCACCAGCTATCCCACATATTCTTGTAAACTCATCACTAATGCCATAATTACAAATCCAAACTAACATAATCTTCAAGTAATTACTCCATGACTCCATCACAAATTCACTTAAATCTTGAACATCAAACTTAACTATTCCAATCACTCTAAACAATTTGTAATCATGTAGAGGTTTCTCAATTCTTACAGCAAATCAAACTCAAGAAATTCGGAATCCAAATACTCAGTAAATCAAACTTAAGAATTCCATAAGCTCCGAATGTTCAAAAATCAAATAATCCTAGGCTGAATTAGCTCGGAGATGCGATCTGGAAACAGAAGGTAAACCTGAAGCTCGACTACGATGACGAATTAGGGCCGATTGCGCCCAGGCCCGACTACGAAGAACGCGATCTGGAATCCGCTGAGGCTGAATTAGAGGACATCGATGACCTCGTATCTCGACAAGGAGCGTAAGGTCACCAGAGTTGAACGACGCGGCGGTATCGAAGACGCCGATCAAATCAGCTTCACCTTCATCCTTC
This sequence comes from Rosa rugosa, assembly GCF_958449725.1. Lineage (NCBI taxonomy): Eukaryota > Viridiplantae > Streptophyta > Magnoliopsida > Rosales > Rosaceae > Rosa > Rosa rugosa. The sequence continues at coordinate 51,812,971 of NC_084821.1, read as the reverse complement.
TCGCCTTGCGCTGCGGATCGTGAGATAGCCGGATTGGTGTTAGAGGCGGTGGATTTAAGGACCTCGATGAGCCATTTTCCGGCGACGTTGTCCTCGTGCTCGGAGATGGTGAGAATCTACTCCGGCTCGTCTCCGTTAGGGTCCGCTTCGACTGAGAAAGGTAATGGAGATGGAATCAGCGATGGCGTTGAGGAAGGGTGTCGCCGGAGCCGAGCAAGATGGTGAGGAAGGGAGCTGCCGGAGCTAAGCAAGATGGTGAGGAAGGGATTTCTCGTCGGAGAGAGAGAGAGAGAGAGAGAGAGAGAGAGAGAGAGAGAGAGAGAGAGAGAGAGAGAGAGAAGAGAGAGAGAGAGAGGAGAGAGAATGAATTTCTTTCGTTTTGGCGAGAGACTGATCGATGGAGTCAGTTTTCTTCCACGAAGGGCAAAATCATCCGGAAGGAAATAATTTTAAGATAAAAGTGGCCTTATGTGTACAAAAAAACTTTGGTGGCTTTATGACTAATTTAAGTTTCAAAATAACACTTGTGTGTAATTTTCTATTTTCTTTTTTGTTTTGCTTTTTCATCTAGAAAGAAACAAAATCGGATGAAAATAAATAAAAAAATAAACTAAATTGTATATGCAAAATTATAATGAAAACATAAGTTTTGCACCCAATTTGATAATAATTTATTAGGTTAAAATTGTTTTAGGGAATCAATATTTGAAAAAGAAATTGTTGTGCTTTCATTGATAATAGGGGCATCTTTATATAGAAGAATACAAATATAAAGATAGAGTTGTACAAGAAAACGTAATCATACATTGATTGGATATCTATAAGATTCTTCGAGATTATCTCTAATTCTAACCCTATTTCAACTAGAGCAAGTAACTTCGAGTTTGGACCAGACACAAATTCTGGATTTACTTGAATACTCCCCCTTGTGTCGCCCAAACATGGTGCTCCTCTCGTTGCCTCATTAAAAACATTGCCGAGTAACAAAAACCCTGTGGGATAAAAATAACCTCGGTCGAAGGGGAAAAAGAGTACAACACACCCTTCACGTTTCGAGATCAACATATAGACATCTCCCCCTAATGTTTGCGTCTCCCCCTGATGACTACGATCATGGGAGTTTGTATAACTTCCGCAAGCCAATGCTTGCAACATGTTTCTCGAACGTGGATTTGGGCAACGACTTAGAAAACAAGTCTGCCACATTGTCCTTAGATCGAACCTGGTTCACTCTGATCTTGAGGAGCTTCTATTATTACTGATTGTAGAAGAACTTGGGCGATCTGTGCTTGGTATTGTTGCCTTTGATGTAGCCTTGCTTCATTTGTTCAATGCAAGTAGCATTATCCTCATAAAAGCTGGTAGGCTCATTTGTGGTAGACTTCAGACCACAATTGCTTCGAACATGCGTAACTATGGATCTAAGCCATACACATTCACAAACTGCTTCGTGAAGAGCAATAATCTTTGCATGATTCGAAGAAGTAGCGACCAAGGTTTGTTTAGTAGACCTCCAAGATATCGCGGTCTTACCTATGGTGAATACATAACCAGTTTGGGAACGACCTTTGTGTGGGTCAGAGAGGTACCCAGCATCAGCAAAACCTTCCAAAACACTTATGTCGTTTTGGAATGGGGAGAGAGAAGCAGACCACTATTGGTGGCGTTCTTGACATATAATGGGTCTGAATCCATCGTCTCTCTGTAGGGATAGAACAAGCCCACATCAATCGTACCACTTAGGTATCGAAAGATATCTTTAACACCAGTCCAATGGTGTCGTGTTGGCGCAGAGTTATATCTAGCTAACAAGTTTACGGTGAATGAGATATCCCGTCTTGTGCATTGTGCTAAGTACAATAATGCGCCTATTGTACTTAGGTAGGGCACTTCTGCCTCTAGCACATCTTCGTCGTCATCTTTTGGATGGAATGGAACATTCTTTGGATCAAGACTACGAACGACCATTGGGGTGCTTGAAGGTTTAACTTTGTCAGTATTGAAACGCCTAAGCATCTTTTGGGTATAAGCTGATTGATGAATCAGGATGCCATCTTGACAGTGCTCAAGTTCCAAACCGAGGCAAAACCGTGTTTTCCCAAGATCTTTCATCTCAAACTCAGATTTCAAGTATTCAGCGGTTTCCCTTAACTCTTTAAGGGTGCCAATTATGTTCATGTCATCAACATAAACCGCTACCATTGCAAATCCGGAACTTGTTCTTTTTATGAACACACATGGGCATATTTAATTGTTAACATATCCCTTCCCAATCAAGTAGTCACTGAGACGATTATACCACATCCGTTCGGATTGCTTCAATCAATATAGTGAGTGTTATAACCTTATTGCAAACTCGCTCCGTGGTTTAGAGCCACTTGATTTGGGTAACTGAAGTCCATCTGGGATCTTCATGTAAATCTCTGTATCTAGATCCCCATATAGATACGCAGTAACCACATCCATAAGCTGGATGTTCAGTTTTTCAAAAACTACCAAACTGACAAGGTAACGGAACGTAATAACGTCCAGTACGGGAGAATATATCTCATCGTAGTCGATTCCAGAGCGTTGTGAGAAGCCTTGCACCACAAGGCGAGCTTTGTACCTTACAATCTCATTTCTCTCATTACGCTTTCTAAAGAATACCCATTTGTGACCAACTGGTTTGGTGTTGGGCGATATTGGCATAACTTGCCCAAATACCTTTCTTTTCGCTAGAGAATCTAGTTCTGCCAGGATCGCATTTTTCCATTTTGGCCAATCGGCTCTGTGTTGGCATTCATCAACGGAGCGTGGTTCGAGGTCATCAGTCTCAATAATCTCACGCACTACTGAATACGCGAATACATCATCAATGATGATGGAGTTTCTTTCCTACGTCTCATGTACACTAGTGTAATTTACAGAGATATCTATGTTCTTAGGGATAGGCTCTGACATTGAGGCGTCCCCCAAAGATGTCTCTTGGACATAACCATAATCCGGAACATTCTCATGGGACGGATTTTGAGTATGGATGATCAAAGGATTTGTTTGTGCCTCATTCGCTCTCTTTCTAGGGCGAGTATCCTTCAAACCAATCGGTCTACCGCGCTTCCTCGCAGGACCTACGGCCATAGACGCCACATCACTGCCAATATGGGTAGTGGCGCCATCTCCTGGTGTCACAGGAGTGGCGTTACGTTCAGTATTTGGGACGTCAATCCTTGCAGGCACATTTGCAGCAGGTATATGTGATCTCGACACTTTAGCAACATCAGAAAACGCATCAGGTCGAGTGTCTGCTACGTTCTGGAGCTCGATAATTCATCGTACTTCAAGTTCGAACTGTGAGGTACGGGGATCGAGATGAGACATAGTGGGGACAAACCATGACAATTCCTGTCGTTCCTGCTGAACATTTGTGTTCTTATCTCTTCCTAACGACGGGAAGACTGTCTCATCAAAGTGACAATCCGCAAATCTAGCAGTAAAGATATCGCCTGTCAAGGGTTCTAGGTAGCGGACGATAGTTGGAGATTTAACATATATGCCCATTCGTCTCTATGGACCCATTTTAGTATGCTATGGCGGTATAATAGACACATAAATGGCACTCCTAAAAATGCGTAAGTGCGAGATATCAGGCTCATATCCAGTCACTAGCTGTAACGCAGAGTAAGGTTGGGTGGCAGTGGATCGTAGACGAATTAGCGTCGCTGGATGCAGTATTGCATATCCCCAAGCGGAAACAGGGAGATTGGTGCGCATAACCAATGTATGTGCTATCATTTGTAGACTCTTAATAGCAGCTTCCGCGAGACCATTTTGGGAATGCACATGGGGAACTAGATGCTCTACATCAATCCCCAGTGACATGATCCCCAGTGACATGCAATAGTCATCAAACATTTTCGATGTAAACTCCCTAACATTATCAAGTCGAATAGACTTAATGGGATGGTCCAGGTAGTGAGCCCGTAGACGGATAATCTGGGCTAGGAGTTTCGCATAAGCAGCATTTCGAGTGGACAACAGCGCGACATGTGACCAGTGTGTCGACGTATAAACCAATATCATAAAGTATTTAAAAGGTCCGCAAGATGGTTGATTTGGTCCTCAGATATCCCCTCGGATTCTCTGTAAGAACGGAATGAGTATTTTGGGATCCTTTGCGTAGGACGGTCTTAGTCCTAATTTCCCTAAGGAACAAACTTTGCAAAATGAGCGAGGGGCCTTAGAAGCAACCAATGAGGATTTTGGTTGGGTCTGAGCGTCTGAAGCGCTATTTGAAGCAAAATTTGTGACTACATCACCCATCAGAGCGTTGGAACCATGGGAAGTGGCATCCATGGCACCACAGCCATGGGAATTGACAGTCATGGCATCATGGCCATGTGTGACGCTATGTATGGCGTTGTCAAGGGGGACAGATGCGACCCTAGGGCGGTGGCGGCGCCAGAGGCGGTCACACTAAGTCCGGGAATCAATCTTTGATTCTTGCTTCGTTTCACTCAAAAGAATGGATGTCCGTGTGAAATCTTTAGTATACGGATCATCATATCATGACCAGGATGTCCTAGTCGGTCATGCCAAAGCCAATATGTGTCAGAATCTAAGAGATCTTCTCTTATCACATTATTGGATTCAATAGGTCGAATTGTAGTGACATAAAGTCCACTGCATTGACACATAAGCTTCTCTAAGATGCGCTTTCATCCACAATCATTAGAGGTAATGCAAAGGAACTCTTTTATGTTCTCAGTATGCGTTTCCGCATGGAATCCATTGGCTCTGATATCTTTAAAGCTCAATAAGGTTCGATTTGCCTTAGGAGCGTAGAGAGCTTCTACGACATTTATCAAGGTGCCATTTGGCAAGAGGAATTGGGTCATTCCATGTCCTTGAACTAAACCTGATGGCCCAGCCATCGTAGTGACAGAGGAATATGTAGGCAACATCTCCAAGAATAATTGCCTATAGCGGAGAATGGTGTGCGTAGTCGCACTATCCGCAAGACATTGTAGTTCTTTAGAATCCATTCCTAAAAGAAAAGCTCGTAATTAAAATGAGTCATAATGAAAAGAACTCAACTTTTATTAATAAGCCAAACGAAATTACATCATTGTCTCTTTAGCCAAAGAAAATCTAATCCAATAAACTAGCTAATGCAAAACAATGGCAGTCGTCTAACTTCTTTCGGTAACTCCAAAATAAATGTAACCAGGTGAGTAGAGGGATGTCGGTGGAGCAAGGCTCGCTTAAGTACCACTAATCTCAAAACCTTCCTAGACATCACACATACTTTGGGTGAGCCTACTTTGAAGAAAGACTAAACCATTGGCATCTACTACAAACATAATATGGCAATTGCCTACATCTCTTGGAAAATAAAAAGACTTAATCAAAATCGCCAGTCTCTTGGCCCTTGAAGTCTTCCACCCTAAGAGCGAGATCGTCCTCTTGATCTTCTTGCTCCATGTAATTTGCTTCCATTGCTTCATGGTACTTCTTGTAAGCGTTTGCAACATTCTGGGATGCTTTACATGCTTTGGCCCAATGTCCGAATGCTCCATACCGAAGACAGGCATCTTTGTGGTCAGGTTCCCTTGATCGAGGAGCTTCAAGTGCGCGTTGGGGACGGCTTCTTTCCTTGGTGATGTCACCACCATAGCTGGAGGCTTGACCTCTCTCTCTCTTCACACGTTGACCTCCACGGTTTCGTGTACGCCTATCTTGGCGGTTTTCTTCCTCTTTGGGGCGAGAATATGGACCAGAACATCCAAAATCATCTCTAGTCTTAGGGTTTCTCTCTTTGCATCCTCCCTTGGGGGCGCAACTATAATTAAACTCCAGAATAGACTTGATTCCCATGGGTCTAGAGTTATAGTTCTTCATAAGGATATTGTCGTGCTTCTCAGCTACGTTCATGGCACCAATAAGCTCATAAAACCTTGTGATGCATCCTGCATTTACATCAATCCGATAATTCTTTGCAATCGTCAGTGCAGAGACTGGGAAGGTAGAGAGAGTCTTATCGATCAACATCGTATCAGTGATGGTCTTGCCACAGAACTCCATCAAAGACTTGATACGAAGGGCTTCCGAATTTTAGTCAAGTACGGACTTGAAGTCACAGAAGCGGAGACTATGCCATCTCACTACTAAATCTGGAAGTAGGGAGTCACGAACGTTGCCAAAACGCTGCTCGAGTTCTACCCATAGCTTTCTAGGGTTCTCCTAATTGAGGTACTCATTCTGGAGCACGTCATTCATGTACCTTGTCATGGGAATTATGGCTTTAGCTTTGTTTGCCTCTCTAGTAGCTCTATTCACTTCAAAAGCGGCAACTTGTTGAGGAGTAAGCACGTTCTGACGTGGCTCTTAAATCGTATCCAGGATCCCATCAGCCTTAAGATGCTGACGCACATCACGGACCCACTTGTGGTATCTTGCGCCTGTTGTCTCTATTGGAACAAAATTCAACTTGTTCAGGTTACTCATCATGAAAAACAACAAAAGATTAGGGTTAGTTTTGGAGCGAAAAGGCTACCACGAAAACAATAAAAATTTCTGAGCGTAGTCGCTTCCAAGAAATTATGGATTTCTGAGCGTAGTCGTTTCCAAGAATTCCGATTCCTAGAGGAATTGGATTAGATCGAAACAATGATGTGTTTGTGGTCGATCATAAACGTCAAGGTCAAGTAACCTAGAGTTTGGGTCAGACACATATTCTGGATTTACTTGAACAATTTTTTTTTTTTTTTTTTTTGAAAAGAAGATATCTATGTTAAGCAATTCGTTGAGAATGAGGGAAAAACTCATAGATCATTAGCCTTGGTCATAGACTCATAGGTAACTATGTTGCACCATAAGACTTGCTTGCGAATCATCATGGAGTTTAAGGAGAAAAAGAAATAAGAGCAAAAGCGTGTTGATAACGTGTTATAACCTAGAGAATAAGAGAGAGATAGAATAGAGAAATAGAATATAGGAGGAGGTAGAAGTGACGTAAGACACGGATTTGTAAAGTGACGAGAATACCCCTGTTCTTGCTTCTTTCTCTTTTTTTTGTTTTTAATTTCTTTCAGTCTCGTTTCCTTTTTTTCTTTACAACCAAAATCCACCACCACCGAGCTCTCCACCACCACTACCAAGCTCACCATCCAAAAACATCCTCGGATTTTCCCAAAACCCTAAGGTCTTGTTCGGATATGGTGATTTGGGGTTGAGGATTTGATTCAGATTACCCACATCCAAATCAATCTGTTTGTTACCCAAACCCAAATCCAAGTCAATCTGATTTTCACTAGTCGACATAGGTGGTGTTGGAAGCACCGGGGTTTTTCTGGAACGACGTGTTGCTGATGTCGTTACCATTGTAGTCATAATCGGAGCCAGAGCCGCTGTGGAGAATGAGGTCGCTGCCTTCTGGGGCTTCGGCCTCAGTTTTTTGGTTTGTTCAATTTTTGTGGGTTTTGTGTTTAATTTGTGAGTTTTGGTGATTTGGATTTTTCAGGGTTTTGATTGGTAGTGGTTTTGGTTGATACAGAGTGAGAAATTTTTGAGATTTCATTTCTGGGTTTGGTATAGAGAGAGTTGGATTTGTTTGTTGTTTTGTTTTTATTTCTTCGTAATGATGGCGGCCCGAGAAACCTGATGGGGCTGAGAGATGAAGAGAATGCCAAGGAGGAGGAGCAGGAGGATGATTGGTCCACCGACAAGAAGCCCAAGTCGGAGCGGTTACCCCTCACGCGCTGGGAGGTTGTTGCTGCTCTCTCTGTCTTCTTCATATTCTCCTTTGGCCTCCTCTGTGTCTACTTGACCATGCCTGCCACCGATTGCGGTAAACTCAAGCTTCCACACACCATTGCTGATCTCCGCTTGCTAAAATACATTCCTATTAATGCTCAGAATACCGCCATATAATGTCGGCTTCCGATAACGTGGACCGGGGTCCAATCTTCCGATGTGTATAGAGTTCACGAAATCCCGCTAATCTGTCAAGAGAAATACAACGGCGTCAAGAGGAGAGACCGCGGTTGGCGGTCTTCGCTCCTCCGATGCTAAAGTTAGACGATGTACTTATATTGACAAATGTAGCGGTAGATAGCTATTAAATGCGTAATGAATGAAGAGAGAGGAGTGGACCTTTTATACGTGAAATAGTGAGTTACCTCACTCTTGTTTTCGATGTGGGACTGATATACTTCAGTTTGCTAAGTTTTGGTCCTTTATGAAGAGACAACTTTGGGTGGCGCGTGTTGGCGCGTTGAGGCATATTTCGGCCTGGAGTTGGCTTTCCGGTGAAGGTTGTCTTGCTGTGTTTCCAGGGGTTACACCGTTGAAGTCATTTCGACAAGGTGACATGGTTAAATATAAGTGCTGATTATGGCCGGCAAGTGCTATGTATGTACAAGTCCCCCAGTCAAGGAGGGATTTATTGGTTGGGGAGTTACCACAACTGAGGCGGAACCTTCAGTTACATGTCGGGCGTAATCAGTGAGAGTGCGTCTTCAACCATGGATTTTGTCTGAGCGAGCGCTTTTGCCATTTCGGGTGGGCCCCTGCTAGGCTCTCTAGGGAGTCCCCCACTCCCCGGCTAAGAAATACCTCCGTTTGGTCGGATGACTGTTTGTTGAGGGGAGCTGATTGACAGCATGAGGCGGTGGGTAGCGATCCCACTCTTTCGGTGCCTTAATGTCGGGAAGTTAATGACCGGATCAATGGCTGCCTTAAGCTATGTTAACGGTTCCCTTACCCTTTCCCGGAGGAGAAGAACTTGACTGCACCGCCTCGTTGAGGCCGGTGTACATATAATAAATGGGATATCCATGGTTCGGTATGTTCCGCTAAATGTAAATTGTGTCGGGTAGAGCGACTGTTGATTGTTAGCGGAAGTAACGATGTTGGAGACATGTTGGTCTGTAGTTGTCAGTAAAAGAGTTGGTATATGCGTCTTGCAAGCTTTTTTAGGCAAGATAAGTGTTAGCAGTGAAATAACTTTGTTAGCGGTAACCTTTAAGTTGTGGCGGATAATTGATTCGTTATCTGGCGATGTGTAGCGGAGGATGAGGGTTCTTAGCAGAGGATAAGGCTACTTAGCGGAGGATAAGGCTACTTAGCAGAGGATGAAGCTACTTGGCGGGAGAGAATTAACTATGGCGGCGATTTTTTGAAATTTGGGGTTATTTGGTCAGATTTTGCATGATCTTCTGATAAGGTTAGTGACATGTGGACAGGGATGGCGTGCGCGGAAACGTCATTGCGCAGCTGTTGTCATTTCATCATAAATGTTGCATTTATGATCATGTCATTTTTACCGAGGTGTCGTCTCTGTTAGTGGGGGCACGTGGCGCAATCATGGCGGGCGGATACTTTTTTGGCAACGGTTGAGATTTGTCGACAGAGTTTGTATTTAAGGGGGAAACGAAGTGGTGTTGCCTTCACTGCACTTCCTTTTGCTTTCTTCGTCTTCCTTGCTGAGAAAGTGCTAGAGAGAGAGAATCCGAAAACGAACCAGAGAGGAGTTTTTTGTTTGAGTGGAGGAAGAGAGGGAAGATCTGGTGAAGCGGCAAGGATAAAATCTTGAGCAAAGGAAGAGAGATCGAGATCGTCCTTCGTTTTGCGTTTTCGCTGCTCTACATCTTCTGTTTTTTGCGGAATCAAGGTATGTTCTATGTTTCTGGGTTTTTGTGTTCTTGTTTTGGTCTGCCTTGTGTGAATGCACTTGCTCCGTTTGTACCGAAAAGATATGTTTGTTGTTTTGTGTTTGAGGGTTTGAGGGTTTCTGGGATTTTGGAGTGATTGTGTTCTTGAATGAGTTCTTGTGGTTAATGGCATAGGGTAGGTTTAGATCTAACTTGACTTTTAACCTCTAGGTTTAGAGTGTTGTGGGGCATGCCGGCCGTTATCGATATCTCAAGTAGTGAAGAATCGGACGTGTCGTCGCTTAATTAGTCGGAGAGGGGTTTTATTGATTCGTTGCGTCGTCCTACTTCTACAGGAGGCAGCTTGGAGGAACCGCTAGATATTGTCCCTCTGCGAACCATTTCTCCGCCACCTATGGCATCCCAACGAAAAGAGGAACACCAATTTGTTCGCCATACTAGGGAAGAAGAGGTATCCGACAGTAGCGAAGAAAGTGTCGGCGCCTCAGGCCAAAGTGATGACGGGATTGAGATTAGGGAGGAATGTCAAAGTTCCGGACCTACAAACTTTTCGTGGGTCCTCAGTGATGGCGTTGGAGTAGACAAACCTTCCTCTATCATGTCGTGGGGAAAAATACAGAAGATGAAAGACAGGTTTCGCCTTCCCAGCATTGTGAAATTCCCACAGACGGCGCCAATGTTAATGCTCAGAATACCGCCATATGATGTCGGCTTCCGATAACGTGGACCGGGGTCCAATCTTCTGATGTGTATAGAGTTCACGAAATCCCGCTAATCTGTCAAGAGAAATACAACAGCGTTAAGAGGAGAGACCGCGGTTGGCGGTCTTCGCTCCTCCGATGCTAAAGTTAGACGATGTACTTATATTGACAAATGTAGCGGTAGATAGCTATTAAATGCGTAATGAATGAAGAGAGAGGATTAGACCTTTTATACTTGAAATAGTGAGTTACCTCACTCTTGTTTTCGATGTGGGACTATACTTCAGTTTGCTGAGTTTTGGTCCTTTCTGCAGAGACAACTTCGGGTGGCGCGTGTCGGCGCGTTGAGGCATATTTCGGCCTGGAGTTGGCTTTCCGGTGAAGGTTGTCTTACTGTGTTTCCAGGGGTTACACCGTTGAAGTCATTCCGACAAGGTGACATGGTTAAGTATAAGTGCTGATTATGGCCGGCAAGTGCTATGTATGTACAGTTCCCTAATTCCCACTTCCCAATTCCCAAACTCACTCTTATATATTATGTTTTTTTTTCATTGATTTTTCTCTAGAGATCATCTTGGGACCTATGCAAACGATTATCCAGCTCAATTCATTTTGGGTTACTGTTCTACATACATCTTCATGCAGATAGAGGGAGAAAGAAGATAAGAAAGAAGGCAGAGGAAATTTTGTAAGAAATTGAAGCAGGGGCATTCTCATCACTTTACAAAATGGGTGTCTTACATGGCGTTGAGTTGGCAAGTAGAAAACTGGCATGTCAGCAGGCAACCGAAGGAAATGGAGGGAATTGACCAGTTGGACTGAAAATTTTGAGTACAGGGACTTTTGGGATTAAATTAGAAAGACAGGGACTCAAACGAAGACGAAGGCATACTTCAGGGACTAAACAATATTTAGGTCGGTTACAGAAACAAATGCATTATCTACTGCAAACTAACTAAAATCTATCTCTGTTTTTTTTTTTTTTAAAATCAGGTCGGTTACATAAACAACTCTTTGTCTACTACAAACTAATTACGATTGTTCTTATTCTTGTTTACTCTATAATTATTTTTGTTTTTTTGAGCATGTGATTGTTGATCTATTCAATATAGATGTGAGTTCTTTATCTTCATAAATGTACTTGGATTTTTTTATTTTCAAGGAAGATGGGTGTCAATCCATTAAAGAGTAAAAGTAAATTATGTTACACAATGTCTCACCCAAAAATTAAGCTACGAAAGAATCCTAAAGTAAATAAGCATCTAGAGAACCCTAAAGTAATCTATTGTAACATCATCATGAGAATAAGTTCAAAGTAACCAGTAACCTAACACTACTAGGGAGAGCTCTAAAACAACTCAAGAACTAACCCTAATTTATTCATGTTTCCGAAGCACCACCCTACACAGAAGCGGTATCCCTAAATGTTCCTATAAGCTTAAAAACCTTAAATAAAAAAGAAAAATTGAAAACCCAACAGAAACTCCGCAAGACCATTACATCAATCCTAGGGCCCATAGGCAACAGTATCGCTAGGCCACCACTTTTGCTTTCGACATTGGCAATCTTGCTGCCGTCAACCACATCAACCGCCATAACATTATGAATCTTGCCGCCATGATTCACACCTTAACATCAATTTGCACCTCATGTTCTCATTATCAAAGTCTGCAATGACAACCTTAAAATTAAGAACGTACCTTGGAGCACTTAATCCAATGACAAGACCAACGACAACCCCTGCAAGCAAACCAGACCAACCATGAAATCTACTCCACCACCATGACCACCAAGGGGATGAGACCCTCATCCCTTTGCACAATTTCAAAGTATAAAACCAAAAAATGGCACCGATAACTCCAAGAACGGCAGTCACCAAAGAGATGTTGGAAATTTTATGATTTAAAATTAAAATGTATTTTATTTATTTCATTATTTATTTCTGGGGTTATTTTCATTTTGTGTTTATTTCTCTATTTATGGTTTAACGGTTTTATGTTTTAAATATATGATTACTATTTGACTGTTATATGGTTAATGAGGCTATTGATTGTCATGGTAAGTGTGGCCTATATAAGGGTACATGGCTAGAGTTGGAAGACATATGGTTGGAAGGCATGTGTTGTTGGACATATTGTCGGATATGAAATGTCGAGATGGTCAGATACATATGAGGGATATCGTGAGAAGAAAAGGCACTCCACAATCATGCAACCACTCTAGCACAACAGCCTATCCACCTAAAGTCATCTTCCAGATTATACATATATCTATTTTAAATATGCACAATTTTAAGTGCACGGGTGATTAAAGTTTAATGGGGCTGCACGACGGAGCTCGAAGAGTTGTTGTATCTTGGGGGAAGTTCGTCATTCAACCCTGTGCAGTAGGGGACGAATCTTCTCTAAGGACAATGCGCTTGCACGCCTCGACTCGATAAGTTTTTCTATATAAAAACCTATATATTATATTATTTTCTTACTTTATTTTATTTTCTTATCTATATAATTATTCTTATTTCCCAAGATATTACCATATTATTCTATGTTTTAATTTTACAGGAATTCTGTCCCGTATATTTCACAACAAGAGAGTGAAGGAACAAGACACAAAGTTGCAGGCCATGAATCATGATGGTCATGGACAAAGTCTGCCACAACCAAAAAGAGGGACAAAAGCCAAAATTCCAAACATGGTTTTGTGAGGAGATATTGAAGACCACACAAATGAGTTCGATCACTAAGATGAGGGCAGCAAAAGATGCAAACTCCATACTCATCGACTCAAAGAATAGACGACACGGCTAGGGTTTGAGAGAGAGAGAGACATCTTTTTTATTTGGTATTCTTAATTTTACCTTGTCTAGAAAATACTACTCATTCGAAACTTTATAATCTCATATTTAACATTTTTTTAAACTTTCTTAGTATCTTGGTTAGTTTTGATAAATAAAAAACCTTCCCATGCACACAGCGTCGCTGTCCTTAAACCCTAGACCTCTTTGGCTTGGCTCTCAACATCGATGGATCCTATCAACTCTAACTCTGACCTTCAATGGTCGATCTCCACACCAAGTTTGTGCATGATGGCCTCAAGAACGGCTTTCGTTGTCAAGAAATTATGAGGTGCTGCTCGAACACCACATATCTACAAATGGAGGATAGAGCCATACGAGAGTTCAGTTTTTCGATCCTTCATTTTTGGCTTGGAAATGGCCTCTATCTCTTGCTGCCGGCGGTGGTCTGGTTCCGACTAGATTTGATCGGGTTTTACAGGTTGATGATGATCGTCTTTTGTTCTGGGTGATGGCTATGTCAGGGAGGCTCATATGTCGTCTTCTGACTAGGATGCAGTCCGGGCATGATGGTTGTGGTGACACCGTTTGGTCTGGGCGGGAGACGTGATGTGATGTGGCGAGTCATGGCTGCAGTCAAGCTTGCTTATTGGGATGGCTTGCTCTCTTTGGGTCGGGGATAGAGCCTTTGGGCCTCATCTTAGGATTCCTAGGGAGTGGGTTTGGGGCTGATTTTTATTTAAGTTTTTTTTTACTTTGCCTATTTATTGTGTCTTTGTGTTACATAGTTTATAGGAGGCTTTCTTTAATAAGTGAGCATGGAACCGTCAAATGAGTGAACCTAATTTATATATCACTGTGGTGTTACCACAAACTCATTATCTATCCCAGGTCGGTAGAAGGAGGATATGTAATGACCCATTTTGGCTTGAGTTTATTAATATACCGACATTATATTCATTCAAAAAAAAGAAGGATTAAATACTTGTTACTCTTCAAACTTTTCCCTGAAAAACAGTTTAGTCCCTCGCCTTTTAAATTAAACTGGATAGTCTTTATTCTCTCTAATTCTCACACGATAAGTCCAAAATGTCTATTATACCCCTCACTTCATCTTTTTTTCTTTTTTATTTATTTATTATTTTCTCTCTTTTTCTATTTTCTCTCTCTTTTTATTTCTTATTTTTTCTGCTTCTCTCTCTCAGCACTCCAAGCAACAAGCCGATCAAAATCTGAGCCTTCTTTCAGTCAAATTCATCATCTGGGTATTCAACTTCGCCTTCTTTTCAGTCAAAATTGCCATATGGGTATTCAATTTTCTTGATCAAGAATTGGGGTTCGAAAATGGCTATAAATCCATCTACGGCTACCAATTTGTGTTCTCTCTTCCGGTTAGGTGAGATCGGCGAATAGCCCGCTGCCACCGTCTCAATCAACTTGCACATTCGACTGAGACAGATTATCAAAACCAGAACAGCGATGGGAGCTTTGATTTAGGAAATAAGAAGATCAAATCGAAGGGGTGGTGACGATGAAGAGAATGCGACCGAATTGGATTTTAAATTCGAAAATTGACAAGGGAAGAAAGTCGATAATCTGGAAACATTTTGGTTCGGTGGTGGAAGAAAGTGGAATAGTGATTTGAGTGATGGAGTAGTGATTTGAGCCGCGACGGCGACCCTTCTGTGGCCAAGGACCTCGCCGACCGAGCAGTAGAGAGAGAGAGAGAGAGATAAAAAAAGAGGAAGTGAGGGTATAATAGTCATTTTAGACATGCTGTGGACCTTTTGTGTGAGAATTAAAGAGAATAAGGACTATCTAGTTTAATTTAAAAGGCGATGGACTAAACTGTTTTTCATGGAAAAGTTTGAGGAGTAACAAGTATTTAATCCAAAAAAAAAAGTATCTTGGTTAGTTTTTTTTTTTGAAAGGAATTTCATTAAATCAATTAGTGATTACAAACTTAGAATGGCATCTCGAATATCCACTTTCGACACATCCGCTTCATGTGGCCCGAATTGCCACAATAGTGACACTTGCCACTAAACCCTCGACCTGAATTCTTGTCTTTACCCATTGTGACAAGGAGCTTTCCTTGTCCATTGTCTATGCCTATAGCTTTCCTTCTTGTTTCATCGTTAAGCATGTTATCCTTAACGGTATCCATAGAAAGTACACCATCAGACGCAGAATTACTTACGGTCACCATGAAAGTTTCGCAACTTTCCTTCATTCTTGGTGTCCACGTCACCCAATTCGTGTGAGTGAGTTTGACCATCGTGCTATTTGTTCCTTCCATTCTGACAACACCGAACCTGCCAAATCAAACCTTGAATTTCCAGACGAGCCTAAGCTCTGATACCACTTGTTGAGAATCAGTCAATATGTGAAGTCGAAAACACAAATAGACACAGCACACCAAGAGAAACAACCACAGAGATACGAGCACTAGAACACAGATTTAAGGTGGTTCAACAAAACTGTTGCCTATGTCCACCGGGCAGAAAAACAATCTTCCACTATATTTATAATGGGTACAACCAGAAAGAATAAGAAAATAAGGACTCTCTCTTCTCTTCCTATCTTTCTCTTCTTTTCCCTCTCTCACTCTCTAACTCCGAGAATGGAATACACTTTGCTCTCTGTCTCTATGATGAAAAACCAAGAGCAGAACCCCTCCTTATATAGCCATAAGGATATCAGCTTTCTTCACCATCTAGGAAAACCTATTCCTATTGGTGGTAGACAATTATGCCTTCTCCTTCTCTATAATCAACAAGGATTACAGGTAATCCTACATCAATAAGGATTTTCCTTCCTCATTGGAACTCCATTCATCAGTAGGAATTCAAAACCTCCTGGGTCAACAATTCTCATACTCTAAGATAATTGTCTTAGGAAAGACTCATGGGTTGGAAACCCAACACTGACAAAACCACATACTTCCCCATTTACCAGGAAAGAATAACTAACTGTAGTCAACGTTATCATAATCCATTCCACCCAATCGACTGCAAAGCCTAGCTTTAGAAGTTCACATTTCACGAAAGTCCACTCCAACCTGTCATATGCTTTACTGATATCCAATTTGAGAAAAAAGTGATCATCCTCTCCACGCCTATTTGTATGCAGAAAATGCGCTACTTCAGTAGCTACGAAAGTATTATTAGAAAATGCGCTACTTCAGTAGCTACGAAAGTATTATCAGAAATTAGCCGCCTTAGAACAAATGCACTTTGGAGCGGAGAAATTACCGACTCTAAAATCCGTTTCAATCTGTTGGTGACCACTTTGGAACAAATACGATATAACACATTACACAAGGCAATAGGTCACAGCTCAGTCATGTCCTTAGGCTCATTTACCTTCAGAATAAGCTTAACATGAGTGAAGTTCAAGGCTGTAGACAACACTCCTGAGGACAGAACACATTTAACTGCAGTACAGAGTATCTTGGTTAGTTGTTCGAGGATAATTATATTTAAATTATTAAATGACTATGTCATAACATTTGCATTATTGTATTTATACTTTTATATCGATAAAAAAAAGTCATTATGCAATGAAAGCCTTTGTTAAATTTTCACACTAGGCATCCAAAGTCTTAAGATAGACCCTATTCATAAATGACCTTGTTAAAAATTTTCCTTAATATTAGTTCTGAGGAATGTCTCAGAAAGCACACATGATGTGTATGGTTTGGGCATGAGTCTTGAGACTCTTGACAACCACACCAGGAAAAATTGAACATTTCAAAGGTTCCATGACTTGCTAGAAGTAATGACTACGAATTATGTAAGATGTTGAAGGTATTCACAACTCCTATATAATGCAACTAGAGAATCTTTCTAGTAAGTCAATTAGGCATGGATGGTCTATATTAGGAAGACAACTTTCATAATAGACAAAGACATTTTTTACACATTAAATGAATTTTTTGTTTTGACCAGTAGGGATGGCAATGGGGAGGGTGGAGTAAGGGGATTAAATTACCATCCCTATATCCGACTTCATTCTCCATCCCCTTACCCTCCCCAATCCCCGTAATAAGATACTGGAGATTCCCCGTCCTCATTAGGGATTAGGTTCCCGTACCCGCCTTAATTCCCGTTAACAATATTACTAATTTATTATATAAAAATTTATACAAATAATTATGGATTTTAAAATATGAAGTTAAAATCAAACATCAAAATAAAATAAATTTCTTATTTCAATCAAGGAAAATTAACATGTTGATAAAGATCTTTTTAAAAGAATCTTCCTTTTTTTGAACATATTTATTAACATAATTTAAATATTGACAAAAAGATGAAGTTTACATAGATATTTACTTATAAATAATATCAAAAATATAATAAATAAATAAATAAATATATATATATATATATATTTTCCAGATAATTCTTATTGGGTGGGTATGGGGATGGGGATTAAAATATCATCCCCGCTCCATACCCGATTTCAGAAGTCGAATATTGGGGATCCCCATCCCCGTTTACCCGATTTTCCCCGAATTTCTCCCCATTAGGGTCGAATACCTGATGGGTACCTTATCCGATAGGGATTTTTGCCATCCCTATTGACCAATGAACGTTTTTATTTGTCCAAATACTAGATTGAAAATTTACTTATTATTTTTTTTTAGGGAAAAATGACACATATAAATGAGTAAAATTATATATTACGACTCACCTCTTAAAGATGTGACAGAAAGAGTCACAACTCTAAGTAATTTCACCTACTTTTAATGGTAGTTACAATCCTGAGAAATTGTGATGGGACAATTAGTTATACAAATCAATAACAATGAAAGACGGAGGATGTAGAATAAGCACCTCTGCTATCCCTCCTTCCTTCACATTATTTCTCCTCTTTTGCATGTTTTTTTTTGGGGGGGAATTAGGGCATTAATTGATGATTGAACCAACACATAGGGTAAGCAACTAAAGCTAGTTCGTGCATACCAGACATTGACAAAAATGGAGAAACAAGACCTTCAGTGACAACTGTTCTCTTCAAGTGAGCATTCAGATCCAAAAACAATGAATACAAAAACAATGCAATAGTAACCAGCACGAGGTTAGTTCACGCTTCCCGCATCATTAGTTAGGGTTACATTAAGCAAGAGGCCAAGAGCAAAGGCTGTAGTACCCAGCAAGCTGGCTAGGCAATAAGTTAATATGGAATGGAATAGAGTAGCTAGAGATGACCCCAGAAGGAAAGAGGGGTATAGAACAAAAAAGAAAAGTGCATATATGAGCAGTCATTTTCAGATGTGTATCATCAACTTAATTCATAATAAGCATCGTAAAAGTAGACCAAAATGATTTCCAGGTTATAGCCCTCATTCTATAGGTTAACCCATATTTAGTTATGTAAGGTCGTTCTGAGTTGGCATAAAGATGGAAATTATTACTTGCAGCCAATTAACATGCATAGGCCGCTAGGTAGATGCTATGTAAAGGGCAATGCCCAAGGCTGTTGATGACATTCACTGGGGTTGGTAGTTACTTGTCAAAACTAGGAGTCTAGGAGAAACCATTAATGTAAAAATCAAGCACACAAAACTAAGATACACCATTAATGTCAAAAAAAAAATCAAGCAGGCAAATATGTAGCAACAGCATTTGGAGCTAACCTTATTTGAGCTCTTTTGGTGTGGACATTGAAAAGTTTGGTTGGAGGCAGTGGTGGAAACATAATTTTTTTTTTTAATAAGGGTAATTATTCATAAATTTTTGAAACTTATAAATATCAGTCATGATAAAAAATGAAGAGAAATTTGGATATTAGTTTGTATACATAGAGAAAAAATACGAGGACCATCAAAAGATTGATGAAAGATATACTAGAGTAGGCAAAGACGCTGACAAAAAATTCCTAAATCTATGGTGAAATACAATATGTAACTTAAATGTCATTTAGTTTCAGCAATATCTAACAAGGACCATTCTATTATTTTTTTTTAAATATCGACAATATAATTGATAATGTGGTACTTGACACATTTAACTCTTTTAAATCAATGCTAAAAAAAAAAAACCAAGTGATCACCAAAAAACAACACTAAATAGTCCAATACTATTTGGTTTAGTGGTATAGTCTCTCATTCGTAAATAAGAGGTTGTGAGTTCGACTCATGAAAAACTAATTGTAGCATTTGAGTTGTTTATCTGATTAAAAAAAAAAAAAAAAAAAAAACTCCACAAGTAAATCCCACACTAGATGGAGTGTGTGTTTAGTTAGAACTAGACTTCGTGTGGCTTTTGGACTTTTACCTTGTATTGTTCTAGTTGTAATAATTTTTTTTTTTTTTTTTCATGTTAATGAGAAAAGTTCATCTTAGAATAAAAAGAATTATTTGCGGACATTAACAAGAAAAAAGAAAAGGAAAAGAAAGTAGAGGAAAGACAGGTCCCAAAAATGCCATGTAAATGAGAGAAAAAAAGGTGGTCTGAAAAAAGGAAATAGAAGAAGAAGCGTGAAAAAGACAGAAGGGAAAATGAGAGAAAAGAAAAGATGACGTTGTTTCTTTCAAGCGAAGGCAGAGAGACGACGGCGACGGGTGGTGGGGCCACTTTCGAAAGGCGTGGGTGGTCAGTGGTGGCATATAATATATAACCAAAGGATCTAATCTCTACCCATAGCATCCTTATTTGCAGACTAGTCTACTCTCTCTCCCCTTTTCAGCCAGCCAGCTAGCTCCAAACCAAAACCCCAACGGTTCTAACCTCTATCCCCCAAGTAAAACCCAGAACCTTAGTTTACTTCATGCTTTGGGGTTTGGGGTTAAAACTTAAAGCGCGCAGAGAGAGAGAGAGAGAGAGAGAGGGGCTTGGATTGAGTTACGGACATGGAGTTTGGGTAAATTAGTTTGTTACTGAACCCAGTTCTCTACTGGACTTAGCGTCTTGTTGTTTAGATAATAGTTACAAAGAGAGACAGACGCAATGATATGATGAGATCACAGAGATCTTTAATCCTCTTTCTGACCAAACACTGCCACCCTTACCACTGGCATCATCAACCTCTCCTATAGGCCAACGAAGTATTTCTCTCTCTCTCTTGTCTCTTCCATTTCCTATTCTGCCCTTCTCTCTGCTTTCTCTCTCAAAGATTGAAATTTTTTCCAACACGGCTTAGTTTGATTTTTGAAATTGGGATTTGGGTTTCTGTCTGTCTGGGTTTGCCTGCTCAGCTTTGAACTGGGGGCAGCACAGTGAGAGATCGAAAGAGAGAGATAGTAACTCATTTCCATAACATGTTAACCAGACTTCTTATTTGGTGAAAGTACGTGCCAGAGCTGAAGCTGAGCCATCATCAAAAGTACACCCAAAACTTGTGTGATGGGTTAGCCTAGCCTGGCGACAGAGCTGGTTTGGCCTTCTCTCTTCTTCTTCTCTAAGCCCAGCTTTGGCTTCTGGTGGTGGTTTTGTTTTGTGTGATATGGAACTGAAACTATTGAATGGCAGAGCCTTTTGCTATCTGCAGGTTTCAGAAATCCCAGAACACCAGCTGGAGATCATCATCATCAACATCAGAAAAAGCATTAGGCAAATTGAGAGCTGGGAAAGTAGAGATTCAGAAACCCAATAAGCAAAAGTTCATTCTTGTTGTAGCTAAAAATAAGTCTAGGTCTAGTACTACTCCTCCCGCTGCTGCTACTGTTCCATTAAAAGCTGGAAAAGGAAACTCACAGGTCCTTGACTCTGGATCCTCAAGGGAGCCATTACCATTTCCAGTACCCTCATTCTTCTACTTCAACCACCGCTTTCGGAGAACCCACCATCGAATATGCAGGAAGAAAAATGGGGGAGAGCCACAACAACCTCCACCACCGCGCAACGACGTCGTCCTCCGCTGCTTCTCGATTGGGTTTGGGGATAAGGACTGCTTCTTCCTCCACCACCAGCGAGATCGTGGAGGCTCGAGGCCACATTCTAAAGGCCACCGGCCGCAAGGACCGCCACAGCAAGGTCTGCACCGCCAAAGGCCCCAGGGACCGCCGCGTCCGGCTGGCCGCGCACACCGCCATTCAATTCTACGACGTGCAGGACCGGCTCGGATACGACCGGCCCAGCAAGGCCGTCGATTGGCTCATCAAGAAAGCCAAGGCCGCAATAGACGAGCTCGACGAGCTGCCGCCGTGGAACCCGAACTCAATTTCTGTTCAGACAACATCTTCTCCAACGGTGCCGATATCCGCCGCGCAGGACACGCAGAACGCGAGCCTCCATTTCTCGATGGTGGAGGCTCCGAGTTCTTTGTCTGCTAATCGGCGAGGCACAATGGTGGGTAGCAGCGGAGTGGCGGAGCTGGTGAATCAGAACAGCTCGAATTTTCTGCCGCCGTCGATGGACTCGGACTCAATTGCAGATACTATCAAGTCTTTCTTCCCAATGGGTGCGGCGACGGCGGCCGAAACGCAGTCGTTTCACCCCGCCAGCTACCCGCCGGATTTGCTGTCCAGAACCAGCAGCCAGAGCCAAGATCTGCGACTGTCTCTCCAGTCTTTCCAAGACCCAATTCTTCTCCACCACCACCACCAAGCTCATCAGCACCAGACCCATCACGAAAATGAGCAAGCTTTTCTTACACCAAACCATCTCGGGTTTGATAGCTCCGCCGCCACGTGGACAGAGCACCACCAGCAACAGCAGCAGCAGCAGGCGGAGCTCAACAGGTTCCAGAGAATGGTGGCTTGGAACAATGCGGGTGGTGATAGCAACAACAACAGCGGCGGTGGTGGAGTTGAGTTTACGTTCAACTTGCAACCGCAGACTCAGTCGCAGTCGTCGACTCTGCAGCCGTTCTTGTTCGGCCAAAACCAGTTCTTTTCTTCACAGAGGGGACCCCTTCAGTCCAGTAACACGCCTTCGGTTCATGCCTGGATCGACCACAACGACCTTTCGGACCATCAACATCAGATGGCGCCGTCAATCCATAACCATCATCAACAGTCTTCCATTTCCGGCATGGGATTCGCCTCCGGCGGATTCCCCGGCTTCCACATTCCGGCACGAATCCAGGGCGAGGGGGAGCACGACGGTATCTCAGACAAGCCGTCCTCTGCTTCCTCCAATTCTCGCCATTGAATCGAAACACTGAACTTCTCTCTCACTCTCAAAGGTACTATCTTTGGAAGGTTTCGTTCAATTATTCTTCTAATCCGAGTTTCCTTATTTAGCAACAATTTTACACATTTGTTTATTTGTTTGCTTGATTTTTTTATTTCAGGCTTATTCTATCTTCCAGAGGATGATAAAGGAGATAGCTGTTGATGCGAATTCACAAAGCTAGAGAGAAGATTTCCCGGTCACTTCGATTTCAATGGCGTGTGTACTATGTAGACCTTGGGAAGAAGAAATCTGTGTTCGTTTTCGGGTTTTCTTCCGTTCCCTCGGTTCGTTTATCTTACCTTCTGTTTCATCAGTTGCTTTTGTTATGTTGTTGTAGCTATGTTTCCTTGTTTGAGTTGAGCTCTTAAAGCTTAAACTCTGCTTAGTTTTTGTTGGGTTTGTTTTGTGTTTCTGGCTTTTAGCTCGAGACTACTATGCTGTTGTTTGTTATATGTTCATTTCTAGAGTTTAATGAAACTTTTGTGCTTTAATTTCATTCCTCCAACCAGAATCTTCATATTTAATATTGTTTTGAATACTTAAAACAACCCTATAAGATCACCAAATATGGAACTTGCATGTAGAGTTTTTATAGTTTGATTTGAAAGGTCTTTGTTCCAAATATGAGAGAAAAATAGATAGGGGCTTCTTCCCCGACTGACTTAGAAATAGCAAATTTTTTGTGATGTGGGTGAAAGAGAGATTTTAGGGTCCCTATTTGTTATTGTTTTTGTTATTTACTAAACTTTTCACTGAAAAGGGTACTATGCTGTTGTTTGTTCTGTGTTCATTTCTAGAGTTTAATGAAACTTTTGTGCTTTAATTTCATTCCTCCAACCAGAATCTTCATATTTAATATTGTTTTGAATACTTAAAACAACCCTATAAGATCACCAAATATGGAACTTGTAGAGTTTTTATAGTTTGATTTGAAAGGTCTTTGTTCTTCCTTTGTTCCAAATATGAGAGAAAAATAGATGGGGGCTTCTTCCCCGACTGACTTAGAAATAGCAAATTTTTTGTGATGTGGGTGAAAGAGAGATTTTAGGGTCCCTATTTGTGATTGTTTTTGTTATTTACTAAACTTTTCACTGAAAAGGGTCAAGCCCGGTAGCTCAAACCTACATAAAAAAATTGAAAGAGAATGTATCGATCTCTATCAAAGCTCTGGTCTGGTTTATGGAGTCAAACTAAAAGTCATTTTCCATAAACAGTAGATATTGTTGGAGATTGAGCAGACCAGTAGCTCACAAGTCACAACCCCCTCAAGTTAAGTTTTCCCAATCTGCAAAATTAGGAAATTTCCCAACTGAAAAAAGCATGGTTTCCTTTTCTCTTTTGATATTGCAGTCAAAGTGAAATCTTCAGAACCCATTTTACCCAATATAGTGTCAGTGAAGATGGTCCTGTCTGAATGTTGTTGACTTGTAGAAGAAGAAGAAGAAGAATCACTGTCAACAAACCCAACCTGAACCCCATTTTACTGGTAGAGATATAGAATTTATTCATCTGGCTCCAGTTAGTTCAACCATTGCCCTACATCTTTATTTTGCTGCCTGCATATCTATAGGAAGAAAGAGGCTTTTGTATTTTTTTGGAAAATGACTTGGAAGAGGCTGTAAATCTGGAAATTACTTTGATTGTTTGACCTATAAGATCAGATTTTGAAAGAATCTAAGGGTCATGGTCTGTAACTCTGTATGAGATCTGTAATGAGTACAGGGAGGGGGAGAGAGAGAGAGAGAGAGAGAGAGAGAGAGAGAGCAACTGGGGCCGAGTCATCTGCTCCAGGAGGAGGAGGCCGGTAGAGGCATGAACAAGAACAACATAAATACTCAATTATGGGGAATACAATACATACACAGAACAGATGGATAGATACCACCAATAACTACTAGTACTTGCCCATCTGTCTATGGTCCCCTACAATCCCTCCTGTAAATCTCAGTGCTCTCCTCTTGCTCATAAAAATCTTTAGGAGTGAGTAGCTGGAAACTACTTTGTTTCTTCTTTATTTTTCCCTCCCCATACCTCCAAGATAAAAAGCATCTAGAGCTTCCATTGAGATTGAGATTGAGATGGTGACATTTTCGTTACGATTGCTGGTATTTTAGTGGAGCGTGCAAAAGAATATTGAGCTACATTATGAGGTTGTGAAGAGGGTTGAAGACAAAAAAAAAATGAAGATTCGAGATTAATTATCTAATATAAGTTTGACAATGATGAATAATCAATACATTTTTCATTTTTAAGTGACAAGTTAATTATACAGTGGTGAATGTAATATGTTATCTGATTAGTATTGTAAGATGAGAGCTCATCTTTTCCCCTGCATGGTGGCTTCTTTTCAGCCCATCATCAACCCCACATTGCATAGCCTTTTCTTATTCTTTTGTTAATGTAGCATTAAGAAATCTAATTAGAAATTATAGAATTCACATGATTGAGTTGAGCATTGTCCATCAGAGCCTAAGGACACACAGAAGGGTATATGAATGTTGCACGGGTGAGCATTAAAAACGGAAATTCATTAGGTATTTAATTATATACACATCATAAACTCACACCAACCACAAACGTACAAAACCAGAACGCATGAAAATATAATTTTTGTACATTCGAAAGCCATAAGCTGCTGTGGAGTTCCCATCTGAAAATAGTGGGATGATGACAGGTAACTTAGCTTTATTAGGTCGATTTTGTCGATTTCATTCTCAGCTGTATTTCCCAGTAAACGACTTGATTAAACCTTGCTGGTAGATGGGGGCAATCAGGACACTCACAAATTGGCTTGAAGTGCTCTTGTAAATTTGTAATAGGCTTATAGTAGCATTTTCTTCGTTGATAGAAATGAATTAGCTAGCTTACCTGGTTGGAATAGGCTTTGCTAACTTTGCCTGTTACTTCCTAGTTTCTTTGGATAACCATTTTAGTTTCAGGCGTTGTTAGTTTGGTTAATCAAAGTTTAGACACGAATGCTACGAAAGCAAATTAACTTTACGATGAAAGCTGAATAAACAGGGTTATTGGTTAGATGTCAATACATTCAAGGGCCATTTGACCAGTAATGGCCAAGTAGTACTTCTTAAAGTACTGTCAAGATGCTTATAGAATGAAAATCCAACAACTGTACTGCAATTCGCAGACCGCAAAGCCATATGTTTTTATGATGGTAACATAAGCCACAGAGAAGAAAAAGGTCATCATCACAAATTTACAGCATACATAGCAAGAACCCCTATATACTAATTCAGGCTTCCTGCAGCAACACATCTAGCTGTGTCATGCAAACAGAAGTTTATGCTATAGTTTCTCTGATTACAATCCAAGTGTTGGGCAGCAATGGATTTTAAAACAGCCAACCCAGGAAAATCTAGTTTTACTTGGTGATTACTATGATGAGGATGGTTAAACTGAATGATTGATAGACATCTCCGTCATATATATATGAATTAATGACAGATTCTTTATTTCAGACGCATCAATGAAACAGAAGAAGAGTCTAGTGAATACTATCCGGAGCTAGCGATCATGGGTACGTAGCTAACCCTAGCTAATATGTAACATTAACAAGCTAGCTACCTGATCAACCTTTCAGGATATCTCTACTAGATGCTCTTAGGTTTTGAAAGCTAGGTATTGTAACATGTACATGTGTGCTCCTCAAGCCGAGTACCCCTAAAAGCAAAACAACCTATATGCAAAGAAAGTTGGAACTTGAAAGACAGAGGGATAGTTCAGGAAAATTTTAAAGAGAAATCAAGACAAGAAACACCTGTGGAAATGTCTCGAAAGGTACTTATGCTTCAAGATTAATTCCGGATTACAATGATGTTTCTGTTTTCTGAGGTAGGCATTGGAACATGTATGTACATGTGCTCCTCATGACAAGTACCACTCAAAGAAACCAAAGCAAGACAAGCTACGTGCAAAGAAAGTTGAAGAAAAGTTGCAATTCTTAAGAGTACATTTCTCTGGAAGCAATTAATTCTTAAAAGAGTACATTTCTTGACTAATTTGCTTCAGAAATGCCCCACAGATTCCTCGGAGAACGGAAAATTGGGATCCCAATTCTTTCAATCAGTCAGTTAATTTGGCTGATGATCTGAATCATCTGATGGATGAGTTGGAAGTTTTGGTCTCCCAGGAAAATTTACAGTTCAGAAACCCATAAAAAACTTTAACTTTTTAATTCAAAAAGTCGGAAACTATGGTCCCGGCGGGGCTCGAACCCGCGACCTTCGGCTCATAAGACCAACGCTCTAACCAACTGAGCTACGGGACCTTGCTTGTTTAGTAAATTCGTTTTAAATTATTTATGCAAAGGCACCGTACAATCAACGCAAAATTAATTGAAAGGTCCTCTTTTACTAATTCTAGTCTTTCAAAGGTATGGGCCAGAGCTGTGAATTTGTGAAGGATCTCGACTAATAATTATTATTTGTCAGGGTTAATAAGAACATGATACAGTAAATGTGGACAAATGAGCTACAATGACAGTTCTTTTTTTTTTTTTGGCAGAGGAGCTACAATGACAGTTCGAAGCACAACTTTTTTTTGGGGACAATAATCGAAGCATAACCAAGATCGCCTTGCGATTTGAAGGCTTAAGGCGATGTAAATCTATGGTGCGAGAGATCTTTCAATACATTTAATAATCTGAGGGGTTCAAGTTTGAACTATTATTCTTTAACTAATTGATATAAAAAAGCTATTAAATGAATTTTTAAAAAATGACCTTATTCTGATGTGTAAGCTAATAATCAACACCGTATGTATTGCAGGAGTCTTAGTTTCGAAGACAAACGTGTCCATGTCTGTGTCTTTTCAAGTTATTGGCCGTTGTTGTAGCGTATCAGACATGCGACACACTGTCAATTTGAAGTGCATGAAATATTGTTGGAGACTATTAACAATTATGCTTAAAGCATTTCAAATGAACTTTTTTTTTTTAATCAAAGAGGGGATCAATCCATTAATAGTAAATGAAGGTTACATTACAAATGACTCACTTGAACAACCGGGCTACGACAATATTCAGCCATGAAATAAAACTCTAAAGTAAAAACCCTAAAGCAATCTAACATAATGCAACCCTAGAGTGAAGCTCCAAGTAATGAAGTAACCTGACATTACAGGGAAGACTCCGAACATAGTCAAGACCCTTCCCAAATTTATTCATGTTCCCAAAGAATCACCCTACATAGAGGGGGCTTTCCCTAGGCTAAACTAAAAGAAAATAAAAATAAGAGGCCCAACAATCCAACTAGCTGCAGGCCAAGTAATTAAAGATATAGCCTGAATTAAAACAGGGTTCAAGTACAAATTCTTAAGCCCAAAAGCAGCAGCAAAGGGGTCCAAACCCTAGTTGCAATCCCATCGTCAACAAGCCAATGGACTCTGTCATCATGCCTACCACCGTCGTAAACATCTTCAAATGCATTGAAAACACCAGTACCACCGCTGCTATGAAGACCAACAGTACCTATTTTAATAACCCAAAACTTAATATCACTATAGAATATAGATCACTCTAAGGTTTCTTAGACTTAGAAGTAACCCAAATATCTTCTAAACATTTCCTTTTAGAAGCCAATGACACCAAATACCATACTTACAAGATAGATAATTTTTCTTGAAATATTAGAATTCAAGTGAACTTACCAAAATACCTTAGTTCGTATTTCTTGCGTACACTCGATATATTTGTTATTGAGCTAAGACTATTATCTATATTAGTTTTATCATGCATGTTATATTAATACTAATTATTGGTAACACATGTTTGAATCGTAAGAAAACACTAAGATCCCTTATTAGTTTGAGTAAATGTGTGTGTGTGTGATCCAAATGCCAATATTGTTAGCATTGAAGCCACCCTCAAGTGCAAGATATACAAGTTATAGAATAGGGGATTAAGTAAGGATGTTGAACCCACGAGAATTGGTAAATCGTTTCCTAGCTAGGGAAAACCTAACGAAAAACTAGAAGAATATGCAAATGTACAATCACAAACAAAGGCTCACAAGTGAACCAAAGTTCATGGTGAGTATGTGCAAGATGGTGTGTAGAGATTTGATTTTGATTTTGAGATTGGTCTCTATTCAAATTGAAACAATGAAAGCAAGTAATAATAACTAAGCTAAACTAAACAAGTTGTTATCAAATGGATGGGAGTTAGGGCATCGGGTTTCACCTTTTGCCTCCCTTGCAAGCATTAAAGCAATTGAATATGAATGATGCAAAGGTAATTGTCCAACTACCCTCTTAGCATCCGGATAGGACTACTAAGGCTTAAACCCCTTTCATTTTATTAACTTTAACCGGATAAGTCTAGAGCTAACTACCTAAAGACAAATTCAATTACCGGATAGGTCTCAATCCTTTACCCCTAAATGCATAAAGCTTAGAGTTTAGGTAACCAAGCAAGCAAACCAATCCTATCTCTAGGTGATTTTAGTTAATTACCCTCACATGCACACATGGTGTGCTTTCATGCTCCCTTTTTGCCTAAAGGTAATCAATCTCTAGGAAAAACTTCATGTCATGGAAAACACATAACTCAAATTGATTAGGTCTAAGTAATGCATTCAACTATTGACTTAGTATGTGAGAATGACAACATGAATTTGCATCAATTTATAAACAAAAACATCAATACAAGCAAGTTTGGCTAGGGCTTTCAACCCTAGCCCCAACTAGTTCACTACTCACACATAGTTAGATACACAAGCTTCAACATTCTATTAAACATCAAATACATAAAGAGATAGGGAGTAAAGGGTGACTATTGATGATGCCGGAAGAGGTGGTGGAGATGGGTCTCCAAGAACATGATGTGGTGGTAGTCACCTCCTTCTCCTTGCTCCAAGCTCTTGATATTGGTAAGAATAGTGAAATTTGGAATCTCTAATTAAGGTGAGTTGTGGTGTTGAGTGGTGGAGGAAATGGAGGTTGTAGTGGTGGAAATGGTGGTTTTAGTGGTGGAGATGGTGGTTTTTGTGGTGGAAATGGTGGTGTCTTCTCTAGAGAGAAAAATGGATCTTGGATAGGATGAAGATGATTGAATGGAGTCAAGAATGCTGAAGAATTGGTCTTTGGCCTCTCTTTGATCAGCTATGTATGTCCTCTTTTGTCCCAAAGTGTGCAAGAGATGCTCTTACACCATTGTCCCCCAAATGGTCCCAAATTGGCAAGGTGACAAAAGGACAAGGTGTAGGGAGATATTTGAATTTCAAGTGATGAGAGATTCTCACAACCATGGTCCTCCTTTGCTGGAAAAAAGGCCCTCCATGAGTGGCGGCTCGCCGGAAAAGTCGATTTGCAATTTTCTTCCAATCTCTGTGTCTTCTTCCCCTAGCTTCAAATCTCCGCATTTCAAACCTCAAATAGTCATTTTATTCTCAATGCAAGGTTTCCTACAAATAAAAGGAAATGGATTAAAAAGGGTAAAATAGCATGGAAGACAAATCAATTTTCATAATTATGGGGCACAATTGCATAAGTAATTTGTGACTCAACAAATATGTATAGATAGCTAGCTGATATCTTTCCGAACCATCTTACTATTGTTTTTTACTAGTGAACAATTACTCTAACTAGCTAGACTATCAACTCACTTTATTATTTGCTTTTGAAAGTCAAATAAAATGGTTGGGAATTGATTTCTAGTGCTTGTTTCTAGCCTATATAAACAAATGATCTGTATCATATTTTTTTTCAAGCTTCAAGATCAAATGCAAAGCTGATCGGAAGCTCCCTTAATTGAAGAGAAAACTCAACTAAAGCTCCTCACACAAATCCTTCACCCTTTTTCTCTTGAAAAATTCCATTTTGTCAAAGAAGTCTAAGCTTGAATCCAAGACCAAAATATTCACTTCACCTCTTAAAATGCTTAAGTAACCAAGGATAAAATAATAGAAAAGAATATTTTTTGCTGCAAACCTTAAATTTTGTATATAATAAAAAGAAAATGATTTGTGGCCTCAATCTTAGGTATCATGCCATGTTACCTACACACATCACCAATTTGTCAATTCATGACATGTAATTTTTGAGAAAAAGACCATCTTATCCTTCCAAAATCTAATGAATTTAAGTTACTTTGGCTTTCTTCTAAACAAAAATTATTTTGCAAGTGTACTCACAATACAGAAGAGATGGGAGAGAGCGAGAGCTCTCTAAACCCTAGCGCCGCCGCCGATAGGTATTCTCTTTGGAGGGCTCATTCACCTCCTCTCCAGCGTTCGCTCCAGCGTACGAGTTCTCTTCACTATGGCTGCATGCCTGTCATCCTCCGACGGGACGATTTTCCGACGACGGCAAGGGATCTGATTGGCCGGGTGTCCTTTGCGCTATGGCTTCAGGTTTGGGGCTCTCTGGTGTTGTGGGATCCTGGTGGTCCTATAGCTGGAGTGCAGCCGCTCCTAGTCGGCGAGTGGTGGAGGAGAGATTGGTCAACAAGCGAGTTGATCTGGTTTGTACTGGTGCAGACACGACTGGTGGAGTTCAGTCCGGTTTGGTTAGGGCGGCAATGTCGATATTGGATTCGACGGGCTTCTGTTCTCCTGCACGGTGGCAGCTGGGTTATCCTTTGGTGGTTGCTCTTGTTCTGGTGGAGAAGATGGTTGCAGATCCCGACAGGTAGTAGCCGGCAGTGGTGCTTGGTTTCTCTGCGTGGGGTGCCCAGAGTAATCTGGGTTCTCCTTACGGGATGGTGTTGGGCCCATCTGTTGGGCCAGACCTTTCCATGGGTCTGGATCTGGGACCCGGGTGACTCCTCGTTTGCTTCTATGTTAATTTGGACAAAGTTTCTGGGTGTGCTGCGTTTGTTTGCAGGTGGAGTGAGCGTTTCTAGATTCTATAAAAAGGCTCGGTATAGTCACGCTGTGAGTACCACAATTGCGTGCTTTGGCGAGCAGTGTCCCTTATGCTGGGTCGAGTCTAGTCTTCGTTGGTCTACTGATCTTCTACATGCCCGGATCGTAAATTCTGATTGTTGGGTTTACAGCACTCAAGATCATGACAATGGTTTCGTTGTTGGTAATTATCTTGAAGACAATGTGTACTTACCTTTAGAATTTACTAGTTTCTCTAGAAAAGTTTTAGAGCAGAATTTACTTGTACAAGAACGATTGGTTGATGTAGTACATCTTCTAGTTTGTTCTAGCTTAGCTCAAAGTCTTAGGCATTTCTGGCCTTTGTATGCTCCCCATTGGGATGCCCTCTTAAGCGATTTTAATCGCTAGATCAATGAACTTTTCTTTAAAAACAAAACAAAAATTATTTTGGTTTTTTTTTTTCATTTTTTCTTTTCATTACTCTCATGCTTAGATTTAAACAACAATTTTTTTTCTTTAAGAATAGAAAAAAATTCATGTAATTCAGTCAATAGATTTGCACATACATCAATCAATAGATTTTCATAACACATGTATATGAATTCAACCTTTGTTGGGTTCCTGTAAATTTTGAAAATATAATGTGAAAAATACATATTCATATGATTATATATATTCTTATGTTCATTTTTTTTTCCTCTTTATGTAGCGAGAAATTTTAAATACATACCCCTAATCACTTAATACACATCCCTATTATTTTATATTTCAAATTAGATTTTGTAGGTAGGTTGAATGACCAAAACAGACATCTATACATTAGAAAGAAAGAAAGAAATAGTCATATTTTCCTTATATAGAATAATTTATGTATAAATAGTTAGATAAACACAACAAATTTCTATACATGGCCTCTTAATTTAGTACAAGAATAAAGTTAGAAACTATCTAATTTAATTTTTTCTTAAATAAATTGTAATTAAATGAGGTTAGAAGCCATAATATTTAGAATTGCAAAATCAATGGTATTAAATGTTTTTAAAACGTATCGTTTTACTCCCATTTTTTAGTTAATTTCCTTTTCTTTATTTTTTCTAAGAGATACGATTAATCCATTTATTTTCTAATATAAAACATCACGGGTGAAAAAACTTTGTAATTGTTAATTTGTTTGGCCCCTCTAATGACAACTTTGTAGTTCCACCATTGGAGAGAAACTAGTGATATAGTTTTGGTTAAAAGTTCAACACATAATTTTATACTTGATCAACATGGTGTTTGGTGGATGAGAACTCAAATAATATAAAACCTATTTATATGCATCTATTTAAAGGATAATAAATCTTTATGGATTTCTGAATAAGTAACACAAGTAATCAATATGGTCATTTGAAAACATCAATATACTAGAATATACTAATCATATTAAATAGTAGCCTTAATATAGTCAAATAATAGGATATATCATGATTTTTGAGATTAAGGATATTTTAGGTACTTTGGGTTGTGTATTTAGTAGAATATTAGAATGAGAAATTAAATGGGTGGTGTATTAAGTATGGAATGTGTATTAAGTAATTAGGGGTGTGTATTTAAAACTTCTCTTATGTAGCTAAGGTTTACACGTTATATTTTGAGTTTATTATTTTTTGATTGTTTTTTCCATTATATATATTTAGATTTGTAGATGATAATTAATGACTGAAATTTTTTCTTACCTCTTAAGTTAGACATATATATGTATTTTCCAAATTCAATTTATTAATGCTATTTTTTTTAATGAAATTAATCAATATTTGAAAAGAAAAGTTAATGCCTATTTCTTGACTATATTGATGCTATTTGGAAAGAAAAATTATAGGAAAGAATTTAATTAAATGAAGAAAAATATTTGTCAATGAATTTGTAGACATATCTCTTAAATTAATACATAATTAATTGCTTATCTTTTTTTTCCGTCACCTAATTTAATTCATTAATGTAATTGATTCATCCCCTAACATCTAAAATGAAATTTAAAAGGGTAAAGTTGATGTTGCAATAGTATGATGTAGAATTGAAAATAAAATTTGAATTTGCTTACATGGTATGACACCTAGGATTTGAGGCCACAAATCTTAGGTCTCATTGAGGCCCTATATCATTGCCCATAATAAAATTTGAATTTGTTAAAAATAGTCACAGTATTAAATTCCTCATGAAAAAGTCTTCAATTTAAGCTTTTGAATCACTAAAGAAGGTTAAGAAATGAAGAAGTTATGGCTAATCAAAATTTTCAACTAGTAAACTAGCTGAAAATCTCACACAACTATCACAACTTAAATAATTCATAGGGAAAATTTCGCAAACAGTACACCAAATAAAGGCCACTAATAATTCTTATACATAAAGTTCCAAACCAAACATTTCGGTACACGAAATCTGAAACTCGACCCACTATCAGTACACGACGTCAATTTTTGACACCAAAATGTCCATTATGCCCTCAGTTCTTTTTTTTTTTAATAATTTTTTTTCTGTTATTTTTTTTTCCTTCGTTTTTTCTGTTATTTTTTTCTGTTATTTTTTTTTCCTTCGTTTTTATCTCTTTCTTCTTCCTTCTTCCGAGCTCACTCCTTCGCTTCCAACGCCGCCCTTGCCCTCCAATTTGTGAGATTTATGGTTCTACAGCTTATATTTGTAACTCAGCCAATATTTAGTCATGTGAAAAGAAAGAAAGAGATAAAAACGAAGGAAGAAAAAAAAAATAACAGAAAAAACGAAGGAAAAAAAATAATAGAAAAAACGAAGGAAAAAAAAATAACAGAAAAAAAAATTTATTAAAAAAAAAAAAGAACTGAGGGCATAATGGACATCTTGGTGTCAAAAATTGACGTCGTGTACTGATAGTGGGTCGAGTTTTAGATTTCGTGTACCGAAATGTTTGGTTTGGAACTTTATGTATAAGAATTATTAGTGGCATTTACTTGGTGTACTGTTTGCGAAATTTACCCTAATTCATATCTCATTCATTTCTCTTAACCAGTTTCTACAAACTTGATATCAATTTTATGCTTAGAGCATCTTTAGCAGACTCTCTATTTTGGCTCCTTAGCTATTTTGGAGAGCATGTTTAGCTTTTTATCTATTTTAGTAGCTGCACCAGACTCCTAAGTGGCTCTCTATTATAACTTTTAGCTATCTCACTCCTAAATATAAAGAGTGAGATGAGGCTCTCTATAATTCAAAACATTCATTTTAAGTTATTTTATGTAATTTATAAATACATTTAAACTATTTAATCTTCATTTAAAAAATAATATAAATTCAAAACTAGCTAAAATAGAGAGCATTGATGCAGACGTAATTCTAAAGTGGCTAGCTAAAATGACTTTTTAGCTACTTTAGCTAAAATTTGACTCAAAAATGGCTAGCATTGCTAAAGATGCTCTTAGGACCTCTACTTTTAATCTGAAAAGTATGAGAAGCAATAGTACAATATACAGTACGTAAACACTTAGAGCATCTTTAGCAGACTCTCTATATATCTTGGCTCCTTAACTATTTTGGAGAGCATGTTTAACTTTTTATCAATTTTAGCAGCTGCACCAGGCTCCTAAGTAGCTCTCCATTTTAACTTTTAGGTATCTTACTCCTAAATAAAAAGAGTAAGATAAGGCTCTCTATTATTTTTGTTAATTTAAAACATTCCTTTTAAGTCATTTTCTATGTAATTTATAAATACATTTAAATTATTTTTTGGAAAAATTTCAGTTTAGCACCCTAAGGTTTGGGGGTAACATCATGTCAGTCCCTGCCCATTCCATTTGATCAGCAACACCCATGTGCTTTCAATTTCAATCAGCCGTGTCCAATTTCATTTGTTCCGTCCAATTTGAACGTTAACTTTGACTGAGGGGCCCACTTTGGGGACTAAAAATGTCATTTCAAATACATTTTCTTCTTTTCTCCTCCTCTCTCATCTCCGATGGTTTCTCTTTCTTTCTCTTTTTCTCTCATCCCTCTCTCTGGGCCGCACGACCCTCTCTCTCTCTCACCCACGCACTGCCACAGCCGGAAATCATGGCATCCGGCCACTAATTCTTAACACCGCCACCACTACTCGAACCACAGCACAAACCCGACCCAAACCCAAAGAGAATCGATGATTGGCACGAGCCTAGCCACCAGTCCTTGCCATCTTGCTTCCTCCAATTCCGGCAACTCCTTCAGCACACCGCCATAACCGTTCGACTCAGACTTCACCGGAGATGAAAACCTAGAAGCCTCGCTGCCAACCTGAAGCCGGACGACGTCATTCGCACCTTCGCCGGAATCTGGGTTTCTGGCAGGATTGATTCGCTGTCTCCGGCCACATCCGAGTTGCACGACCACCATGGATGCAACCAGAGCTTCGTTCTCCACCAAAACCCTCTGGTCTCAACCTCTGATTTTGACCCAAGACGCTGCACGTGCCGCCGCTGGAGCGTGGACCACCGCAGCTACGCCGTGAATGGCTGTCGGATTTCCAGATTATCTTAGGTAAATTATCATCCCTTGTTCTCTGTTGAGCTGCTGCTTGATGTGGAGTGAAAATCCTAATTTGATATTTTATTTTGAATTGTGTGAGGTTTGTTAAATTTGGCATCTTGGAGATTTGGAGGAGTTGTTGGTCAGTCAGTGTCGGAGTTTGAATTGTTGAGTTCTGGAAAAATTAGAGTTTGGAGGAGAGGGAGCTATATGATCATTTTCGATATGTAATCGGCTAAGGTATGAATGATGTACAAATTTGGTATTGGATACAAACTTGTTGAGGATTGATGGTCAGTTGTGTTATGATTCTAGAGTTGCGAATGGTGGTTGGTAGCGGAATACAATTAGGACAGATTGGTTGCTTACATTGTATGCTGATTGTAAAGTGCAATAGAAAGTGGTGATTTGAGTTTGTTTCAGATTTGGGGTTTTTGGTTAATTTGCAGGTGAATTGGGTTTCTTGTATGGAAACTTGGAGCCAAAAGCTGGCGGAGGCCACCTCAACATTCTCTTCATCTTCATCCAGATTTGCTGGGCGCCGGAGATAGTTGCATGGAGAGGAGGATCAGAGGAAGAGAAGAATAAGAGTTTTATTTTTTTATTTTTTTTAATGTGGAAATTAAGTGCAATGTTGAATTTACCCCTTTCTTTGGGCCCAGTAGCTGAGTTCGAGCTGCCAGGTCAGCATTTAACGTCCGATTTGGATGTCTTAGAAAAAATTAGGCACGGCTGATTGAAATTGAAAGCACAGGGGTGTTGCTGATCAAATTGAAAGGGCAGGGACTGACATGATGTTACTCCCAAACCTCAGGGTGCTAAACTGAAATTTTTCCTTATTTTTTCTTCATTCAATAAATAATATAAAATTTAAATCTAGCCACAATAGAAAGAACTGATGCAGATATATTTCTAAAGTGGCCAACCAAAATGACTTTTTAGCTATTTTGGCTAAAATTTGATTTGACTAAAAAATAGCTAGCATTGCTAAAGATGCTTTTAGACCATCTCCAACGGAGAGCTCAAAAATTTTGAGGTAAGTTCAAATTTGACAGCTGACAAGTTGACAATTTTTCACTCCAAGCCATAGGTTAAAATAAATAAATATTTTATTATTATTATTAGAATGTATTTTATTAAAACACAATTACACTATTGCTTTCTTTCTCTCCATCTTCTTCTCTTCTGTTTCTCTTCGCCTTATTCTAGCTTTTCTGGGCGATTAGAAAAGCAACCATATTAACAAATTTGAACAGATCCAAACAACCACAAGTAGCCCAGATTCCAACATGGCAAACATAATCGCGACCTCAACACTGTGATCGACCATGGCGACACTACTATGATCTGATTGCTGGGGATTTGATCTGATCGGAGCTGCTTGAATCCAATTCTTCAGTTTTTCTTTCTAACTCCAATCTCTAACTCTCTTCCTCTCTTTTTCCCCAAATCTGAATGAAAATTTAATTTTTCGTTTGATATCAATGATTTTTGAAGGTTTGGGTATGAAGATTTGGGTATTGTAGAAAGAAATAGAAAGACAAGAAAGATCATGAATGACTCTGATTTGGGTAGCCCGAAAGTGAGGAGAACGATAGAGGAGAAGGGGAGAAACAATAAAAAAAATAAAATGACAGATGACCTGAGTCTGTCAAATTTGACAGATGAAACCAAGAATTGTCATCCACAGTGGATTTGAAGGATGGGTTGAAGAGGATGAGATCTGCCTTTTGTATCCGTTGGAGCTCCACGGTGGATTTTGACACCACCGTTGGAGATGCTCTTAGACTTCAAAGGTTGATATCAAGAATATCGGTTTCTGCTGTTTTAGTTTTTCACCATTTCTGGACTTTATCAATTTGAACCGATTTACATGACTTATTTCATTGGATTCCTTGTGGAAAACCCATAGGGTATTCTCACTTGCCTACTTCGGACATAATATGAACAAGTTATAGAAACCAAAAGTTGACCGTTCTTGGTACTATTATTTTGATAGACAAATGAACATTTTGGACATATACATTTACACTGCTTTACATTTACACTGCTTTCGTGACATATGCAGTGCAGCGATGTCGTTCGACATCAAGTCACATCCTGGTTACCTTTCATTTTAGATGCGTATGTGCATCTTATTATCCTGCTTTATTTCTGCTTCATTATAGATGCGTCTGTGCATCTTGTT
Organism: Rosa rugosa; assembly: GCF_958449725.1. Taxonomy (NCBI): domain Eukaryota; kingdom Viridiplantae; phylum Streptophyta; class Magnoliopsida; order Rosales; family Rosaceae; genus Rosa; species Rosa rugosa. The sequence goes on along the minus strand of NC_084821.1, from coordinate 51,775,164 downwards.
ATGCTTTCTTATTTTCTTTCGATGCTTTTGCATCGCTCCATGTAACCTTCAGTTATCACTTAATATAGTTTGTCGTCTTCCTTTCAAAAAAAAAAAAAAACATTTTGGACTAAGATTTCCAATACTATGGGAAAATGGACTACTAATTCTTTGACCACTAACTAATTTACAGAACATTTACTTTATTGCATATTTACTTTCAAGTTTCATTACTATATATATGAATTTTTTTTACTCTACATGTTTATTTACAATTTTCATTGTATTTATGTAAGCTCATTTGTTTTCCTACTATTAAAGTAAATGTCTTATTTACTACTTAAAGCTATACTTTATTGATGTAATTATGTCTGGAGATGTGAAGCCGGTGATTAATACTACCCCACGTGGCCGTGTTTAAGTGAATTGATAGTAAAAGTGTTTTGTGATATGTGGAGTTAGCCTGGGCTCTAGTCCCTACGGATAGTGCATTATTATACTCATAGGGAGGAAGTGCCGACCTTGAGTATACATACTTTGGTAGTGTCCTCGGTATGTTGCTGGTTATCCGTGCTTTGGGTATAGTGTACCCTAGTACGCGACTTTGTGATTTATTACCAGTCTCATAAACATTCACATACATGAATATATTCAAACATGTGTGTGTGTGTAATAATAAAAGATGGATTAAATACTTGTTACTCCCTGTACTTTGCTCCAGAAAACAGTTCAGTCCCTCACCTTTTAAATTAAACAATTTAGTCCTTATTCTCTCTAATTCTCACACAAAAGGTCCAAAATGATCCAAAGTGACTCTTATACCCCTCACTTCGTCTTTTTATTTTTATTTTTATTTTTTCTCTATTTTTTTTTCTCCCCTTTTTTATATTCTCTCTCTCTCTTCTGTCTCTCTCCCTCCCTCCCCCTTCCTGAAAACAAAATTCCTCTTCCTCTCTTTTCTTTCTTTTCTTTCTTCTTCTTCGCGTTTTCTTCCTCCTGAAAACAAAATTCCCCTTCACAGGCCACAGATCCCGCGCACCTAGCCCATCTCGATCCGGCAGCAGCCTGCCCACCCGCGCTGCCCACAGCCGGCCAGCCTCATCCCCGCGCCCTCCAGCAAACCTGAACGCATCTCCACCCAGCGTTCACCCTCTGCATCACCGACCGCAGCCCCAGTTCCCGGCGTCGCAGCCCAGATTCCGGCGTCGCTCCACCTCCTGCGCGTTGTTCCCAGCCCACTGTCGCATCTAAGCTCCGTCGCTCAAGCACCCAACCCAGTCTCCGCCGTTGACTTGAATCGCGTCCCCTACGGCAACGCCAAGCTCGGAACCTCTGACACCATCACTTGCCAGGTTCAAATTTCCTTTCTTTCTTCCTTTCCTCTATATAAAAATTGAATCTTTTGCTTTCACAGTTTCACAAAAAGAATGAATTTTCTATGTTTCTAGCTAGTTCTAAATTGTACTTGGTTTCTGGTTTTCATTGTTGTTGCTGGGTCGAGTGATGGTGGCAGCACGGAGAGGCGGTGACCGGAAGTTTAAGAAAACCTGAGAGCAGAGGCGTCGAAGATTTGAGGTGAGCTTGTGGAGGCTGGGATCTATGCCATGCATCGATCCTGCCTGGGCTTCAATCCCAGGTTACCAGTCGAGTTGGAGAGGTTGGGGTGGAGCCAACTTCAGGAGCAGCTTGTCGAGAGAGAGAGAGAGAGAGAGAGAATAAATAAAAAAGGGATTGAAAAAAAAAAAGAGAAAAATTAAAAAAAAAAAAAATAATATAAAAAAGAAAGTGAGGGGTATAATAGTCACTTTGGATCATTTTGGACCTTTTGTGTGAGAATTAGAGAGAATAAGGACTAAATTGTTTAATTTAAAAGGTGAGGGACTGAAATGTTTTCTGGAGCAAAGTACAAGGAGTAACAAGTATTTAATCCATAAAAGAATGTTTTTTTACTACTATTTCAAAAGAATAATTGTAATATATTTTGCTAAACTTTGGTATTGTAAAAATAATGATTTCGTTTTCTAATAAAAATACTATTCAGACATATATATATATAAATTCTTTTACTTTCTATTAATTTATTCAAGGAGGAAATTTTATTTGTGCCAAAATTGCCTTGCTGCCTTGGGTTCTGCCCACCTCTCTTTGGGCTGCCCTAATGATGGTTCTTGGTACTATTATTTTGATAGATAAAGGAATAATTTGGACTAAGATTTCCAATACTATGGAAAAATGGACTACTAATTTTGACCACTAACTAATACTAATCTTTGACTACCTTTAATTTACAATACATTTACTTTATTGCACATTTACTTTCAAGTTTCATTACTATATATATTAATTTTTTTACTTTATTTACAATTTTGATTGTATTTATGTAAGCTCATTTGTTTTGCTACTATTTAAGTAATTGTCTTATTTACTATTTAAAGTTATATTTATTGATGTAATTATCTCTGGAGATGTGAAGCCGGTGATTAGTACTACCCCGTGTTTAAGTGAATTGATGGTAAAAGTGTTTTGTGATATGTGGAGTTAGCCTAGGCTCTAGTCCCTACGGATAATGCATTATTATACTCATACGAAAGAAGTGCCGACCTTGAGTATACATACTTTTGTAGAGTCCTTGGTATGCTGCGGGTTATCCGTGATTTGGGTATAGTGGACCCTAGTACGCGACTTTGTGATTTATTACCAGTCTCATAAACATTCACATACATGAATATATTCAAACGTGTGTGTGTGTGTGTACTAATAAAAAAATATTTTTTTACTACTATTTCAAAAGAATAATTGTAATATACTTTGCTAAACTTTGGTATTGTAAAAATAATGATTTCGTTTTCTAATAAAAGTACTATTCAGACACACACACACATATAAATTCTTTTACCTTCTATTAATTTATTCAAGGAGGAAATTTTATTTGTGCCAAGATTGCCTTGCTGCCTTGGATTGGGCTCAGTTATTTGGGTTGGGGTGTTTTTGCCCTAGGCCCTTAGTATGTATTTAGTTAGTCTATCTACAATAATTCCTTTTAGGATCCTAAGCACCATCTGCACTAGCAGTATCTCTAGCGCCTCTAGAGTAAATTACGCTATCTTCTACGTATTTGATGTCTATTTTCTATATACTATTATGGGTACTATCACTATCTTCTTGTCTGCCTATCGATGACAGCGGAAGGGTATGTAACGGCCTATTATGGTTTGTGATGAATATATTTCTGCCCGATTTTGGACTTGATTCAAAAAAGGAAGATTTTTTTTTTTTTAACTCACATTGCAATTCCGGGTACCATATATGGGTTTGGGGGTGTGACACCTATATCACCATGTGTGCAGCCGCAGCGAGAGCTTCCACGACTAACTGTCTCAGCAATAGATCGAAGTTTCTCGCCGCCGTTAGTAACATTAAGCAGGCGAAGATCTATATCCCTCCTACTAGCATAAACCTCGAGATCAAGGGCAGACTCCTCACTCACACCGAAAAGCCACCACACTCAAGTGGGTCGATATTCTTGCAAGAGCATATCCTCATAAAGAGGTCGTCTAGGACCCATCAAAGTCGTTGGCGCCGCTTGCTATAGAGCTAGTATCAGCCATAAGAGAAGTGTTAAGAGTAGGCCAACAAAAATACGACCATCTGGATGAGGTAGCGAAAAACACTTCCTCCATGCTCGACGGATCCTAAGAGAAGCGTCGCCGCTAGGGTTCTTGAAAAGAGGGAATCGGAAACAAAAGCCATACGTACGACCGACTACTATCTTATGTTAGTCAAATGCAATCAATTGCATTTCAAATGGACTCCATTGGAGTATATCCATTATGCTCCTTATTTATATTTTTGGTCAAACTTGTTAAAAATAGTTAAAAGCTATATGAGCTACTTTTAAGAAACCACCAAAATGTTGTTCTAACCATACCTATTTAAAAATGTATCAACCTTTCAAAAAAAAAAAATGTATCAATATCACGTGCATGAAATTCAAATTCTTCAACAGGAATAGATCTGAAATAGGGCAAATTATCAATGATTGTAAGTCATATTTGACATCTTTACACTCTATTCAGGTCAGACATATCTTCTGTGAAGCAAATGCTGTAACTAATAGACTAGCTTGAATTACATTAGTGATGTTTGGTTAGATGAGTCTCCTATTATTATTCAGAATGTACTCTACGAGGATTTCTATACTAATGCTCGAGCTCAAGGCTCTATGTCCCCCTCGATACATGATATTAATTTTATAATAAGTCAGGCGTGGGCATCAGCCTCCCAGTTTGGCTGGGTTCCAAACCACTTCAAAAAAAAAAAAAAAATTCAAATTTAAAAACACACTCCACAAAAATAAAGATGTCTTCAATCCAAATTGTCATTGACTAAGAGGGGAGATTTAGACTTAAAACTTCTCTCAAAATTAAGTCCTGACAAGATCATATTTTCATCACATTTGTGAGTCACAACTTCAATGAGTAAAAATCTTATTATTTATTCTCTATGTTGTGAATGATTCTCAAAGAATTCTTGAAGATCCTAACTTCGAATTAGTGATAGAAAGAATTTCTCGAATTAGTGACGGTAATGTGATCTATTATTTTCAAGTTATTGGTTTTTATGGAATGGATGTTCTTCTAAATTTTCTCATCAAGATGAGAATCTGTCATGGTTTTGTATCAACCATTTTTTCTCATCCTTTACGTCTTTCTATATCTACCCATAACCCATATAGATGGTTTTTGTCCATTTTCGATCATCCGTAGCCCATGGTTTTGACAACAAGCAACTCGATCAATGCCTCATTTTGTTAATTATGGGATGATTGAGAATAACATGAATCCAATATAGTGATACATTCAACTTGAAATAGAATCCAGTTTTGTCATATTACATCCTAAAATTGAATTTGTCAACAAAAGAAAAAGAAAAAGATCAAATCACGCAAGGAGAATCATGAGGTCATCAATGAAGGACTCAATATTAACCTCATATCATCTTCACATCAATGTGCTAAAAGATTACAACTTCAAGACGCAAGACCCATAATTACTTACAATCCCACAAACTGGAGAAACATATATAGGCATGTGCGTAAAGACCTAAAAATAAATGGTTTTAATTATGGAAGTATTAAAAAGGAGGATCATGAAGGCAATGCCCGTAATCGATCTTATAAAATGAACCGTTACTCTAAACTTACTCGGCTTTCAACCATGACGGAATTAAACACATCGGATTCCTAATACCATAATATTGCAATAATTCTGTATTTCTTTTTCAGGCATGCATATTTGATTATTGAATCAACAACCAAAAAAGATCAAGAACATGAATGAGATCACACAACCCAAATGGAGAATCTTATTGATAGATGGCTTGGGAGGAGAGGAGGCCTTATATTCTGTGTTATCCAACAAAATCTTTGGCTTCCTTATGTGACAATAGAAATGGTGTCATGGAGGCTCCACTGTCCTTCTCACATTGGTGGGTGGTGCCTGGTTTTCTTGAAGCCAGCCAGTTTTTCTGTTTTGTTAATGAAATCATTCTTCAACTTGGGGATGCCAAAGTGGGTCCTTCGATAAAGGTAGAGATAGGGTTTGCTCATTTGAGTGTGTCACGGGAGAGAGATTTGGGGATTCAATTATGGAATGTGTTTTCTATTTCTGTCTCATATTATCGAATTTATTGCAATTTCCCTAGATAAATTATGTGCCTGGAACTGAAATCTGGGTTTGGTTCATTGTTGTCAAATTTTTTGTTTTGACTTTTGTATCTATGACTCATAAACCAAAGATCTAAATAGAATCTAGCATGTCATAATTTGGTAGAATATTCTCATTTCTAAGATAGATACAAACTTAATTAAAACCTCAATCTATGCCCTAATCATCATTCATTTTGAGAAGATTCTCATATTCTGGTTTTCTAACTTGTCATTATATATTGGTCGAAGGACCTGACTAGGAAAACATAGTAATTTTTCAAGGCTAAAAGATCAAGATTAAGAATAAATAAGGTGATACTGAATATTCAATCAGTAATTATTTGAAGAAGAGACATATTGTTGTTTCTTTTTATTCGGAGGAGGGTTTCAAACTCTTTGTTCATAATAAGCAACTATTTGGCATATTGTGGTTTCTTTATATTTAGAGGAGGGTTTCAAATTTTGTGGTCCAGCTAATACCATGAACGAGAAATAAAGTAATAGCTAATTAGTAAGGAAGACAATCTAAATAGGATCTAGTACATTCTACTTTTGTAAAATATTCTCATTTTTCATGATAGATTGAACTCAATTAAATCGTCAATCCAAGTCCCGATCACCATTAATTAAGTTTGAGAAATTCTCATGTTCTTGTTTCTTTTAAGTATATTCATTAGTTTGGTCGAATGACTTGACTAGGAAATACAACAATTATTAAGGTTAAATGATCACGATTACGAATAAATATAGGTGACAATAGATCTTCTATGAGTAACACATTTTGCTCCTAAAGAGTAAATACTTGAAGAAGAGGCATACTGCGCTTAAAGAAGAAAAAAATATTGGGAGATTAGACGATATCCAAATTATGGACTTCACCTAACATTCTAAAGTTCTAGATGAGAAATATTAGAAGATGAATAACGAATCAGTATAGCCATTAGCAAATAATGATAATTTGGCCTTGAAATGAGGCTTGATTCATTGTCTCCTTACACAACTATTTTTTTTTTTTCGAGAAATCCTTAACAACTAATTGATAAGGTAGACAACCATAAGCAAATGAGGATAATTTGGCCTTTGAAATGAGGCTTGTCCAATGCCTTTCAAATTACCTTGCAAACCATATATAGAGGTTTGAATTATTATTCGAACAATTTCATTTTGCAAGTAGGACTTCATTCATAACCCATTTCCAAATGTTAATGTATACATGCCTCTGGCAATTTTCACTTTCAAGAAATGTAAATATGTAATGCCTTGCAACTCACTACATGGACCACGGTATTCACCGTCCAAGAATCCCATGTACCACATTTTCACCTTCTAAAATCCCCCATGTTAGGGATTTGGTGGTGAATTCCATGTTAGGAATTTCGTGGTGTATTCCATGCATGCAGATATAGCATGTGTCGGTGTCAGAAACAGTTTCACTGGGGTCCCATGAAGTCTTGAAAAGCCAGCCATAGATACCCAAAAACGAAACAACCCAACAATGGTGACAAGTAGGGTTGGCTTGTAGCTCCATTTGGTAAGTAATTGGAGAGAAAATCTGAGCTGATCGAGTGGGCTTTGCTTGGTGGGTGAGAGCTTTAGTTTTTACTTGTCATGATGGAGAGAGAGTTTAGTGAGAGCTAGAAATCAGAGAGAACAGAGCTCACAAGAGTCGGTCTAGCAAGGAAACGAGGAGTGGAGCGAGAATTTTGGCGACAAATTTGACAATATATTAGTGCTCTAGATTTGCACATATGGTTTGAATTTCGAAAAAATAGTTAGCAAAAAGGGAGAGATTTTTTGGTCATAAATTTGCATATATGAGCTCCTCTCTCGTCTCATTCCATCTGATCTGTCTCTCAGACAACCAAACTAGATGTGAGAAAAATCTGAAATCCCACTAACTGTGTTTTCTCTCTCTCAAATTCCTCATCTTTTTCCAATTTTGTTTGTGCTAAAAACGTGCCTAGGCTCTTGGGTTTGTTCCCCTCTCTCTGCGAGATTTTGGGTAATCTTAAATTCCTCCCACACAGAGATCAGTTTGTTTTCAAATCATGGTTCTTCAAAATCCAAGATTTGGGTCCTTCTCTCTCCAATCTTTGTTCTTTCTTTCATAACTCAAAGCACATAATGAGATTTAAAGGGTAGGGGTAGAGCCTGAAGAAGAAGCTCTCATGCTTTCTTTCTGGGTTTTTGATTCCACATTCATTCTTGCAATCTGTGTGAACTTGTAGGAGTGTAGATGGAAGATAGCAAAAATGGGTAAAGAGGAAATAACCCAGAAGTGTACTAGTCCTACTGGTGGCTTTGGTAGATCCTCAAATTCCAAAAAGACTAATAAGCAAAAGAAAGTGCCACAGAGAGGTTTAGGTGTGGCTCAGCTTGAGAAGATCAGATTAGAAGAACAGCAAAAGAAAGCTGCTTCTGTTTTGACATCACCAACCCCACCTGCCTCTAATTCCTTACCATCACCAACCAAATCATCTCCATGTGTTCCTAATCCCGCTCCAATTAGACATTATCAACCACCCTCTTCAATCCCATTTCCATCTCTGCCATCACTGGATCTGCCCTCACCAAACTCGATTTTCAGGCCACCCAATGCCGATGTTGTTCGAAAGCCGAACAGTATTAGTACTGTTCCATTGCCTAACAAGGGGACTCATGGGTTTGAGATTCCGGGACATGGAAATGTTGTTGTTCCCAACTTGTGGAATCCCAATTGTGAGTACAACAGTGCTGATCTCAATAAGGAGAGTTCATCAGGAATTTTGGATCCCGGATTCGCATTTCGGCGTAGTTTGAATAATTTGCCTACTTTCGATAACTCCAACGCGATTTGGGCTCTCCCCAATTTTCCACAAAGAACACACCAATTTCATCACCAACCACCACCACCACCACCTCCTCCTTCATTGGTAAGAATCATATTATTTTTAAATGGGATGAATAAATGACTTTCTGTAGTCTGATCTATGTTTATTAGTATTTTGACAAGGAATTTTGGTGTGTGTAGGTGAATGTCTCATCAGCTACTTCATTATTGTCATCATCATCTGTACTAAACTTTCACACAGAGCCCCCTTCAAACCAAAGCTATCACAGCAACTATACTACACCAATGTGGTCAGAGGAAGAAAGGGTATGATCATCTCTCTATATTTAGCCATATGATTGTTTCTCTAAGTAATGTACTAGTAATTTCTTGTTTTTTTTTTACCATAAAAAGTAGTATACAAGCTGTTTCTGATCAAGAAAGGCATTACTATGATACTGATCCGCTTAGATTCTGTGAATTATAGTCTGTGTTTTGTATAGAATAGTAGTTGTATTCTGTTGCCTTAACTTGGATCTGTGTGGAATTTGTATCTGTTAATTAGGAGGTACCTAAGAGATTGTTCTATGTTTTGATTAACGGGGACTAAATTTCAATTGTAGTAGATGGTTGCCATGAAAAGGCCATATCCCTTTTCTCACGACAATGAGGCTCCCTCAATCAACTTCAAATTCCCAACCTTTGCTCCTCCTCCTATGAGGACAGATGAAACAACTTCATGTGGGAACAGAGGAGGCACCTTCAATTTAGACCCTGACGGCAACACAATCTTCAGGTTTGCAAATCTTCATCTTTGTGATCCATTTAAATCCCCCAGTACATAGCTTCCTTACATGGTTTTCAGTTGCACCATTTTCAGAGAAGGCTCTACCTGCTCAACTTCGATTTCGGAGTCCAATTCGAAGATTAGCATAAAAGAAAATGGGAGTGTTAATGGAGATTTTCTCACACTTGCCCCTCCTACAACTAATAGGACATGTCCGAGCCCAAAGTTTAATTTTCCTCCAGCTTATCTAGCATTCCATAACCCTGAAGTCCCCGATTTCGCCTCATTTCCTTATAAAGTAAGATACATCAACAGATACACTCACTTTTCATTCACTAGTTTGCTTTAGTCTTATCATCTCATTCTCTAATTGCTTCTATCAAATCGTTACAGGGAAGTTCAGAAGATACAATTTTACAGTCAGGACCAAGTGGTTCAACTCCACAACAGGCTTTCTACACCTTCATCCCACCAGCAAAATCACAAATTGTTAAACCAGCAGCAACCATAAACAATTGTAATGGTGAAGTAGGAGAAACTGTTGATCTCAATTTGAAATTATAAATGGTCTTATAAACTTTGCCAGGCTAGTTGTTCTCCATTCAGTGAACCATGCATAGGAAATTTTTTAGCTTTTCATAAAGTTCTGCCGAGTAGGATAGATGTCTAAATTTGCATATGTAAGCTTGAGCATTGTGAAAGCGTGGGAGAGTTGATTAAAAAAAAAAATGGAGATTTGTCTGTTTGAGTTGTTACACCACTTTTATGAAGCCAGAAGAGTGGTCGGTTATGCTTTGGGATTCTGTAGTTTATGGTTTGGTTTCTTTGGTAGGGGGGATGATGGATGACTCAAGGCACTGCTTTGCTAACAAACTCTTACATGTGGATTGTAGAGGATCTGATCGATTTGGTTTGTCCTATCTTCCTTAGTGGGGATCCATAGATCTGACCTTCATGAATCATTATAAATTTATAATCATGGACTTTGGGTGTTTTTTCTTCAACTTTTTTGGCTAATTGGCAAGGAGAAGAGGAGGAATTCGAACTCAAATGGGGTAAATACAGGCTCACAAGCAACACAGTTACCAGACTGGAAAAAAAAAAAAAAAATCGATTACATGCAGTCCACACTCCACAATATGAATCTTTAATCTGGTAGAAACTTTACTAAATGAGATTAAGAATTGATACCTAATCTTGGGCCATTGTCCTCCTTACTGTGTTAGCGTGTACCGCTCAAAAGTCTTTTTTTTTTTTTTTGTAAGTGGGAGGTTATGAATTTTCCTCATAAAACTCAAAACATCAAACTATGGAAGGGGTTATTTATGTTTAGTGTTCAGAAGTTAGAACATCTTCTCCTTGGGAGGTCATGAATTATACTAATAGACCCAAAGCGCTGAACCATGGAAAGGGATATCTAGTGTCCAGAACCTTTTCTTTTCCTCGGGAGGTCATGAAACGTTGAACCATCGAAGGGCTGGGATATCTTGTGTTCAGAATTTCCTCTTCTCCTCACACTTTAAAAATGTATTAAGAAAAATAATAAAAGAAGGCGGTGTGTATTAAGAATATAGGTTTGTATATATGAAAGTTCTCCTCTTTTAATAATGAAAAGAAGACATACAAAAGAAGACTTGATTAGGAATGAAAGAACCAAAACTCTTGGTCGCGCCAACTATGACAATCCTAACGTGTTCATTGTGACCTAGCAGAACGCTCTGCTAGGGTTTGTGGTGCGGCGGCCATTCTTGGTGGTCGTGTCCTATACCTACTCCATTCATGGAGAAAATCTCAGGCTTTTGCCTCTTCATCTTCGTCTTCCTTGTCTTCTGAGGCAGTGCGTCTGTTGAGCGGAGGTTGGGCGCTGATGGGGCTGTGTTGGTGGGCCAAGTTGCTGTTGGTACACCATCGGAGGGATGCAGTGATTACTAGGAGGAGTGGGATCCGGGGAGCAGTCTCGGCGATCTCAGGGTTTTGGGGCAAGGTCTTGCTGCAGATACGGTGGTGATGGGGGCTTGGTCGGATCGTTGGTTGACGGATAAGGGCGGAGGGGATCTGGTTTCTTCTTCTGCTGGTGGCTTTGGATCTTCATCTGCGTGGGGCTACGACGCTAGGCTAAAGAACGTCGGATTTTGGTGCGAGGTGAGGGGATGGGGTTCTGGTGGTGATGGTTGAGCGATGGGGTCGGTTTGTTGGGACTTCGATGGCGGTGTTCTGTTCGTCAGCGATTGCTATTGCAGTTTGGCATCCTCCATTGCAGGTCCTCGGGACGTGTTCGCCGGTGCTGCTGTCCAGCTCGTTGGCATCAGGATCCGGATTTAGGGGCTTGGAAGATGGAGCCGAATCTGGGATCCGGGTGGAGTTTGGTTTTGGCCTGCGGCCCACAATCTTTGTTGGGCTTTTTATGATTTACTAGAATGGATTGGGGCTCCTGTGCCTTATTGGTATTGGATCCAAGACCCAATTCTATGGTATTTGTTCGTGAAAGATCGTCTGCCAACATGGCCATGTTCTGACACCCTTGGCCGGCTTCGATCTTTAGGTGGGAGAGTGCCTTCATTCTTACGCCAAGTTGATTTTTGTCAATTTGTGCGTTGGAGTTCGATGGGTAGTCAAACCACTGACTACTCAATTCACTACACGGCTGCAATCCGTAGTGTAAAATCAGCGCTGCGTCTCGACGTTACTGCTCCTTGCGTTATTAAGTTTTTATATTTCATATGTATTTTTCTTTTCGGGCTGTTTTATTCCTTTCTTGATGTCTTTTGGCATCGTATCGTTGTAATCTTTCACTTTCAATAAATGGCTGACCTCCTTCGATTAAAAAAAAAAACTATGACAATCCTAGTGGTGGACAGACATGCGGATTAGTCATCATACTCATTCATTAAAATAATTATGATGTAAATATGTAATCATGAAATTGAGTTGAGATTAGTCATCAAGTAACCTATCATGAAAAAAATAGTGTCAAATAATACTTCTATGGGTAAATGGACAAAAACCCCTTCTATATACCTAACTAATTATGAAAAATTGTGATAGAAATTTCGTTATATATTTCGGTATTTTGTCACATACAACACATTCTAAAAATCATGTTCTACCAATGGTAAGATTAAGAAACATGAAATTTGAATAAAAATTGGGGCTTTGCATATATAGTTTTGCTTGTTGGGAGGTGATATGGGGGCACCTGTGGAATGCAATGGCATGCTGAGACATGTTAAACCTTGTCAATACCATCTTTTCTTAAAATTCTCCTATACTATGAGCTCACCATTTGTAGAGCATAATTTTCGAAACATTTTCCAGGTGACGAAATACCAAAATCTTGAACAATTTTTTTTTATAATTTTATTGCTTTTGAAGTTTAAAATTAATATGCGTAGTATCGAATTGCATTAGTTGGAGAAGTGCTTAAATGTCATTAATTGAAGGTGTAAATTTTCTGTGAGAAAATAAAACCATGCGATTTTGGCCAAAAATCGTGCTATATATAGTCCATAGTTTTGAGTAGAAATTATGGAGTTGGAGAAAGCTTTTTTTTTTTTTTTTTTTTAATTTATGAAAGTACTGGTTTCCAGTTTGGACGGAGTTAGGCCATGAACAGTAGTTTAGTACTACTAAAGACTAGGTTATGCAAAGAGAGCAGGGAGCTTTGCGCATTGTACCTAGCTGTGACGATCCAGGTGCATGAAGAAACCAAATCTGCTATGCCGATCAATGTTCAACTTTGCAGTTGACAAGTAGAAACTAGTTACTTACATAAATTGAAAAACATGCCTCATAATAGAATTCGATTCAAGTTTCCAATACTAACATGCCTAGAGAGGGAATTAGAAAACATGGAGCAACAACCTATGAATCTCCATATTCCAAAAACTTGCACTGTGAGGTGAAGACTACATCATCAACTATGGTCTTATTAGACAGCTAATCCAACCAGTACGAGACTAGTGCACTGGCAAGTCTCTATGACCAACCAAAAACGAAATCCAGAACATAAATCAGTGCCACCGAGAACGGATAGAGTATGAAAGCAATTGATGATGTCCAGAGAGGGAAGGTGGTGCGGAAACTGCCAAAAACACCCATCACTATGCAGACAATAAGAATGACAAGAACTTCTGCTGAGAAATCCCATGTTAATTCCCTGATGTAAACCAGGGCCAAAAATACAGATAGGCAAAGCACATTCTTCATGGTTACTGAGCCATACAACTGCAACAATGAACAAAGAAAGAGGTCAAATTTCAGCATTCAACGAAGATGCCATAAAAATGAAATATAGGTTGACAGCAGAAAAGCTACTTGAAAATTCAACTCATAAATACTTCAGGTCTGCAGCATTCTCATTTAAATTACAATAACTTATAGACACAAAACTGTTCTATATGTGAGGATGTATTATATATCTTGTCTGCAGGGTGACAAAACATAAGAGAGATGCGATAATTAAGTGGGATACAAACCTGAGAAAATGTCAAAGAGGCAGTTCGTATCTTTTTTCGGCTAGCGAATGTTATTGCAGACACACCCTCACTAGCAGTAAACAAAGGTAGTATAATGAATGAGATGAAGAAATTTGGAATGCTTGTGGCATCTGAGAAATTATCAACGACGTCGACCAAAGGTTCTGCCACTACAGCCGCAATAAGAGTTCCTACCAACAGCATTCCTACCGCTTTGAGGAAGGCCAACTTGATATTTTTCCTTTCCTCAATGGCCTCCTCACTTTGATCACCCGCCCCTAAAAGATCATGCTCTTGCTTTGTCCTCTGTAGATGAATTCCCCGTAGTTAGCAGATCACCATGGAAAAAAGTATTGAGTGTTTAATAAGCAAACCTTACCGAGTGGAAGTCAGTTAAAAATTTACGATCAGAGGGAGACTTGGAATTTGCTACACGCTTTGCAACATTAAGCCATTTTGAGACACCAATAAAGAATTCGTTCCTATCAATGCGAGAATCATGAGAAGTATCAAATTCCTGCATCAGTTTTTCCACAGCATCATCCTTATTCAACTCTATTTGATCAAACCGGACTCCTATTATAAGTGCTCTTAATTCAGTAGCTGAAAGATATCCATCATTGTCCTGATCAATTGTACAAAACAACCTAGTATACATATAATCAGAAGTTAGAACAACCTCTATTAATAACAAAAGAAAAGAGGCAACAGTGTCTAAATAAAAAGCAGCAAGAAATACTAACTTATCTATAACTTCTTTATTGGGTTCTCCATCATCGTCAAGAAGCCATCCCAATGCACGCATCTTTAGATGTTGTAAGATTCCTGATATAACATGCTTATGTTTTGCATAAGCAATATGTCTCTTCTGGACCCATGGTTGACACACCTGCACCAACAGTAATAACTCAAATATGTATAAAATGATTTAATTTATTAGACATGGCTGCATTTACTCCCAGTTCCTTTTGAGTGGGGAACCTACAAATCCAATGGGGCATGTATGAAAATCATATATACCTGATAAATGCAATATGAAACAAATAGCGTGACAGAGACAATGAGCGCAATCAAAACTGCTATGCGTCTTCCTGAGTACGAATTGAGAACCTGTGGTATTTGAACAATAAGGAATGGGATAACAGAGACAGCCATAATCCTTGCAGAATAGCTAGTCCAGATATCAGTACTGACACCAGAACCTGCAGTTACGAATAGTTCCATATGAATCAGGCATTTCTAAGTTGTGTCATTCCTTAAGTGAGAAACACAAGCATTTAAAAGACACAGTCGATCAGCAAGGCATATCTGGATTTCATATTACCAGTTCATAAAAGCTATTTTAAACTCTGATCAACATCATAAATTCATAATTAAGTTAATCATGAACTACTACTTATACATACACATTCCTTTTGGTTATGCTTTTCAAGCTGATATTGCGCTGGCTTATGTCTAAAAGGGTTGTTCTTTATAGTGGATGATGATCAAACAGAGCCAAAACAAGGTTGTTTAGGATCCAAACTCATCAAGAACCTAGTTAAGCCTTATTTCACTTTGTTCATGATAATATAGTCAACCTCTTTGTCAATGCTCACTATGTATAGAACGAATCCCATTGAAACTTGGGATCTTATACAGTTTTAACTGATGAATTAGTAGGTCAAGTAATCCAGTTTCTTTGTTCAAAAAAGCATTCGAATTGATTCCTGTACATTTCCATAGGATTACATACATTTCGAACATTTCCATTGTCTATCCGTCTCTATGACTATTTGTTTTAAATGGCAAGTGCTAAACAAAAATGTAAAATAAATTTAGATGGACATACCAGTGAAGTTAAACCCTTTTGTGTCCTCGTTATCTTTTGCTTTGGAATTTTCAATATCGCACTTGCCAACAACAACACAGGAACCCCATATTAGTGAAAGAACTAACACTGTTGACCCAGCAAGCAACCCAATTCCCACAGAGACCTGACTTTGAGCAGTTTCTGTACTCCCGGAGAGTCCGGATACTGAAAGTAATGGGGCAGTGAATACATCAGAAGCAAGTTAGAGCTAATCAGTAAGTACATTGACATCATCTATATAGGATACAAAAACTGATTTCAGCAAAGCCAGTTTTGGTTGTAGAATTTGCTTCAGATATCAGCAAGTACATTAAAATCATCTTTTGGTTGTAGAATTTGCTCAGATACGCAGAAAACAAGTCTAATCTTAGACTGCAAAGCCAGTTATCTAGATCACAGAGAATAAAGAGAAATTTTAGAAGTTATGGGCTTAGATTTCGATTTAGTAAAGGCACTTTGCTTTGTCTGAGGAACTTTTGCAATTGTACATCTCTTTCTTTTAAATCCTCCTTATTAAGTAGTTCTGAATTACCATATATTTGTAGTTCGAAACATCCGATTGGTGTTTGTGACCTACTTTGACACTAATCGGTTCATTTTGTGGTTTTTTCTCCATATATGCCACGTTTATGTGTAAGTGTCGTAGTAGTCGAGAGTCGAAATGACAAACTCGTGGTAGCTCCAAACTATATAAGAGACCCGATAAATGTAGAGACATTTGGAAGTGACAACAGGTAAATGTATTTGTACATACTACATACGCCCTAGGAATTGTATTCAGGCAGCGCATGTTTTAGTTAGGTAGCGCTTTTGTTCCCTGCTTTTCCACATGGGGTAATGGATAGACCTCACTGGCTATCCGATGTACTAATACTTGTTGTACTTATCTAAATTGCTTAATAATATGCAATTCCTTCTTCTCAGAAAAAAAAAAAAAAAAAAAAGTAAAGGTAAAAATAATTCAAAATTCAAAGTGAACAACTTTAGGAATATATTCCAATCAAATATAAAAGCATTGGTCAAAAGATTTCAACAAGGAAAAAAGATCAAAACTTTAAGTCCATATGATCCTCATTTGAGCAGGTCAATTTCTCTAGCGGACCAGACATTTTTAAAGTGAGAGGACAACCATAAAGCGAACTTATTCCTTCCCCCACTACACAAAAACACTACTGTGAGTCGACCATCACAAAATGCAAATGAAAAAAGGAAAATAACAAGTTAATTAGGATGAAGTTCCTTTATCCAGACTGTTTCATTTTCTCAAATATTATCAACAACCAATTTAACAGAGGATTAAGTTCGGAGACTCACCGAGAATGAGCATGGCATCGGGAAGAGAAGTGAGGACGGGGAGGAACAAGCCTCCGACGATACCGGGGCCGAGAATCTCAAGCAGAATCTCGCTGCCGCTGGAGAGCCATTTGGCCGCCGAATACATCAAGTAACCATAAACCAGCATGAGGAACATGTTCCCAACAACGGTGGTGGTGCATGGCATGAAACCATAGGTCTCCTCACACGTGGACTCCACAGATAAGGGTTTGAGACTGAGGAGGTAGGATGAGGTCTCGGATTCGGATTCGCGTTCGTTGACCCCATCGGAGGCTAGATCGGTTGAAGATTGACGGTAAGAGGTGAACCGGCCTTGGGCATTGCTACATAGGACTAGCAAGAGGAAGAAGAAGAAGAAGAAGAAGAAGAAGGAGAAGGGTACGTACGGTTTTATAGACATGGCTGGCTAAGCTAATTAATATGGCTTCAGTAGCCTCAAAGTATATATCTCCGAATGCCACTATAGCTTGGATTCTTCTGAAAATATCAGAAAAGGTAACCTAATAATGAATGTGAAACAAGTAATTTAAGATAGACATATGTGTGGCTTAAAACAAAACAAGAAAAATGTGGAAGAACAAAACTGACAACTGCAGACAACCACATGTTTCACGTCTGGTTTCAAATTTTTTTTTCCTGGCGGAAACAGCCACGGCTAACTGCCAGTAAGTACTAGTGGCCAACGGACTGAATAGACCGCTCAAGTGGATTGCTATATAATCAGCTCACGTGGATTGATTTTTTATGGTTTGAATTTTGCAAATTTGTGTAGATTCCGAGTCCAGTATAGGAAGTTCATGTATATCGAGCACATTTAAAGAAGTGGCATACCATTATTCTTATTTTGAGTTATATATAAGAGGTCTGCACAGTTAAGAGACAATTTTTAAGGGACTGTGAGGGACAAAAAAATTTGACGGTTGAAAACAAATACACAGTTTTGAGTTGTTATAATTTCAGCTTTTAAATTTAATATATGTAGTTGAGATGCATTTGTCTCTCTCGCATTTCCTTAAAATTGTCACTTAGGTAAGCAAGACTGTTGCATTCAATGTCTTTCTAAGTTGTATCCCATTTTTATGTCAAATAATGAAATTGTTTAGTGAATGTATTAGAGTGAAAATGAGGTTCTATTATTCATACCTTCAATTTTTGTATTTAGACCTCCTTTTTTTAAAGTGATGATTGACTTTATCAATTTATATGAAATAACTATTATGGACACAAAAGAGAGAACAACACTTCTCTCTCAAACCTCTATGCTATTCGACAAACCCAAAGTCTTCCTTCTCCATTTTTTATAATAGAATTTTGCAGACTTATGTAGTTCTGTAATTCAAGTCCAGTGTAGGAAGGTCTTTTTTTTTCTTGGCTGACAGTATAGGAAGCTTTTGTATATCGAGCATATTTAAAAGAGTGACAATAAAATAATTCTTGTTTTGAGTTGTGTTCAATGTCTTTCTAAGTTGTAACTCATTTTTGTGTCGATCGAATAAATGAAATTGTTCAGTGAATCTATTATGATGAAAATGAGGTTCTATAGTAAATGACAAAAATAGCTATGGAGTGAGCAAGTAAACAATAAATTAAATCTGGACTTAAAAAATTCAATGTTCAAATTCAAATTAATTAATTCTTTAGAATTTTTCTGATTTAAATAGTCATTGAAACGTTAATTAGGTATTAATGGTAACCAGTAGCATTCACCTGGGATGAAATCTGCTGTCCCCAAAAATACTGTGCCAAACCAGTCCCCATGCATTCATTGGTCCACAAAGAATAAAATATGGAACAAAAGATTAAGAAAATATTTTCTTAATCTTTATGGACCAATGAATGCATGGGGACAGGTTTGGCACAGGGTATTAGGGACAGCAGATTTCTTCCCCACCTGACCTAGTGCTCAAGAAATTAATGGTCACCAGCCTACCATTGGATTTAAATCAATGGGTGAGACTAAAACACTCAAAATATTTCATTTAATCTCAACCTTTGAGTTTCAATCCAATGGTAACTTGGTAAGTGAGGCGAAAAAGATCAAGATGATCATATATGAATTTCATGATTGCCGATGACCAAGTAAACATCTCTATTCCATAACCATATCTTAAAGTTTAAAAATCAATGCACAAAATCAGACAATCAGTTGCTCATTTTTTTGTTTCATTTATCACCACCGATCCACGGCTATATAGACCATGTAACACAATCTTTTCCCTCAAGACTTAGATTTGCTCATTTTTTTGTTTCATTTATCACCACCGATCCACGGCTATATAGACCATGTAACACAATCTTTTCCCTCAAGACTTAGATTTGTATTTCTACAACCAAGTTAATAAGCTTCAACACAACAGAACAATCACGATGCATTACCAGCTTCCTTCCTTTAGTTGCTCTTTTCCTGCCTCTCATTGCTGCTAGGTAACCCTAGGTTCCCTTTGAAAGAAAGATATTTGGCTAGAATAGATTTTCATTCATTCACGGTGAATAGATATACAAGGAGTGATTCCTAATTACAAGGTAACTATTCCTACAATCAAGCTACAGCTACAATTAAGGAACTACAATCAAGGAATACAAATATTCACAGATATACACAGATCATGCTTATCTCATACGGAAGATATGCAAGATTATCTTTCTAACACTCCCCCTCAAGTTGGAGAGTGAATATCTCGAACTCCCAACTTGCGAATCATAGGAGTAAAAATCTCCTTTCCCAAAGCCTTGGTTAGGACATCCGCCAATTGATGCGTAGAACTGACAAATTTTGTAGCAACTGAACCATCTTGGATTTTATCTCTGATGTAGTGGCAGTCCATCTCAATGTGTCGAGTTCGCTCATGAAAAACAGGGTTTGCTGCAATGTGCA
Source organism: Rosa rugosa (assembly GCF_958449725.1). Classification (NCBI taxonomy): domain Eukaryota; kingdom Viridiplantae; phylum Streptophyta; class Magnoliopsida; order Rosales; family Rosaceae; genus Rosa; species Rosa rugosa. Next base: position 51,755,345 of record NC_084821.1, on the reverse strand, counting down.
ATGCGGCTTTATTATCACAATATAGCAAGGCGGGTTCCTGATGTAGCACTCCTAAATCTCTGAGAAGATATCAAAGCCATGTTAACTCACAACAAGCACCTGTCATGGCTCGATACTCTGCTTCAGCTGAAGAAAGCGACACAGTTTTCTGTCGTTTTGATCTCCACGAAACCAGCGAAGGACTAAGAAAAGCACAATAGCCTGTGGTTGATCGTCTAGTAATCGGGCAGCCTGCCCAATCTGAATCACAATAGGCCCGCAGTCTGAAATCACTTGTTGAAGAGAAAAACAAACCTTGTCCAGGACCATTCTTAAGATAACGTACAACACGTAGAGCTGCTTCCATATGAAGTTTTCGAGGTTGATGCATGAACCTACTTAATACATGTACAGAATATGTGATGTCCAGCCGTGAAACAGTAAGATATATCAATCTCCCAACTAGTCTTCTGTAACGAGCCGGATCCTTGAGCAGGTCACTTTTGTCAGACAATTTTAATCCTCGTTCCATAGGAGTGTCAACAGGGGCTGCTCCCATCAACCCTGTATCCTTAATGATTTCCAATGCATATTTACGTTGGGAAATAAAAATCCCATTTCTAGAAGTAGAAAACTCAATTCCAAGGAAATATTTCAAGTCCCCAAGATCCTTAATACGAAAATGACTATGAAGAAATTTCTTGAGTGCAGTAATACTCACAGGGTCATTTCCAGTAATTAGGATGTCATCAACATATATTAAAAGAGAAGTAAAGGACTTGCCTTGTTTTCTGGTGAACAAAGAGTAATCAGCTCTGGATTGTACATAACCAGCGGATTGAATAGCTTCAGAGAACTTTGCGAACCATTGACGAGACGCCTGTTTCAGACCATACAACGACTTATGAAGTCGGCAGACCAAGTGTTCCTCCCCCTGTCTCCGAAGCCCTGGCGGTGGAGACATATAGATTTCTTCGTGGAGATCCCCGTGGAGGAAGGCATTATTAACATCCAATTGGTGAAGGGACCATCCACGAGCTGCTGCCAAAGCAAGTAAACAACGCACACAAATAATTTTGGCAGTGGGAGAAGAAGTATCTTGATAATCAACACCTTCCAATTGTGTGAAGCCCTTGGCCACTAATCGAGCTTTATACCTTTCGATGGAGCCATCAGAGCGATGTTTGATCTTGTAAACCCAATGGCAGCCAATCGGGATCTTGCTGACCGGAAGAGAAGTGAGAGTCCAGGTGCCATTAGCTTGGAGGGCCTGCAACTCAGACCGCATCGCCTCCTGCCATTCAGGATAGGCGGCAGCTTCCGAATAGGATCGTGGTTCGGTGACCTGACTGATCTGAGCGATGCGCAGGCCTGTAGCGGTGATAGGAGACATAGTTGGAGAGAGGATAGCGAGTGCCCATGTGTGGACCTAGAAACAAGGGAGATGACCGGTCGGAGGGTGGAAGCGTGACCTGAGAACAGAGATAATCTCGAAATTTCACCGGTGGAGCGGTGGTGCGGCTGGAGCGACGAAGAAGCTCGGGAGCAGGGGCGGGTGGGTTGGGTGAGGGTGCTGGTGAAGATGCTGGTGAAGGCGCGAGGGACGGAGAGGAGGGAGCAGGTGGTTCCGGTGACAACGATGTTGTGGCAGCGGGAGAAGGAACGATGGGTATGGCAGGAGATGGGAGAGGTGAGGCTACTGTGTGTTCGGTGGAATCGAGAGAAGTGGAAGGTGGAATAGACTCTGAGTCAAACATAGGGTCAAGAGATGGAGTGGGGTCGTGAATGGGGGAAGGTATTGGGCCAGATGTGTGGGCCAAAGGTGACGGAACGAGACTGGACTCTGACGCATAAGGGAAGAAGTTTTCGTGAAAAACTACATCTCTACTGGTGAAAACTTTTCGGTTTGTTAAATCAAACAGTTTGTAAGCCTTCTGACCAACTGGGTATCCGATGAAAACACATTTGATAGCACGAGGGGAGAACTTATGAGGGACACGAGGGTTGGTAGCATTAGCTAAGCAACCGATAGTCCGAAGGTGAGAAAAAGAAGGAGGTTTATTATAAAGACGTTCAAAAAGTGTTTGGAAAGAGAGAAGAGGAGTGGGGAGACGATTAATGATATGGACTGCAGAAAGAACACACTCCCCCCAAAATTGGGTAGGGAGTTGTGCATGGAATTTGAGAGCTTGTGCTACTTGCAAAATGTGACGATGTTTGCGTTCCACAACCCCATTCTATTGAGGAGTGTAAACACAAGAGTGTTGAAAAACAACCCCATTATCTTTGAAGAAAGATTGAAGTGAAAGAAATTCTGCACCATTATCACTTCGAAAAGTTTTAATACGCGCGAGATGTGAATTGAGTGGACACATAACGAAAAAAGTGTCTCAAAAGTGATTGTGTTTCATCTTTGTGTCTCATCAAAAATATCCAAGTAAAGCTTGTGTAATCATCCACTATAGTAAGAAAGTAATGAGCACCAGAAAGAGAAGGGTTTTTATATCGACCCCAAATATCACAATGAATAAGATCAAAAGGTCTTTCAGATGAAATGGCACTAATACCAAAAGGCAAACGACTTTGCTTAGCCAAAAGACATATATGGCAAGCATTATTGGAATTAACCGAAATATTCAAAAAATTCTTGGCAATAAAACTTAATCGGGAAAGGGAAACATGGCCTAAACGACTATACCAAAGATCAGTGGATGAGGTGGTGAGGTTGCAAGCTGGTTGGTGGTTTGAGACTGAAGGAGGGTTGGTCAATGTTTTCTTCGTCGCTAATGCCACCAAGTAATATAGGCCGTTAGGCTGCTTACCCAAACCAATCATCCTCCTCGTAACCAGATCCTGCAAAACACACCAATAGGGGAAAAATGTCACCGAGCAATTCAAGCCTCTCGTTAGACGACTAACAGACATTAAATCAACCTTGAACGTAGGTACACATAATACATCATGCAAATAATATGTAGAGTTCAGAGGCAATGATCCTTTTGCGATAATATGTGCTTTCTCTCCACTAGGTAACAGTACCGGAGGTAATGAATAATTTTTATCTCCATGCAAGAATAATTTTGGAGACGAAGAAATATGGTCAGTGGCACCACTGTCAATGATCCAAGTGTGAGAAAAGATTTTTGACAAACCTGGTTTGGTCACGGCTGCATGTGCTTGAGAATTATTACCACCATCATTAGCACCGCCATCTTTGGTACTAAGAAAAGATAAGAGCTGTTGAAGTTGGGCTTCGGAAATTCCCGATATCACAGATTTTACCTCATCTTTAGTCACTCCTTCGGAGACTTGATTGGCAGCAGAAATATGACCACGGTTCCCATCATTTTTAAAGCGGTTTGATTTCCCTTTTGGATGACCTGGTGGATATCCGATTAGTTGATAGCAAGTTTCAACAAAGTGCCCCATTTCTCCACAATAAGTGCATTGAGGTCGCCCTTTGAAGGAGCCTGAACGACGCTTATCTTGATCGGTACGTCGTCCATCTTGTGGTCCATTAAAAAGACAGTCTGAACGATCTGTCCTTCCTGAACGACCTGACTAATTTGGTCGATTATTTCTAACGGCCATGGCAGCACTTGTAATGGAATCTGAGGTCATCTGTGTGTTACCAAGAAGTCTTTGTTTTTCTTCTTGACAAACTGAAGAATAAGCTTGCCGAACTGAAGGTAGAGGATTCATCAAGAGTATCTGCCCCCGAGTAGCACTGTAAGACTTATTCAAACCCATTAGAAATTGCATCAGCTTTTGTCGGTCATATTGTACTCCACAGGTGCAAGAAGACACATCTGTGTAGAAAGATAATTCATCCCATAAACTCTTCAACTTGGTGTAATAAGCATAAACCGAAAGTTGTTCTTGTTGATGATAAGCAATCTCTCGCTGAATTTCAAAGATGCGAGGTGCATTGCTTTGGGAGAAACGCTCACGAAGATCTTCCCAAACTTCACGAGCTATGGTGTAATAGATCACGCTGTCTGAGATTTCCGGAGCAATGGAGTTGACAATCCATGAGTGGACCATGTCGTTACACCGAGACCATGCAGCATAATTATCTGGATGTGTTTCTTCCGAAGGAGGCTTGATAGTGTCATTGACAAAGCCCAACTTGTTCTTCGCATTAAGAGCGATGGTCATTGCTCGCAGCCAAGGTGAGTAGTTATCTCCATTCAGTGGTTTGGAAACCAAAACCAAACCTGGATGATCTGAATGGTGAAGAAAGTAGGGATTAGAGAGTTTTTGTTCATCTGCCTTGGTGAGGGATTGCTACACTGCACGTGAATATGGAGCACAGCAGCGAGAAAGAGAGAGACATGATTTCAGTCCTACCCTGATACCATGAAAGAAAGATATTTGGCTAGAATAGATTTTCATTCATTCACGGTGAATAGATATACAAGGAGTGATTCCTAATTACAAGGTAAATATTCCTACAATCAAGCTACAGCTACAATTAAGGAACTACTGTTTATACCTACACTAGCAAGGCTAGTTTGCTACATCACCAAGCATAATTAACACCCTCTTTGGGACACCCACAAGCCATGGTGAGGCCCAACCGCTACTTGCATCTTGTAGCCCTATGTTCAAGCTACGCTACGGTATCCGGAAGTCGCAAATCCGCCGCCGGGAAGCCACCTTTCCGGCCTTGCCAAGTTGCCTCCGCAACTAGGCATTTCTACACTAGAATAGTTGTTTGCTTGTCCCACATCGAAAACCATGTAAAGGAGATGGCTTCCTTCACCTATAAAAGGAATGCCTCCTCCCACTTAAACCGAATCCAATTCATCCCATTACAACACACTTTGTAATCATGTTAGGCCGCAAGGCTCAACACACACTAGTATAAGCTTTCAAGTGGACGTAGTCTCCCGCTAAGGCGGGAGGTGAACCACTATACATCTCGTGTCAATCTCTCTCTCTCTCTTTACTTATCGTTAATTAGATCCCCACGGATCCAAGCATTAACATTGGCGCCGTCTGTGGGAAGCCAACACAAAGGCTTCGTCACCTACCACGAGCTTTGACCCGAAAAAGTCAATCAACGCTCATTCAACATCAAATTAGGGCGGGTCAACGCCCGGCGGGGCTGGTCAACGCCCGGCGGGGCTGGTCAACGCCCGGCGGAGGCTGGTCAACGCCCGGCGAAGGTTGGTCAACGCCGAACATGGCCGGTCAACGCCAGTCAAGGGCAGGTCAACGCCCAACTCAAAAGGTCAACGCTGACCTACACAAAAAAAAAAACAAAATTATGCGCTAACTACTCTGGACACCCAGAAAACTTCTCTGGGCACCCAGGCACCAAACTGCAATCATCATCGGCGGCTCTGCTCCGCCAGCCCAGCCTAGAGCAGGCATGCCAGCACCCATTGCCAGCACGCCAGCGGCAAGTGCCAGCATCAGCGCCACCACAGCGCAGGCTCCGCACCGCCAGCAACCCCTACCGCTAGTGTTCAAATTGCAGGGTCTAACTCCAAACATTGGCGTTAATATCGCAAGCAGGCCTAGTGGTTCGCTCGTCACCCAGCACCTGTCGCTCATCACCCAGCGGTTCTTGACTCGCCTGTGGACTACAAACGTCAAGCATCAGTTCCAGCACCGACAGCCCAGCCCTAGCGGCTAACGCTCCGCCAATCTTGTCCAGAGGTCTAGGTCTGGCCAAGACTCCACCGGCCAAGTGCTCCGCCGAGCACCATGCTCTGCTTCGCTGGACAACCCGCTAGCTATCCTCCGCCGAACTTCGAGCCTCCGCCGAGCTCAAAGTCACGGCCACCTCAGCTGAGCTCTAGGCCTCCGCCGAGCCTCCGCTAGTAGGACAAGCCTCCGCTGAGCACCGAGACAGCCCCTATGCCAAGGTCCCTCCGCCGACCGTCATCCACTCCGCTAGACAAAAGCTCCACTCCGCCGTCCAAGAGCTCCGCTGGCAGACATCCTCTAACCACGCTCCGCTCCGCCAGCCTCATCACCGCCGAGCGGCACCACTGGAAGTTCACCGCCGAACTTCGAAGTTCACCACCGACCTTCGAACTTCACCACCGAGCGACACCGCTGGAAGTTCACCGCCGAACTTCGAACTTCACCGCTGGAAGTTCACCACCGACCTTCGAACTTCATCGCCGAGCGGCACCGCTGGAAGTTCACCACCGAACTTCGAGCTTCACCGCTGAGCTCGTTCTCCACCAAGCTTCCATATCAGCACCCAGCTCCGCTGCTCCGCCGAACTCAAAACCTCCGCTGAGCTCCGAGTTCCGCCAGCCTTCTTCCTCCGCTGACGAGTTTTCTCCGCCGGACTTCTCAGCTAGCACAGATTTCTCCTCCGCCAGACATCCTCCGCCGGACAACCTCCGCTGGACGTCCACTGCTGGACATCCTCCGCTAGCTTCCGGTGGACAACCTCAGCTAGCCATCCACCTCCGCTGGACGTCCGCCGCTAGCTATCCACCTCCGCTGGACATCCTCTGCCAGACAACCTCCGCTGGACATCCTCCGCCGGACAACCTCCGCTGGACATCCACCGCTGGACATCCTCTGCTAGCCAACCTCCGCTGGCCATCCACCGCTGGACAGCCTCCGCTGGCCATCCATCACTGGCCACCATCCACTGGACATCCTCCGCTAGCCAACCAAAGCGATGGAGCGTCATGCTTGGAACAACTCCAACATGATTCGGGTACTTACATCAATTTCAACTCCAACTCGCTCCAAATCGGCATAAGATAAGTAACTATATCTTATCTTTTACGCTCTTACAATTTGAGCTACCGCCGATGCCATGAATATGCATGTCTTTATAACCCTTAAGCTTGCCTACAACATGTTATTAGCAACTTTCCTACAAGTACATGCTACACACATACATGCTTAAATTCACTTTCATGTGACATTCATCTAGAACCTTGTGACACTTATAGCTCAATTAAACATGCTCGGATAAACTCTTGCGAAACGGTTACGACTCGCTTGGGTATCAAAGCATGGCCGCGACTCGCTTGGGCTACGCCCCGCACGCTCGTACAGCGCCTACACCCAACTCGCTCGAACACCTAACTCGCTCCACTTATCCAACATGCTTTAGTTGCGCTCTCGGTTCACAATGCTTCATACATGTGGTCTAGCCTCCGGGCACCACACTTTTTCATGTTTTCTTACATATGATCTAGCCTCCGGGCTCCACGAGTCTATGGTCTGCAACCTACCGCCATGCGGCAGGGCGACGCCCCATTATCTCATGCACTTCATACATTAGTGCACCTCCGATGTAACTACATATACGAATTTTTGTCTTTTGTGATACAGGATAACGAGTCCCTTCTTGCTTGCGGAGCTCGGGGACTTGTAGGGGCCGTGCGCCTCTCGGGTATTACTTATGCTTGATGACTTCATGATTTGAACTCCCCAACCAAGAAGCTACTCTTACTCGGGGACTTCGGGGACTTGTTTATACCTACACTAGCAAGGCTAGTTTGCTACATCACCAAGCATAATTAACACCCTCTTTGGGACACCCACAAGCCATGGTGAGGCCCAACCGCTACTTGCATCTTGTAGCCCTATGTTCAAGCTACGCTACGGTATCCGGAAGTCGCAAATCCGCCGCCGGGAAGCCACCTTGCCGGCCTTGCCAAGTTACCTCCGCAACTAGGCATTTCTACACTAGAATAGTTGTTTGCTTGTCCCACATCGAAAACCATGTAAAGGAGATGGCTTCCTTCACCTATAAAAGGAATGCCTCCTCCCACTTAAACCGAATCCAATTCATCCCATTACAACACACTTTGTAATCATGTTAGGCCGCAAGGCTCAACACACACTAGTATAAGCTTTCAAGTTGACGTAGTCTCCCGCTAAGGCGGGAGGTGAACCACTATACATCTCGTGTCAATCTCTCTCTCTCTCTTTACTTATCGTTAATTAGATCCCCACGGATCCAAGCATTAACAACTACAATCAAGGAATACAAATATTCACAGATATACACAGATCATGCTTATCTCATACGGAAGATATGCAAGATTATCTTTCTAACACCCTTCACATAGGGAGCACATAACCTCGACCACCGCTAACCAGCGCCGATCTTGAGGTTTTTGATGCCCCGAGCAAAAAAAAAGTTTGGTGCCTAACTACCCCTAGATAGATATACAATTTTTTTTTTCACATGTAAAACAGTAAACTTTTAAACGATAAACATTCGAGCACAAAACAATAAAACCATAATTGCGATGCAGCAATTGTAAAGACGTATGCATCAACATATCAACCTGCAATTTCTAACTTCCAATTAATGCATCTAAAGATGCAATGTTTGTAGAGGAGGAAGGAAAAAAAAAAAAAAAAAGAGGACAACAAAATGGGTGGTTCTATTTATACCTCCAAATTTGCTATTTGGACCTCTCTTGATATTTTTGCACAACAAACTTCCAACTTTGCCCATATATTTTTTCTTCCCCTTCTCCAACTTATACCTGCATACCTATGTGGATGTGCTACGGTTCTCTGACCCCTCTCTCTCTCACACCAAGATTAGCGTCATTGGTGTGAAGCAAGATGTTTATGGCTGTAGGATTTTGATAAAAATCTCCCATCAACTTCACATGCACTAAATCATAACTAATTTTAAGAAACCCAGAGTATCAACCCTTGATTGTGATTAGTAATTTCAATCAAAAGACAAAAGAAAAATCAAAATGATAATTGCAGAAGACCCAAACGGTTTGTACATATGAGGAGAGAAGGAAAGCTAATCCAAACGGTTTTGAAATGGCTAACCCAGATGAGATTTAATTAACTAGGCAATACTTCATTAGCAGCACGGTTTCTACATACGAGGAGAGAAAGAAAGTTATGAGTGACCGAAAAGTAACAACCCAAACGGTGTTGAATTGATTTTTTTTTTCCTTCAGTTTATATAGGGGTAAAATAGAGATTAAATTTTTTCAAAAATCAAGAGAGGTCTAAATAGCAAATTTGGAGGTATGAATAGAACCACCCAAACAAAATTCCATTGTAGAGGGAAAGAAAAGTCTTCTACTGTTCAGTATTGATTGAACCTGTAATTAATTGGCTAAGGATGTTGAAAGCTGCAAATTGAAACATCGACGGTGATGGTATAGTCGAGATTTTGGGATTACAACCATAAAAATTTATAATAGTTGTCAGAATAATAAAAAAATATCACAAATAAAAAAAAAATTAAGGAACACCCAATTTAATTATACCTATTTTGAACTCAATTGCAGAAGAAGAAAAAGATTGAGGGGAGGTGACAGATGATGAAAATAAATTGCTTGATTGAATAACCGTTGAAACCCCAATATTTAAAGAGAAAATTTGTTTGTTTTTAAAGTTTTAGAGAGAGTTAAGAGACTCTTGAAATTCGTCTGCTATAATTGTGTGTACAATTCTCAAAGTTAGGAGAAGAGAAAATGATTTCGAAGTGAGGAAAGGAGAAGAGAAGACACTGCGTTTGAGAACAAAGCAAAAAAAAATTCATTTACCGTCGACATATATATATATATATATATATATATATATATATATATATATATATATATATATAACCTTATATAAATAAAAATAAAAATAATAAATAATAAATTGTGCCCCCGTCTCACTTGGGCCCTGGGCCATCCCCAAGCCCGCCCTTGGGCAGAGCCGACCTTGCTGCTAACCCAATTATGGAGGCGATCGGAAAATTTGTTGTCTCCGAGTACAACAAAGATACAACTAAGAAGTTAGCCTTTCAGAGCGTGGTTTCGTATAAACCGGTGCCAAAAGAAATAGCTGTTATTTATAATCTTGTCATTGCAACCAATAATGAATCGTCGCCTAGCCCCTCTGCTAGATACAAGGCTAACGTCTTGGTCAGTTCAGGTGGAATTTGGATATTGAAAACCTTTGGTGATGTTCAATACTAGTGACTTCCAAGAAATGATTTGTAACAAAATTAACTGCCTATTTATAAACTAGTGTCACTACTATCTCTTAACTATTTAATCAAGTATTGTGTTTTTATCAAATCATTTTTAGCAAATTCTCTCTCATTCATCCGTGAGCCTACGAGACTATGACAAGTTGTCTTACACGAAATTAAATTAAAACGAGAAACCCTTCACTCAATTTTAGTACTAGAAATTTCTCTTTATCCAAGTGTAAAAATACCTCAGTAAGCTTTTTGAAAGGACTAACTAATATTTAATGCTCAGCCCAATTGAGTCGCCACTCCACTTAGGAGGTCAGAGTAAGGCCGAAAGGCCACACCCCCCCTTATATGCCCAAGCCTGCTTGAAGCCAATACCATCAGGCACCTTCAATCATATGACCGGAAAAACAGCACCAGGCTTCGCTACCATATCCAGACAGCCCTTTGAGCAACCTACCGCCGAATTTAGTCGGAACCAAATCAACGAAAAAAGTACCTCGCAGACCAAGCATATTCCCACTCAAAGGGATGAGTAGATTCTGGTTTTGGTTTTTACTTTGATTACTGCAGACGTTGATTTTGTTTTTAGTTTTGGTTTTTACTTTTGTGAGGCAACTCCTTTGTGTTTTGAATTGAGGGAAATTTAAGCTACAATCACCCATTTTTAAGTTTCAAGGCGTCGATTGTCCTGACCATTTGCATATATATAAACCTCCATTCAATTTACTAGCAATTTTCTCCCCGCAGCATCGCGCTGGACTACTTCCTAGTTATTATTCTAAATATACGAAACCTAAACTACACTTTTCCTGTTCATTTGGCAAGCGACAAAAGGAATGAATAGTGGATTGGCGATTCTGCCCTTCTTCTTTCTTTCTGCTGTTTTACAGAATTGCCTTGGCACCTGTGTGTTTGCTTTACGCAACGACAGCACGGGTGAGAGGGGGAGTGAGATAGAGATTCAGGTCAACCAGCTGGATATAGAGAGTGAGAGTGTGAGATTTAGTTCTGAATCTGAGAGAGGTTTTGATCAATAGTTGTGGATAGACTACTTCATAGCTGCAGGTATAGAGGCAAAAGGATGAGGATAGACTACTTCATATTAAAGGATCAAGCTGAGCAGTTGCTATTATTAAAGTTGGTGGCTGCTGGGTGATGAAATTTTGTATATGTTGTTTCTTTGTTTTCTTCATTTGGCCTAATTGAGAACACACAACTTCTCACAGGTACATTCACCGGAGTAGAAAGACCGTGTCAAACAGTCAAGATATACAAATATACTAATATATAGCAAGACACAGTCTGAAATCTAGATGATGATGTCTCGTGCATGTCCCTTACTGTTTTGCTGAGGTCTTGAAGTGTGTCTTCATTTGTTGAGTGAGTCTTGGGGGTTTAGATAGGCAAATACTTAGGTGGGGTTTCCCCACCACGTGGCCTTACGGCCACCCAATCAAAACTGCCGAAATTTTCCATCTCTGCCGAAAATGCTCCTGCTTCCTAAAGTGAAATACCCAAAACACCCCTCCTGCTGGGGGGTGATTGGCCCTCCCCACCACGTGTCCCTACGGGTGCCCCACGCAAGATCTTTGCTTCTGTTCATGCAATAAGTCAGTTCCAGTCTTCTTCCAAATTAATAGATTTTAGGATGGCATTGTCAAGCTATAATTCATGTTATTTCTTATCCTTCATTTGGTTTGGAGGACCTCCATCAATACTATGTTTTTGAAACGTGAGCACAATTACTTTCTCCTATAATATTAACACTAATCATAAAATTTAAGATATACAACTTTTATGTTACTTTCTTCTATTGCAGGGGGACATCTCTACAGATTCACTTGAAGACTCATCTGAAGACTTAATGTGAATTCTTACCAACCTTCACATCTTTTGGCCAAGCCTAACCATTTTTTGAACAATGTACATAAACAACTACTTGGTTAGCATGTGTATTTTTGGAAATCTAGCTAACACACCAGATTTGGTATCTGGAAAAGCCACCAGATTTTTGGTTAGCATGTGTAGGATTTGGAATATGGCAAAAGCACCAGAGTTTTTGGGACAAGTACAACATTGTATAATGTAGTTTTATTGTATGTAATATATCTATAACGTAGTTTCGATATAAATTCACTGATATCAGTAATATACCTGCAGCATCGCGCGGGCTTTTTGCCTAGTTATGACTAATCGGAGAATTCGCCATCTACAAAGACAATAAGTATACCCCCAAAAAGTTGACCTTTCAGACGTTGGTTTCTTGCAACACCATTGTAGACACTCGACACTGATTGCAGCCAAAAATGAATCATTGTTACCCATGGTCTCTGTTAATTACAAGGCTACTCTCTCGTACAAGTCTCCTGTTTGGTGGACAAAGGAAATGAGATTGAAGACCTTTAGTAACATTACATTTAACTCTTGAGATTTTCCTTTGCCCCCCTAAAAAAAAAAAAAAAAAACTCAGAAATTTCAATCATCTCACCCATCTTATCCCTAGTTATAATAAAGAAATGAGATATAACATGAACACTCCTTGGACAATATATGGTTGGTTTTGTCAATTAAGGATCAATGAGGTCCGCAAGTTAATAGTTTTATTATGAACCAAAAGCTTTTCGGCACCACTCCGATCAGATGGAGATTACAGAAGCCATAAAACAACAAATATCAAGTATCTAAATGAGCCGTTTACATATATTGAGAAAATTGGATGATAATATTGTTGGGTGTGTGGATCCAATTCCACATAGGATAAGGATTTGTTAATCCTTGATCAAAGAGGAGTTTTGATTGTTTCCTACCTGCTTACATAATCCTACTTGGTAATGGTTTCTATGTCTATTGGGAATAGGTTTCCAATGTCTTATAGGATCTAGTTAGATATCTATAAATAAGGGAATAGGTTGTAGTAGTAGATCAAGTCTTTGAAGCATTAAACAAAGAGAGCAAGTGAGGTCTTGAGAGTTGGTGAGAACTTCTTGTGAGAGATTTTTGTATTCTTCTTCTTCTATAGTGAAACCCAAGCAGCCCGGGGACGTATGCAAAGTTCTTTGTTGAACCTCGTTAGCAAGTTCGTGTTTATTTTCTCAATCGTTTATCTATATTGTTTTGCACTTGTCTGCTTCCGCAAGAGGAATTTTAGGTCAAATTCCTAACAAAGTGGTATCAAAGCTTAGGCTCTAGAGTGGAAACAATGAGCATAGAAGACGTTGAGAAGAGGGTCGATAAGTTCGACGGTAATGATTTTAGCCTATGGAGGTCACAAATCGAGGACTACTTGAATATGAAGAAGCTTGCTAAGACTTTAGAGGGCAAGCTCCCAAAAGATATGAAGGAGGAAGAATTTGTCGAGATGGATAGGATGGCCCTTGGAGCCGTTCGACTATCACTTTCGAATGATGTACGGCGATTTGTTATCAAGGAGACTACGTTGAAGGGGATGATGGATAGTTTGTCCAACATGTATGAGAAGCCAAATGCCGTTCAACAGTTGTACTTGATGAGGCGGCTGTTCACTTTGAAGATGGGTAAGGGTATATCTGTTCGCCAGCAAGTTGGGATAGTTGGTGATATTATCGAGCAACTAGCATCGGTGGATGTTAAATTCGACGAACACATCAAAGCTTTGGTGTTGTTGACTTCCATGCCTTCGGATTGGGATGTGACTGTGAACTTAATTTGTAGTGGAGCTGGGACTACGAAGAAGCTGAAGTTTAATGATGTGCGTGACATTCTTCTGAATGAAGAGACGCGAAGACAAAATAACCTTGAAGATCCTTCAAGTTCTGCGCTCTCTATAGAAAATAGAGGTAGAACGTTCAATAAGAACTCAAACAACAATCGTCGAAGGTCCAAGTCTAGGGCACCTGGAAAAGGCCGAAGCGTGTCCAAGTCAGGAAAGTGGTCCGATGGGTGTTGGCATTGTGGGAAATCTAGACATGTCAAGAGAGACTGTAACCAGTGGAAGGAGACAATGAAGATGGCAAACACAACTGAGTTTGATTCGGATGCACTTGTACTAAGCGTTACTGAAGCACCATTGGAGTCGTGGATCGTAGACTCTGGAGCGTCATTTCACTCAACTTCACAACAAGAGCTCATGGTGAATTACCGACGTGGTAATTTTAACAAAGTGTTTCTTGCTAATGGTAGAGCCTTGGAGATTGTGGGAAGGGGTGATGTGAAGATTTCGCTGACAAATGGTGGAACATGGACCTTGACCAATGTTAGACACATACCGCAGTTGAAGAGGAATTTGATCTCTGTGGATCAGTTGGATGATGAAGGATGTCGCACTACCTTTGAGAAAGGTACGTGGAAGGTGTGTAAAGGAGCTATGGTGTTAGCTCGTGGAATCAAGACAGGGACACTTTATACAACCTTGAATATTGTTGCTATTGTTGAGAACAATGAAGGCACTGCGATCGTTGAGAAAAATGAAGATGCATACTTATAACATCGTAGACTTGGGCACATCAGTGAGAAAGGTATGGGTGTACTTCAGTCGAAGGGTAAACTACATGGTGTGAACTCAGTGAAGATTGAGCTTTGTGAAGACTGCATATTTGGGAAGCAAAAGGTTGTTAGTTTCTCAAAGGGTGGCAAGGCACCAAAAGATACAAAACTAGAGTTGGTTCATACTGACGTGTGGGGACCTGCACCGGAGCTTTCATTAGGTGGCTCAAAGTACTATGTGACTTATATTGATGACTCCACAAGGAAAGTATGGGTTTATTTCTTGAAAAATAAATGGGAAGTATTTGATACTTTCAAGAAGTGGAAGGCGATCGTAGAGAATGAGACCGGGTCGAAGATCAAATGTCTGAGGTCGGATAATGGAGGTGAATACTGTGGTAATGATTTCAAAGAGTATTGTGCAGAGAATGGGATTAGGATGGAGAAGACAATTCCCGGAACTCCACAGCATAATGGAGTGGTGAATGCATGAATAGGACTCTGAATGAGCGCGCAAGGAGTATGAGGATACACGCAGGATTGCCAGACATGTTTTGGGCTGATGCGGTTAATACTGCTGCTTATTTAATTAATCGTGGACCATCAGTACCATTGAATCATCTCCTACCTGAGGAAAAATGGAGTGGAAAAGAGATAGGTCTATCGCATTTAAGAGTGTTTGGTTGCGTGGCATATGTTCACATTGAGTCCGGTGCGAGAAGCAAGTTGGATCCCAAGTCTCAAAAGTGCATATTCATAGGCTATGGCGGTGACGAGCTTGGTTATAGGTTTTGGGATATGCAGAATAAGAAAGTTGTAAGGAACAGGAATGTCATCTTTAATGAAGAGGTGCATGTACAAGAATAGGCAAGCAGCAGAGCCTAAAAGTCATGTAAGAAAAGATCGGCAGTTTGCAAGGTTGGAAGAATTGTCCAATGAAGATGTGTCTAAGGGAAATCATGGGGAGGAACGACAACAACAAGAAGCTCCTGAGGTTGCACAATCTGAAGAACAAGTTCCTAGTGATGAGCCAGTGACACCTCTTTTTGTGCCAATTCAAGAGTATCGTCAAGAAGTACTAAAGGAATACCAGCTGATAAATACTCGCCTTGTGCTAACTATTTGCTGTTAACTGACTGTGGTGAACCCGTGAGTTATGATGAGGCAATGCAACATAAAGATTCTGCTAAGTGGAAGGGTGCCATGCAAGATGAGATGGACTCTCTCATGTCCAACAATACTTGGGAGTTAGCTAAGTTACCAACAGGCAAGAAAGCACTGCATAACAAATGGATTTACAAGATTAAGCAAGAAGTTGATGGGAGCAAACGTTACAAGGCAAGGTTGGTTGTGAAAGGTTTTCAGCAAAGGGAGGGAATTGATTTTGATGAGATCTTTTCGCCGGTTGTGAAACATACCACAATCCGAGTGGTGCTTGGTTTAGTGGAAGCT
This sequence comes from Rosa rugosa, assembly GCF_958449725.1. Lineage (NCBI taxonomy): Eukaryota > Viridiplantae > Streptophyta > Magnoliopsida > Rosales > Rosaceae > Rosa > Rosa rugosa. Next base: position 51,739,510 of record NC_084821.1, on the reverse strand, counting down.
GAAGGTCTGTATTTGGAGCACCTAGACGTCAAGACTGCTTTTCTTCATGGTGATTTGAAGGAGGTCATATACATGAAGCAACCACAAGGTTTTATAGCACCTGGTAAGGAGGACTTGGTATGCAAACTACAAAAGAGCCTTTATGGCTTGAAACAAGCCCCAAGACAGTGGTATAAGAAGTTTGATGCTTTCATGTGTGGGAATGGCTACACAAGATATCAATCCGATCACTGTTGTTACTTCAAGAGGTTTGACAAATCTTATGTCATTCTTTTACTGTATGTGGATGATATGTTGATAGCTGGGGAAGACTTCAATGAGATTGAGAAGTTCAAGAGAGAGAGATGTCAAACCAGTTCGTGATGAAGGATTTGGGTGAGGCGAAGAAAATCTTAGGTATAAAGATTATCCGTGATAAAGTGGCTGGTACTCTGAAGCTTTCACAAGCGGAGTATGTTGAGAAGGTGCTTAAGCGATTCAATATGGATGAATCAAAGGCTGTAGGAACACCGTTCGCGGCTCACTTTAAATTGTCCAAGGAACAATCACCCAAGAGCGAAAAAGAGAAAGAATATATGAAGAATGTACCTTATGCATCGGCAGTTGGATGCTTAATGTATGCTATGGTGTGTACTAGACCCGATATTGCTCATGTAGTTGGAGTTGTGAGTAGGTACACGAGTAATCCAGGAAAGCAACATTGGGAGGCTATGAAGTGGATCATGAGGTATCTTTGGGGTACTACTGATATGTCTCTTTGTTTCAATAGAGGTAGTGCTGAACTACAAGGATATGTTGATGCAGACTTGGCAGGAGATCATGATACTTGTCGGAGTACTACTGGTTATGTGTATACTGTGGGTGGTGCTGCTGTATCTTGGGTCTCAAATTTGCAAGGGCAAGTGGCCCTGTCTACAACGGAGTCCGAGTATGTAGCAGTCTCAGAGGCTGGTAAGGAGATGGTGTGGCTAAAGGGTCTGTTGGAGGAATTGGGTAAAAAGCAAGAGAATTGTGCATTGCACAGTGATAGTCAAAGTGCAATTCACTTGGCAAAGAACCCTGCTTTTCATTCAAGGACTAAACACATTCCTATGAAGTATCACTACATACGAGAACTCGTGGAGAATGAAGTGCTGCAATTGTTGAAGATTCAAGGAAGTGAGAATCCTGCTGATATGTTGACTAAGTCTGTGTCAATAAGTAAACTGAAGCTGTGCTTGGCTTCAGTTGGTCTCCAAGTTTGAAGAAGGAGATGTTGGCTATGATAATGGGTTTTGTGTTGGCTATGATTGAAGAGTATTGAAGAATGTTAGCTACTAGCGTAATCGGCTCCAAGTGGAAGATTGTTGGGTGTGTGGATCCGATTCCACATAGGATAAGGATTTGTTAATCCTTGATCAAAGAGGAGTTTTGATTGTTTCCTACCTGCTTACATAATCCTACTTGGTAATGGTTTCTATGTCTATTGGGAATAGGTTTCCAATGTCTTATAGGATCTAGTTAGATATCTATAAATAAGGGCATAGGTTGTAGTAGTAGATCAAGTCTTTGAAGCATTAAACAGAGAGAGCAAGTGAGGTCTTGAGAGTTGGTGAGAACTTCTTGTGAGAGATTCTTGTATTCTTGTTCGTGTATTCTTCTTCTTCTATAGTGAAACCCAAGCAGCCCAGGGACGTAGGCAAAGTTCTTTGCTGAACCTCGTTAACAAGTTCGTGTTTGTTTTCTCGATCGTTTATCTATATTGTTTTGCACTTGTCTGCTTCCGAGGAATTTTAGGTCAAATTCCTAACAAATATACGTACCAGGATACATCTCACTAGTTGCTAATGAAACTGAATGCCTACTCACAACGGTAATATTATTAAAGACCATAGAAATCTAGGATACAAACAGAATGAAAACTATGAGCAACCTAATGAATCAATATGACATCCGGAGTCTATGACCAGCCAAAAATAATCCAGAACATAAACCAGTGCCAGGGAGAATAATGAATCCATATAACGTCCGGAGTCTATGACCAGCCAAAAATATAATCCAGAACATAAACCAGTACCAGGGAGAACGGGTAAAGTAGGTAAGCGATGGACGTTGTCCAAAGAGGGAAGGTGGTGCGTAAACCGCCAAAAACACCCATCACAACGCAAACGATAACAATGACGAGGACTTCAGCGGAGAAGTCCCATGTTAATCCCCTAACATAAACCAGGGCCAAAAATACTGATAGGCAGAGGACGTTATTCATGGTTACTGCACCATACAACTGCAAAAAATAAACACAGGGAAAAGAGGTCAATATTTCTTGATTCACTAGGGAAAATATTACAGTCAAACAGAAAACACAAACAAACAAAGAAACAACCATAATAGCAGAAAAGCTACTTGAACCAATATTTTTCTCCTCTTTGTCAAGCATTTTCGGGTTTCCAAGTGATTAAAGATAAAGAGAAGAGATGTTGGATACAAACCTCAGAAAATGTTAGTGAGGCAGTCCTTTTCTTTTTACGGCTGGCAAAGATTATCGCAGATACAGCCTCACTAGAATTAGTAGCCAAAGGTAGTGCAATGAATGAAATGAAGAAAGTTGGAATGCTTGTGGCATCTGAGAAATTATCAACAGCATCTACCAGGGGATCAGCAAATGCAGCCGCAATCAGAGTTCCGGCCAACAACATCAACCCCGCTTTGATTGAGGTTTTCTTGGGATTATCAACACCCTCGACAACCTCATCGCTTTGCTCTTCCCCCCTCACAATAAGCTGATGCTCTTTCTTTGTTTGCTGTATATAATTTCCAAGAAGTGAGTTGTTTAGCATCATGATGAAGTCTTAAAGTTTCATTAAGAAGATCTTACCTCATGGAAGTCATCTAAAATTTTCTCAGTGCGACTACCAGAGTAAGAAGTGGAGTTTCCTGCATGTTTTGCCTCATTAAGCCATTTTTGGACACCAACTTTGAATTCTTCACGCGATATCTGACTATCATGAGAAGTGTCAAAATCTTTCATCACTTTATCTACAGCATCATCCTTATCCAACTCTATTTCATCAAACCGGATTCCAACCATCAGTGCTCTCAACTCAGCAAGTGAAAGATGTTTATTGCTGTCCGTATCAATTGTGTCAAATAACCTGCCGTTCACATAATCAGAAAAGAGAGCATTTACAACAATCTCCAAGATTTAAATGAGGCAAAGTAAAGACACGGAGAATTACTCCAGCATAATACTATAAAGCATAAACAACACTAACTTGTATATAACAGCTTCATTGACTATGCCGTTTTCGTCAAGGAGCTTTCCCAATGCACGCTTCTTTAGATGTTTAAGAAGTCCTGATATAACATGCTTGTGCTTTGCATAAGCAAGGCGTCTCCTCTGGATCCATGGCTCAAATACCTGTTATCACCAACTAAATATATGAAAAGTCGATAATAACCCAAATACGCCTCAAGTCTAAAGAGAAATTGAAACACATTACAGACAATAACAGTACTAACCACCTGACTGAATCAGAACAGGTTCCAAAACTTTAGCATGACAGAGCCAATTTACATAAATGGCTACAATCAAGGCCAGTTCTTTTTAATAGAGGAACCTACAGAATCAAGGGGGATTCTGCTTCTGAGAACAAAAGGTTGTCGGGACATGATTTTCAGTGCTGATATTACTATCATTTAAACAAGTAACAACCTCAACACATCTAATTATGTGCAAGATGCCAAGTTAAGCCATGCAAACACTAAGCTTAGTAGGAGATAGGAACACACCCATGGAATGGTTTGAATCCCATCTATTAATAGAAACTAAAATAATCCGGCTGTTGAAGAAACTTGCATACACCAACCAAAGATATAGAATAACCAACACCCCCAATTTGGGCCCAAAAGAGTTCTTGCATTGTCAAGTATGTAACTGATGTCCAGTGATTTTTTTTTAATCTTTTTGTAGGATAATAGGATATCAATACTTGCTTTCGCTCAGCACAATTAGAATCATTGCATGCATCATGTATACAAAATAAAATTACAGCAAGAAAGAATGGTCAAAGTTATTAGATGGCACCCTTAACTAGATAAAAGGAAATTGCAATTTACAATCTAGGGAGAAAATAATTCAACAAATACGTCTTTGTAAGTCCAGCAAATATAAACTCAAACACTTGTCAGACAAATAATACATGTAATTTCTATATATGACAGCTACCTGATACATGCAGTACGAAATCAATAGTGCAAGAGAAAGAACTAGTCCGATTAAAATTGCCAACTGTCTTAAATAGGTGGAACTGAGGAGCTGTGCAACAATAAATGGGATGACAGATACAGCCATAATTATTGCAGAATAGCTAGTCAGGGTATCAGTAGTGACACCAGAACCTGCAATTATGAAGAGCTTTAATTAGTTTATCCATACTTATAAATAAGATATTTCCCTTTTAGTCTTAAGTGAGAAACACAATCATCGGAAAAGACTTGGTCGTGGTGGCATTTAACGTGAACCGGTACACAAAATCTATTATGAATGTGATCAATTATTTAGTTATGTACATAAGTTACTACATCAAATGCATCACTGACTGCAAGTAGGCATAAGATAAACCCTGTTTACTTTATTTATTGATATAGTCAAGATCCTTTTGAAACACATAAGGAACCCCATCAAATGTAGGTTTTGTTCAATTGAACAAGGTTAATTAGTCCAGTTTGTTTGTTAGAAACATGACTTGTTCTGAAGCAGAGACTGGGAAGGTGTATTAGGGCCCCGAGAAGGTCACAACTCTATCACAAGAACTGAGCAGAAAAAGGTACGCAAGTATTATAACCAAGTATACCCTTTCCCTTGAAATGAATTTAGGAATAACAAATAAGCCAAGAGACATTGAATTTTCATCTAGAAATTTGAATATCTAAATAATTCCTCAGTGCCCAAAGTGCAGAGCAAATTTAAGAATACATTTACCATAGATGGATCCAAACGGAACATGTGATTTTCTACCTGTTAAGCTCAACCCTTTAGTATCTTTGTTATCTATGGCAACATTATTCTCAATAATGGCAACATTATTCTCAATATCGCACTTGCCAATAAAAACACATGAACCCCATACTACTGTTATGAGCATTATAGTCGAACCAGCTAGCAAGCCCATGCCAACAGAAACCTGATCTACTCCCAGAAAGTCCGGATACTGAAAGCAATACAATTATTACAATACAGTGTATCAAGAACAATTAGTAGTTAATTATTATGTGATCATCTAATTGCGAATATATATATATATATCAGATCCTATCCAGAGCGGAGCTCCGCTTTGAAATTAACTTGTGAAGTTCGAGTTTTGCGTCACTTTTCGGTCGCATATCCACATCTCGACCGTTCAGTTTTTAGGTACTAGTGTATAGATCATCTCTGCAAATTTTCAGCCAAGTTGATGATTGTTAAGGTATCTAACTCGCTTAAACCAATGGACGGACTGAATCTGTCAACCTGAACCGTACTAGCTTTAAGGCAGTTAACAATACCTTAACGATCATCATTTTGGCTGAAAATTTGCAGAGATGATCTATACACTAGTACCTAAAAACTGAATAGTCGAGATGTGGATATGCGACCAAAAAGTGACCAAAAACTCGAACTTCACACGTTAATTTTCAAAGCGGAGCTCCGCTCTGGATAGGATCTGTATATATATATCTGTGTATATATATATATTGTTTTTATATTGGAATTTTTGGATACTATTTTATTTTTATTTTTTATATTGTTTTTTGCAATATATATATATATTGCAAAAAACAATATAAAAAATAAAAATAAAATAGTATCCAAAAATTCCAACATGGGTAGCCAAGTGTGATGGGAAAGACTAGAGGTTGAAAGAGATCTATCACAAAAGATAAAGTACTCTCCCACTTTACAAAAACAAAATTCTGTTTCTGTTTAGCTTCTGTGTTCTTTCATCACTAAAGAATATTAACCCGAAAAAGAAATTTGTTAAGAGCCCCCGAGAGCCTCTCTCTCTAAACTTAGAGAGAGAAACCAGATCTAGAACTATAGTTCTCTCCCCCTTCTCTTTTCCCCAGATTGTGATCCCTCCGGATCTCGATCGGTGGCTTGAGAGTTGGGGGGGGGGGGGGGGGGGCTCTCCTTGCTCTGTCTTGCACTCACTTCATCTCCCTTGATTCTCTCACACCCTCTATGGTGGCTTTACATCCTCTGTGGTGGCTTTATACCCTCTTTGTGGTGATTTCCTGACTTATGTTCAGATTTAGAGGACTTTGTTCCTTCTTTCTTTGTCAAACATCCCAGAAAATTTTCAAATCCACAAACCTCCATGATTCCCCTCACCCATTTCCTCACATAAACTCCCCTCCAACTACCAAATACTTGTTCCTTGAAGATTCTTATGGCTACCTCTTAAAAGTGAGAAACACTTACCTAGAGGTGTATAGGTGCTCACGCATGGGTGTTTCACCCCCCATTCACCATTGGATTTTTTCTTTGCTATTGGCTTCTGTCCCATTTCGGTAGCGTCGGTTTCTTCCCGGTTTGAGTTTCTCTGGTGGAGAAGAGAGTGTTAGTGTGTGGGTTTGGCTCCAATTTATCATCTCATTACCTTAGTTTCGATTGGATTTGTGTTTTGGGATTGTTTTGGCAGCGGTTATTTGGATTTTATCTCCTCGATATGGCACTTTTCCCTACCTTTTTACTCCGGGCAGCGGCTGCGGCGACGGCGGCATGGATGGCTTGGGTGGCGGCTGTTGTATTGTAGGAGATAATGTTTTTCTAAATTTTTAGGGTTACACTCTTTTGCCCTATCTATGTGGATTTTGGTTGAGTAATAATTTTCCTTGTTAGGTTTACTTGTAATTGGGCCTTGTTTGGGCTCTTTCCATTGGGTTATTCCCCTTTGATTTTTAATGAATGATTTCAAAACAGAATATTAAGCCGAACAGTCCCATGATTCCAGATCATATTGTGGCAAAAAAGTATACAAATGGGTCTTTTTTCTTTTCTTTTGTAATTCCTTCCTCATCTAAGGATTCAGAAAGTGCACACTATATTCCTTTCCACTTTGATCTACATAATAAAGTGCACTGAAACAAAACTCCCATTTGTTTAAAAAAGAGAAGGATAATGAAATACAGGATTTGGAAAAGGTGATCGGGAGGGTGATAAGGTTGATGGCAAATATTATCAATCACCTACTCTAACTAACGTTCCGCCCATAGAAAAGAAAAAGACACTAAACCCTACTTGGACGGCACTAAGAACTAAAATTCAATATTTTTATTCAAAAAATTTTAATTTCTTCTTGTGTTCTTGTATGTAATATTTTCATGGGTCCGGCTATTTCCACCCTACCATTTTCTTTGGTCACTCTAGTTGTTCATTACACCCTACATTTTAATTTCGATTATTAAATTTACTTATGTAACCCATTTCTATTTCCAAGAATATCCTTATATGACATATCCAATTAAAAGATATTTTTTTTAATGAAAATCTCACATTTAATTTATACCAATAAAAAAACTATAATATATTAAAGTTTCCTAACAAAATCATAATTGCTCAAGTAAAACCCTAATATGTGTTTGGTCCAAACTCTAGGTTACTTGACCTAGTGGTAATAGGGTTTAATTAGAAGAATCTAGAGATTATCTTTCCTTGTATGATTCAGACTCTATGTATTGTAATCCTCTATATAAAGAGGCCCCTATTATCAATGAGAACACACAGCAAATTCCTCTCAATTTCAGTTTCTCTACAACACGTTATCAACACGAAGCCCTAACCATGAAAACCCTAATTTTGTAACCTTCAAAATCCTGCAACCACCGCCCCACATATCGAAGCCCTAATCCCAAGGAGCCCAGAACCGGCGGCGGAACCACCGGAACCGGCAGGAATAGACCTGAACCGGCCGTCAGAAAATCCGAACCGGCCCCTGCCTTGAGCCTGCCCTATGCTTGCCCCCTGCAAGCCCTGCCGAAAGCTGCCGAGTAGCTGCCGAGATCTGCCGAGCCATGTGCCTGCACCTGCCGAGATCTGCCGACAGCTCATGCAAACCTCCTGCCGAGTCCTGTCGACAACTGCCGAGAGCCCTGCGCACCCCTGTGCCTGCCCCTGTCGACATCTGCCGAAAGCTCCGCATAACCCCTGCCGAGGCCTGATCACCCTTGTGCCTGCATCTGCCGACAGCTGCCTAGCCCCTGCCGAGCATCTGCCTGCAAGCCCTGCACAGCCTCCGCACAAGCCCTGCAGCAGCCCCGGCAACTGCCCTGCACAGCCCAACCTAGCTCCGGCCACCACCTCCGGCCACCTCCGGCAACCTTTTTCCGGTCACCTTCGACATCTTTTCCGGTCAAGATTTCCGGCATCTTTTCAAGGTAAACTTTTCTAAAAGTTCCCGTTTTTGAAGTTTTTCAATTTCTTCTTCTTTTCTCGGGGACTTCCAACATCCCTTCTTCTACCCCCCTTTCTTCTTCATAGGGGAGACCAATAGCTGAACTGTGGGGTTCGTGCTCACTCCAAGCTTGGAGCTTGTAGAGTCCTCCAAACTTAGAGTTTGTTGAGAAGAAAACGATCGACCACATACATCGTTGTTTCGATCTAATCCAAAACCCCTCTTGGAATTGGATTTTCTTGGAAGCGACTACGCTAAGAAAATCCCTAATTTCTTGGAAGCGACTACGCTCAGAAATTTAATAGTTTTTCGTGGTAGCCTTTTTCGCTCCAAAACTAACCCTAATCTTGTGATGTTTTTCAGGATGAGTAACCTGAACAAGTTGAACTTTGTTCCACTGGAGACAACTGGCGCTGGATACCATAGGTGGGTCCGAGATGTGCGCCAACATCTTAAGGCTGATGGACTTTTGGGAGCCATCCAAGAGCCTAGTCAGAACGTGCTCTCCATTGAGCAAGCTACTGCTGTTGAAGCAAAACAAGCTAAAGCCATCATTCTCATGACAAGGCACATGAATGACGCGCTCCAAAGTGAATACCTCAATGAGGAGGACCCAAGAAAGCTATGGGTAGAACTTGAGCAGCGATTTGGCAACGTTCGTGACTCCCTGCTTCCTGATTTAGAAGTGCGATGGCACAGCCTCCGCTTTTGTGATTTCAAGTCTGTGCTTGATTATAACTCGGAAGCCCTTCGTATCAAGTCTCTGATGGAGTTTTGTGGCCAAGCCATAACTGATACGATGTTGATCGAGAAGACTCTCTCTACCTTCCCCGTCTCTGCCCTGATGATTTCAAAGAATTATCGGATTGATGTGAATGCAGGACGTATCACAAGATTTCATGAGCTCATTGGCGCCATGAACGTAGCTGAAAAGCACGACAATATTCTTGTGAAGAAATATAATGCTAGACCCGTGGGAACTAAGTCTATTCCAGAGTCTAACTACAGTCGCGCCCCCAAGGGAGGACGCAAGGAGTGAAACCCTAAGAGTAGGGACAATTCTGGACGTTCTGGTCCATATTCTCGCCCTAAAGAGGAAGGAAATCGCCTAGAGTGGTGTGCACAGAACCGTGGAGGTCAACGTGTGAAGAGAGAGAGAGACGGAGCCTCCGACCATGGTGGTAACGCCACCAAGAGCAATGGTCGTCCAAATCGCGCCCCAAAGGCGCCTCGATCAAGGGAGCCTGACCATAATGATGTTTGTTTTCGATGTGGATCAACTGAACATTGGGCCAAAGCATGTAAAGCACCCCAGAATGTTGCAAACGCATACAAGACGTATCGTGAAGCAAGGGAGGCAAACTACATGGAACAAGAAGATCAAGATGGCGATCTGGATCTAAGGGTGGAAGACTACAAGGATCAAGACCCAGAAACTGGCGATTTTGATTAAGTCTTTTTATTTTCCAAGAGATGTAGGCAATTGCCATATTATTTTTGTAGTAGATGCCAATGGTATTAATCTTTCTTCAAAGTAGGCGTACTCAATGTAAGTGTGATGTCTAGGAAGGTTTTGAGATAAGTGGTACTTAAGCGAGCTTTGCTCCACCGACATCTCCCTACTAATTACCTGGTCACATTTGCATTGGAATTACCGAAAGGAGTTAGACGACTACAATTGTTTTGCATTAGCTAGTTTATTGGATTAGATTTTCCTTGGTCAAAGAAACGATGATGTAATTCCGTTTGTCATATTAATAAAAGTTGAGTTCTTTTCTTTATGACTCCTTTTTAATTATGAGCTTTTCTTTTAGGAATGGATGAACTACAATGTCTTGCGGATAATGCGACTACGCACACCATTCTACGACATAGGCAATTATTCTTGGAGATGTTGCCTACATATTCATCTGTGACTACGATGGCTGGGCCATCAGGTTTAGTTCAAGGACATGGAATGGCCCAATTCCTATTTCCAAATGGCACCTTGATTAAAGTCATTGAAACTCTCTACGCTCCTAAGGCAAATGGAACCTTATTGAGCTTCAAAGATATAAGAGCCAACGGATTCCATGCGGAAACGCATAATGAGAACGGAAAGGAGTTCCTTTGCATTACCTCTAATGATTGCAGACGAAAGCGCATCTTGGAGAAGCTTATGTGTCAATCTAGTGGACTTTATGTCACTACAATTCGACCTATTGAATCCAATAATGTCATAAGAGAAGATCTCTTGGATTCAGACACATATTGGCTTTGGCATGACCGACTAGGACATCCTGGTCGTGATATGATGCTCCGTGTACTAAAGACTTAACACGGACATCCATTCTTCAGAGTGAGAAGAAGCAAGAATCGAAAATTGATTCCTGGACTTAGCAAGACCGCAACAATTGCAGCATCTGGCGCTGCAGCCGTCTTGGGGCGCCATAGGGCCGCCCAAGTCCCATGTTATGACGCCACCACAGGCGCCAACCATGAGCATGACGCCATGGTTGTTCCTCCCAATGGCCATGACGCCATAAACAACAATTCCCATGGCTACAACGCCATGATGGGAGATGTAGTCACACATTTTGCTTCTAATAGCGCTACAGACGCTCAGGCCCAACCAAAATCCTCATTGGTTGCTTCTAAGGCCCCTCGCTCATTTTGCAAAGCCTGTTCCTTCGGGAAATTAGGACCGAGACCGTCCTACGCAAAGGATCCTAAAATAGTCATTCCATTCTTACAGAGAATCCAAGGGGATATCTGTGGACCAATTCAACCATCATGCGGACCTTTTAAATACTTTATGGTATTGGTTGATGCATCGACACGCTGGTCACATGTCGCGATGTTGTCCACTCGAAATGCTGCTTATGCTAAACTCCTTGCCCAGATTATCCGTCTACGGGCTCACTACCCTGACCATCCTATTAAGTCAATTCGACTTGATAATGTTGGGGAGTTTACATCGAAAACGTTCGATGACTATTGCATGTCACTAGGGATTGATGTAGAGCATCCAGTTCCCCACGTTCATACCCAAAATGGTCTCGCAGAAGCCGCTATCAAACGACTACAGATGATAGCACGGACATTGGTTATGCACACCAATCTCCCTGTTTCTGCTTGGGGATATGCAATATTGCATGCAGCGACGCTAATTTGTCTACGACCCACTGCAACCCAATCTTACTCTGTGTTACAGCTAGTGACTGGGTACGAACCTGATATCTCGCACTTACGCATTTTTGGGTGTGCCATTTATGTGCCTATTACGCCGCCACAGCGTACTAAGATGGGTCCACAACGACGAATGGGCATTTATGTTGGATATGAATCTCCAACCATCGTCCGCTATCTTGAACCCTTGACAGGCGATCTCTTTACCGCTAGATTTGCGGATTGTCACTTTGATGAGGCAGTCTTCCCATCGTTAGGGGGAGATAAGAACACAGATGTTCAACAGGAATGACAGGAATTGTCGTGGTCTGTCCCCACTATGTCTCATCTCGATCCCCGTATCGCACAGTCCGAACTTGAAGTGCGACGAATAATCGAGCTCCATAACGTAGCAGACACTCTGCCTGATGCGTTTTCTGATGTTGCCAAAGTGATGAGATCACACATACCTGCTGCAAACGTGCCTGCAAGGATCGATGTCCCGAATACTGGACATCATGCCACTCCTGTGACACCAGGAGATGGCGCCATTGCCCAGCATGGCAATGATATGGCATCTATGGCCTCAGGTCCCGCAAGGAAGCGTGGTAGACCAATTGGTTCGAAGGATACTCGCCCTAGAAAGAGAGCGAATGAGGCACAAACAAATCCTTTGATCATCGATACTCAAAATCCGTCCCATGAGAATGTTCCGGATTATGGTTATGTCCAAGAGACATCATTGGGGGACGCCTCAATGTCAGAACCTATCCCTGAGAACGTAGAGATCTCTGTAAATTACACTAGTGTACATGGGACGTGGGAAAGAAACTCCATCATCATTGATGATGTATTCGCGTATTCAGTGGCGCGTGAGATTATTGAGACTGATGATATCGAACCACGCTCCGTTGATGAATGTCAACGTAGAGCTGACTGGCCAAAATGGAAAGATGCGATCCAGGCAGAACTTGATTCTCTAGCGCGAAAAGAAAGGTATTTGGCAAAGTTGTACCAAAACCGCCCAACACCAAACCAGTTGGTCACTGTGAGGGGCATTTTGATCGGAGTTGTACGGCAGTTAAAATTCATGGGTAAGGACCCAAGACTTTGCCCCTTCGTCTGAGTAAGCGGCAACTAGGCCCAGCAGACCTCGAAGGATAATAAGTCCTAAGAAGAAAGCTGTTGATTTCTTCCCAGCAGCTCCTCTCCCTAGTCACGGCAGTGAATTAGTATGTAACTTTAGTAAAGGCTTGGCAAGATGTGCATGGCGTGGGAGCTAGAAAAGCATGAGTTTCGGAAGAAGAGATTCCGGCAATGGTATGATTTCTGGTCTTGGGTTAAGGTTGATTGGGAGGAATTGATGGCTACTAGGGATTCAAAGATAGGGCTTGATCTCTTGCTTGATGTTTCTGGGTTGTTGTGGCTTCTGTCCTTCTAGTGGGAGAGTTGCTTGGGCTGTCTTGTAGTTAGCTTGTCCCCCTTTTCACAGCAGCTATAACCATCGATTTATAGAGTGGTGGTGGCTTAGGTCTGCTGCTGTTCCAGAAATCTTGCTGTTGTAATCCCAGGAATCCTGCTGCTGCGGTGACTCCAGAAATTCTGCTGCTGTAATCCAAGAATTGTGGTTCCAAGATTTGCTGCTGGAAAAAGGGGAGTTACGGGTAGAGAATTGGCTTGTGTGTAAAAGAAGGTGATATAGTACTTGAGATGTCTAGTTTAAGGAAAATAATTGAATATATTGGGTAAAGAGAAGTGTTTGTTGTAATTGAGTGGTTTTTGGGTTCTTTCTTCTTCACTTGCCCATAATCAGAATTGGGCTGTTGAGCTTGAATTTCGGTCCCCAAGTCCGAAATTACCAACAAGCCTAAAACTAATAATGGGCCTCATGCTTTTCCGTTACCTTCCACACCACACCCGCTCTTGCAAGCCCCAAATGCGTGAATGTGGCTGGGGTCCACATGCGTGGCATGATGATTGTCGTTATAATTTGCTGATTGGGCTCGAGAAATGAATTGGGCCTGATAGCTGGATTTTTTGGGCATCAACATTAGCCCCCTTGATTATGTAGGCTATGCAATGACTATGAAATATGCTACATAATCAATAAGAAAGTAATCTAAGGTAAGCATGAAAACCAAGTGTATAGAAGCATGAAATTTGAGAGAGTTAGCCGCATGAGAATTTGAAGCATTTGCGTGATTTGCATTACAGAAGAGTGCTTGTGTTTACGAGGACAATGAATAAAATAAGTAAGCATAAGATAACGAGAATGAGTTAAGTAAAAGTAAAATTGATAATGAATTAGAGTAAAATGAGAGTGAACTTGAACTCGAAAAACGGAAGGACCAATACGGTTAGAAGCCGCGTATATGTTTTGTAAAGCATGAGCATGACAATAAAAGCATTTGCAAAATAATTGACAAATGAAAAGAAAGTTAAAACGAAATAGGTAAGTATGTGTGTTAAATATGATATGTGGTTAGAGTAAAGTAGGATGTGCATAATGAAAATAGAGAGCATAAAAGTATTTATTTGCATTTGGCTTATAGATATGCTTGATGGTTTGTTTCGCATGGTGCGTGAAAAGTTCTATTTTCTTTGCTTGGCTTCTACATGCTTGATTATGTGTAGAATGAGTTGTTTTATGCTTGTCTTAAATTTGCTTGAGCTTGTGCAACTATGCTTAGGCATGTGCATTGATAGTTTTGGCTTAATGTTGCCTTAATCATTTAGCGGACCAAGGGAGAGTGCGTGGACTTTGAAATGTACATGCTTAGGAGAATAGGCTTGGCATGACTCTCATATGATCTATGATAAATGCACGACCCTAGGGAGGAGCTTGGCATGGCTTTGTATGTATGTTTGATGATTGTATGCATAGTATCATGCTTGCTTGGGTTTTCTTTGCCTAGCATGAACTTGTTTAAAGGCTTGGCGTATTCCTCTTGGTCGTGGATCTGCTTGGCTTGAGCATGAGCTTGGCATGAGCATGAGTTTGGCATAAGCGCAAGCTTGGCATGAGCAGTGCTTGACATGAGCATTAACGTGAGCATGTGCTTGGCATGAGTATTGACGTGAGCATGTGCTTGGCATGAGCCTATGATGAGCACGAGCTTGGCATTGTGTTTAGCTTGGCGCGGCTCGGAGTATGCATTAGATTATTGTACTTATGACTTAGCATATGAATTAGTAATATGCATGAAAGTGTGATAAGTGTTCTCTTAAATATATTGAATGATTAAGAGAGAGTGCATGGGTATGAGTTTCAGGAGGTAAGCTGAGTACTCATGGCAAGTGCGGGCTTGAACTTTGAGTAATTTGCTTGTTGCATCATGGAATTTTGAACAGATTGCTCATATTCATGACTTCCATTGGATTCATAAAGCATGATTCAATTACGTGCATGACTAAGGCGTGCAAATTTCAATTGACGAGTAAGTAGCTTCAATGTAGGTGTGGATCTTTACTGATTGCGGTGATCACCGCGGCAACTGGTCGCCTTAATCGTAAAGCCCCCAAGTGTCAAAGCATATTATTCTGATATACTGGTTGTTTTAGAATGTGATGATGAATACTGCCTTTTGCTTGGAATTGGCTTGACTGAGCATTGATTGCTTGCTCTAATGGTTTTAGCTTAATTGAGTATTGCTTGCTGCTTGATTGAGTATTGATTGCTTGCTCAAATGGTTTTGGCTTGATTGATTACTTGTTGTTATGATTTTAGCTTGATTGAGTATTGCTTGATGCTTGATTGAGTATTGATTGCTTGCTCAAATGGTTTTGGCTTGATTGATTGCTTGTTGTTATGCTTTTAGCTTGATTGAGTATTGCTTGAATATAGCTTCACTAATGCTTTGATTTTTTTTTTTTTTTTTTTTTGTCTAGACTGAGCTCGGTACCATTACCGAGACCGTGTTGGAGTGGTGAGTTACGGATGTCGATTTCGAGAAGGGAACTTGGGCATTTCTTGTACTGCTGTGATGCACGAGTCAAACTAATTATGGTTTAGCTGGAGAAACAGGCACCAGAAATCCTTTGCGTGCATTTCTTCAATACTTGCAATAATAGAGTTGTCCGTGCGTAGGACTTCATGTGCGTCGGTGACTGATTTGGCATTGTATACAAAGTAGCCTCACAAGGGCGATGGTACCTTCTTAAAAAGGGATAAGCGATTACCACTTTGTTTAGACAATCTGATTGGCTAATTGGACATGATCTGTTTGTATATTTTGCATGCAGATATGCAGGTGAATGTCTGGCGTTACTATTGTGGAGACAACGGCATGAATCAAACAACTCTTTCAATTTCTCAAAGAGTAATGTAATCAGCTCTGATAAAATTGCATGCTTTAACATGGAGAAATGTGAGAATCATAGTGTACGTGTTGACTAATAGATTTGTTTTGCATGAAAATAGTGCACAGGTGATCATGCTTCACACAAGATGTTTTCTCCTTATGATTTGTATAATAAAGCATTGTAGCCTAGTAGCACATGGGCATGGGGTTGTAGCTCATTATGGAATACGCTTTGTTATCTAGTAGTCGAGTACACAATACTATGCAAAAGAACAATCTAGTGATGCTTGGTGGCGTATTGCCCATGTGAAAAATCAGCATGCATTACTGTGTCAGAGTTGTCATAATTTGAACTCAAAGTGACATAATTATTAATTTATATATATACTTCAACAAATATGCACCATGTGATGGTGGATAACCCATCATGTATAAAAGAATATATATATATATATATATATAGTAGTTAAAGGTCGACTAGCAAATCATGCTTATATATGCAGTGCTACCAAGGTGTCAAGTGCGTGGTCATGTTTTCAGCCGCAAATCAAGGGCGGCGAAGCAAGGGTGCCACAAATCCATTATATATAAGAAATAGAGAAAACACCGAGATGGGCAAAGTAGAGGTGAGATATTAATTGAGTTAATGTGTATAGACCACTTATCCTTAAATGGAGGCTGTGGTTGGCATTAACTGGTAGCTGTCCAAGGAGGAGAGAATAGAGTGTGCTGGCTAATGTGATAATGATGATTGGTGAAGTCATTCTATAAGAAATCAAGTGTATTTGTCTTGCTTGCTATGTGTACTAAGAATGCCACGTGAGATATGGGTGTTCTCTAATGGGCATAGATTATGACTTTGTGGTACACATGCTGCATATAGATAAAGCACATAAAACCAAGTATGGTGCCATGCATGCAATAGGCATTAAAAAATTAAAATGAGACATCTGGTGTCTAGCAAGTAATGCATTCATGCATGTATAAGGCAAGTTCCTACGGGAACACATGGAATCAACATAGGTTGTATGTGCGCAATAACAATTATGCTATTTGGTGGACAGGTGCAGCCACAGGTGTCAATGTGTAGCAGGCCTTATGCATTTTGATTGAGAAGATATAAACAAAGTCACATGGGAAGAGGACTTAGCTTTTCTCTCTTCTCAAGGTGGTCTGCTGTGGTGCTGTGGTGCCGGTCTAGTGAGAAAGAACTTAGCTTTGCGTTGTGTCATCGAGAGGTGTCGCTGCCGGGAAATCCAGTTGCTCTGTTTCTAGTGAAATTGTGCAGACCAAGTGAGACGTGCCAGGAAGGGCGACACCGACAGGGAGTAGCCGGGCTAATGAGATACCAAAGTACCATAGTTTGAAAGAGGAGAGACACTGAGAGCTGGTGGAGTCGAAATTGCTAACCAACTTTCAACGGAGTCAAAATCCAACGGCGAATCTACAGAGGACAGATCGATGGGTCTTGGATCAACGGCGTCTGGTTGGTCCTTTGGAAGATTGAGTTTTGAAACTTTGGAATCTGCTGTGAATAGGTCGGGGGGACTCGTCGGAGGGGAAAGTGCTGCCGGGGAGCGAAGTTGATACCGAAAAGCAAAGCTGCTGGCAAGAGAAGCTGTTGAGATGGAGCATGGGTACCGGGATGTGAAGGTGCCTGGAATTGGGTCACCGAGATGGTTGAGCTCCGTGGGGGAGTTACCGCCGAGAGAGACGAGGGCACTGCGAGGTTGTTGACCACGGAGAGAGAAATTGAGATTTAGAGAGTACGAGTACCCAGTGAAGATCTGGGTATCCAGATCGATTTTGGGTGACCTTGGCTCTGGCGCGGGCTCCCTCCAAGCACCGTCGGCGATGTAGGAATTAGGGCCGACCCACCGACGACTTTCATTCGTTGGAGAAGATGGACGTGGAGAAGGAGAAGACTTTGGGTGTCCAGAGAGAATTTCTATAGGTACTGTGTTTCGGAGCGTGGCCTCACCTTCGACATCGCGGAGGATGAGGTGGACTCGCCAGAGGCCTATGAGCGCGGTGGTAGTGGAGGTGAGTCGTGGTGGTGACCGGAAGTAGGTGGTGGAGGAGAGAGAGAAAAGCCCAGATCCGTTTTCTCTCTCCTCAAACTCTCCTTAAATTACAGCTCGAAGCCTAGAACATTACTGGAGTGGTGGGTGAGAGGAAATAAGGGATCTAAACAAGAACATTTTTGTTTATAACTTGCTCCCAGCATTGATTATCAAGATCAGAGATTAGCTTGGCATACGTCCAGCAAGGAAGAGGTTAGCTGCTGGAATAATGGCCTAGTCCCCAGCGGAGTCGCCAAAATGTGAGGGGCATTTTGATCGGAGTTGTACGGCAGTTAAAATTCATGGGTAAGGACCCAAGACTTTGCCCCTTCGTCTGAGTAAGCGGCAACTAGGCCCAGCAGACCTCGAAGGATAATAAGTCCTAAGAAGAAAGCTGTTGATTTCTTCCCAGCAGCTCCTCTCCCTAGTCACGGCAGTGAATTAGTATGTAACTTTAGTAAAGGCTTGGCAAGATGTGCATGGCGTGGGAGCTAGAAAAGCATGAGTTTCGGAAGAAGAGATTCCGGCAATGGTATGATTTCTGGTCTTGGGTTAAGGTTGATTGGGAGGAATTGATGGCTACTAGGGATTCAAAGATAGGGCTTGATCTCTTGCTTGATGTTTCTGGGTTGTTGTGGCTTCTGTCCTTCTAGTGGGAGAGTTGCTTGGGCTGTCTTGTAGTTAGCTTGTCCCCCTTTTCACAGCAGCTATAACCATCGATTTATAGAGTGGTGGTGGCTTAGGTCTGCTGCTGTTCCAGAAATCTTGCTGTTGTAATCCCAGGAATCCTGCTGCTGCGGTGACTCCAGAAATTCTGCTGCTGTAATCCAAGAATTGTGGTTCCAAGATTTGCTGCTGGAAAAAGGGGAGTTACGGGTAGAGAATTGGCTTGTGTGTAAAAGAAGGTGATATAGTACTTGAGATGTCTAGTTTAAGGAAAATAATTGAATATATTGGGTAAAGAGAAGTGTTTGTTGTAATTGAGTGGTTTTTGGGTTCTTTCTTCTTCACTTGCCCATAATCAGAATTGGGCTGTTGAGCTTGAATTTCGGTCCCCAAGTCCGAAATTACCAACAAGCCTAAAACTAATAATGGGCCTCATGCTTTTCCGTTACCTTCCACACCACACCCGCTCTTGCAAGCCCCAAATGCGTGAATGTGGCTGGGGTCCACATGCGTGGCATGATGATTGTCGTTATAATTTGCTGATTGGGCTCGAGAAATGAATTGGGCCTGATAGCTGGATTTTTTGGGCATCAACAGTCACAAATGGGTATTCGTTAGAAAGCGTAATGAGTGAAACGAGATTGTAAGGTACAAAGCTCGCCTTGTGGCGCAAGGCTTCTCACAACGCCCTAGAATCGACTACGAGGAGACCTATTCTCCAGTAATGGACGTCATAACGTTCCGCTACCTTGTCAGTTTGGTAGTTTCCGAAAAACTGAATACGCAGCTTATGGATGTGGTTACTGCGTATCTATATGGGGATCTAGATACAGAGATATATATGAAGATTCCAGATGGAATTCAGTTACCCAAATCAAGTGGCTCTAAACCACGGAGCGCGTTTGCGCTTAGATTGAAACGCTCACTATATGGATTGAAACAATCCGGACGGATGTGGTATAACCGTCTAAGTGACTACTTGATTGGAAATGGATATGTCAACAATGAACTATGCCCATGTGTGTTCATAAAAAGGACAAGTTCCGGATTTGCAATAGTAGCGGTTTATGTCGATGACATGAACATAATTGGCACCCTTAAAGAGTTAAGGGAAACCGCTGAACACTTGAAATCCGAGTTTGAGATGAAAGATCTTGGAAAAACACGGTTTTGCCTCGGTTTGGAACTTAAGCACCGTAGAGATGGTATCCTGATTCATCAATCAGCTTATACCCAAAAGATGCTTAGGCGCTTCAACACTGACAAGATTAAGCCTTCAAGCACCCCAATGATTGTCCGTAGTCTTGATCCAAAGAAGGATCCATTTCGTCCAAAAGATGACGATGAAGAAGTGCTAGAGGCAGAAGTGCCCTACCTAAGTGCAATAGGCGCATTGTTGTACTTAGCACAATGCACAAGACCGGATATCTCATTCACTGTGAACTTGCTAGCTAGATATAGCTCTGCGCCAACACGACGCCATTGGACTGGTGTTAAAGATATCTTTCGATACCTAAATGGTACGATCGATATGGGCTTGTTCTATCCATACAGAGAGAAGATGGATTCGGACCCATCAAGTGTCAGGGACGCCATACATGGTGGACTGCGTCCCCTCTCCCCATCCCAAAAAGATATAAGTGTTTTGGAAGGTTTTGCTGATGCTGGGTACCTCTCTGACCCACACAAAGGTCGCTCCCAAACTGGCTATGTTTTCACCATGGGAAAGACCGCGATATCTTGGAGGTCTACAAAGCAGACCTTAGTCGCTACCTCTTCGAATCATGCAGAGATTATTGCTCTTCACGAAGCAGTTCGTGAATGTATATGGCTTCGATCCATAGTTACGCATGTTCGAAGCAGTTGTGGTATGAAGTCTACCACAGATGAGCCAACGAGCATTTATGAGGATAATGCTGCTTGCATTGAACAAATGAAGCAAGGCTACATCAAATTCGACAACACCAAACATATATCGCCCAAATTCTTCTACAATCAGCAACAACAGAAGCTCCTCAAGATCAAAATGAACCAGGTTCGATCTGAGGACAATGTGGCAGACTTGTTTACTAAGTCATTGCCCAAATCCACTTGAGAAACATGTGGCAAGAATTGGCTTGCGGAAATTATCTGAACTCCCATGATCGTAGTCATCAGGGGGAGGCGCAGACATCAGGGGGAGATGTCTACATGTTCACCTCGAAACGTGAAGGGTGTGTTGTGCTCTTTTTCCCCTTCGACCGAGGTTATTTTTGTCCCACTGGGTTTTTGTTACTCGGCAAGGTTTTTAACGAGGCAACGAGAGAAGCACCGCATTTGGGCAACACAAGGGGGAGTGTTCAAGTAAAACCCTAATATGTGTTTGGCCCAAACTCTAGGTTACTTGACCTAGTGGGAATAGGGTTTAATTAGAAGAATCTAGAGATTATCTTTCCTTGTATGATTCAGACTCTATGTATTGTAATCCTCTATATAAAGAGGTCCCTATTATCAATGAGAACACAAAGCAAATTCCTCTCAATTTCAGTTTCTCTACAACAATAATCTAATTTACTTCCATTTTTTTAATTTTTTCTTTCTGCTTCAATGTTCATCTATTTCAATCTATGTCAAAATATTAGTTAGTTAACAACTATAAGCAATGAAGAAGATATTGAGATTTTTCTTGCGTGTTTTAAATTTTTACTTTCAGTGTTCACAAAAGGTATTGCAAAGATTTTAATGTAGTTAACACTAATGATTTTGTGAATTAAATAACGAATTCATGATGAAGAGGTAATAAAAAGACAAAAAAATAGTAATAAATGCAAATTTGGGTGGAGAAGATGAAGATTAATGTTATCCAATGAGAAATTAAGTAATCTTTCTATTTAATTCATTGGTTATTTATTTATTTTTCCTTTACAAATTTAGATTTTAGAAAATTAATGTACTTAGTAGTCATTTTACACTTGGGTAATATAGTCTTTTAATAATTCAAATGTTTGTAGGGTGAACTAAGAAAATAGTAGGGTGGCAATAGACGCACCCTATTTTCATTTTTCAGAGAAGAGCAAAAAAAAAAAAGGACTGACCGAGAATGAGCATGGCGTCGGGAAAAGCGCCGAGAATGGGGAGGAAGAGGCCTCTAATGATTCCGGGGCCTAGAAGATGGAGGAGGAGCTCGCTGCCAGTGGAGAGGTAGGTGGCGGCCAAGTACATGAGGCCGCCATAGACGATGATGAGGAAGAGGTTACCGAGGATGGTGGTGGTGCAGGGCAAAAAGTGGTACGTCTCGTCGCAGGTGGAGTCGTCGGCCTTCAAGGGTGGGCGGTGGAGGGTGAGAAAGTTAGGTGAGTACGAGTATGAGGAGGTGCCGAATTGGCGGACCCCATCGGAGATTAGATCCGATCGGTCGGAGAGGTTGTAGCGGCCGTGGACCTGGCCGCAGAGGATTAGGATGGAGAGAAGGAGGAGGTTGGACATGGCTGGTGGGACTTGAGGGAGACTTGTGAGACTTGAGGTATGGGGCTTCAACAGCAGCCTGACATAGTGAGACTTGAGGGAGAAACAACGTACATCGTGAACTCGGAAAAGTCCAAGGGTTTTTATTTTGTTTGCTTTACCTAATTCATACAGTTTTGTAGTGGCAAGGTGAAACGTGGATTTAACGAAAATCTTTTGGCAGCAAGGTAGGAAAGCTTGTTTGATTTTTTTATGGCAATACATTACCTTATAATATCTACAATTTAGGCAACAATATCCCCTTATTATATTATGCAGTTTTATTATTAATCCAAACTTGACTTGAGAACAGAACGCCCTTGTTGGATTATGGAAAAATTTTCATGACAAGCATTACCTAACCACAAATATCAATGTCTTCTATAAATTGCACATATCAGTTGCAAAACTAGTAAGCTCTGGAGTGAGACATTAAACTTAACTTTTAATAAAGATTAACTGCACTTAATTAGAGAAATCAAATACAATTATGTCATATTCTAGGTTATTCAATAATTTCTTTGCGGCTAGGGTTTTCCCAAAAAACTCTCTTGCCTCCGTCCGGCAGCGCGTCAATGGACGCTGTCGTCAGACGGGCCTTGTTGCTGGGTGATCGTGGTCCCTTGTATCGGGGTGGCTTTGCTCTTGATCGTTGGGATCGATGGTTGGTGGTAGGGGAGATCAGAGTTGCTGGGGGGTGGTGGTTCAGTACTTGCATGTGGAAGTTGGTTGGGCGGCATGTCTGGGGATGAAGAGGGCGGAGGAGATGTGATTTTTGGCGGGTCGAATCCTGGATGGTCAGAGATGGTGGTGGATTGTCGATCCATTCTGGGTTGGCACTACGAGTCCTCGACTCGATCTGGGTTGGGTGGACTTCTGGATTGGGGTGTGGGCTGTGGATCTCTGGCAGTGGCGCGACCGGGTTAGTGGATCGTCAGCGATGGTGCGAGACAACTGGTTTAGGGGCGCGCTGACGGTGGCGGTTCGTCGCAGGTGGTGGCACGTCAGGAATGAGGGGACGAAGGTGGGGGTTGTGCAAGAACTGGGCTGGGCCCTGTTTGGTGGCTCTGATTTCTCTGCTACTTGGGCTGGATGTGGGGTTGGGGCTCAATTTTTGGGCCCTGCCCTGGTTGTTTTTTTAAGTTGTTTTGTTGGTAATAAGTCGCTACCAAGGTTTGGTTTGTGGTATTAGCTTGTTGTTTCAGTTGTGTTAGGTTTTAGCTTTAGGGTCGTGTGCACTACAGGTTGTGGCAGAGACAATTTTCTCTCTGGCTTTCTAGTCGGTCGTTCCTATCTGATTTTGGGTCAGCAAAAAAGTCTGGTTGTGCCATTGACGAGGATTATTAGCCTTCTAGTGGGTCTTTCTGTCTGGTTTTGGGTTGGAGGCGATGGCGATTTGGAGTAGTTGTGGATTGACGGTGTTGACAATAGGGTGGTGATGGTGTTGGGTTTCTTTAGTCCCAGGTCTGAATGTCCGGCAATCCTTTTGGTTGGGTTTAGGTCACAACGAGTGTTGGCTCGGTAGATCAAAAGCTGGTCAGGAGGATTCTGGTTGGTGAGTTAGTGTTGACACAAGTGAGTTGTCTAGTTTCAGAGTTCTGATTGGCTGGACGAGAGGTGAGATGTCAAGGATTCACTGCTCCTGCGTTTGTTGTCTTTGCCATACAGTTGTAGTGCAAGTTTGGAGTCAGTCATCATAGAGTTCCAGTGTGAAGTCTAGTGGCCATTTCTGTGTAAGAGATGTTGCCTAAAACTCGTTGTAAGCTGTTCATTATTAATGAAGCTCTTATTTGATCAAAAAAAAAAAATTTCATATTCACCATTACCCATCTGTAATTAAAAAAAAAATAGAAATATTGCATCATGTCCCAAACCCGTTATTCATTTTCTTAGTTACAGTTACCTAGGTATGGACGACAGCTATATAAACCATGCAAGAAAACAATGAACTTGGATTTCTATAACCAATATTTATCACAAAACACTCAAGAGTCTCAAAATGAGGTACCAGTGCTTCCTCACACTGATTGCTCTCTTCCTTCCTCTTGCTGCTGCTATGTTTCCTTGGTATGGTGGGAGAGTACCCCTACCAAGTCCCCCTAACAACAATTTTGCACCGGTGAACGGAGTATTCGACGAATTTGCAAAGGTGATCGGAGGATTTGCCGTCTCCGACTACAACAAGCTTACTGCCAAAAAGTTAGTCTTTCAGTGTGTGATTTCAAGCGAGTTAGTGGCTGGTGACAGCACTTATAAGCTTGTCACTGCAGCCAAGAATGGATCATTGTTAACTAGCCTTACTGTTAATTATAAGGCTACTGTCTGGTTCAATCCTCATGAATGGGGGTTTCTAAAATTGAAGACCTTTGGCAACGTTAAAATTAATTGAAAGGTTTCCAATTTTTTTTTGTTGGAAGATAGATTTATGGACCCTTTTATTTATTTATTAGAAATAGATTTCATTAACCACTACAAGTGGTCGAGTTTGTAAGAGCCTCCAGGTGTGGTACTCCTACACCTGGGTTCAAATCCCGCTGACGCTAATTGAAATTAATTCTCAATCTATTCTTGGTGGCCGAGGGGAGGCATATGACCCCCTTGCACGGATTAATCTGAGTCTAGAAAGCCTTATTTCTAAACTAGAGGAACATAGTACCATTCACTATTACATTGAAACTCACTTATTCATCAGTGAGCCTACGAGACTATGACTAGTTCTCTTACACAAAATTAAATTAAAGCGAGAATCCCTTAATCAATGTACTCAATTGTACTAGTAGGAAATTCTTTTTAATTAAGTGTAAAAACACCTCATGGCTAATAAGCTTTGAACTAAAAAAGTTCTAACTAATTTTTAATGCTCAGCCCCATTAAGGACCCACTCCACTTAAGGGGGTAAGAGTAAGGCCCAAGGGCCACACCCCTTATAGGCCCAAGCCTGCTTGAAGCCAACACCATCATGCACCTTCAATCGTATCACCGGAAAAACAACACAGGCTTTGCTACCATATCCACAAAGCCCTTTGAGCAACCTACCGCCGAATTTGGTCAGAACCAAATCAAGGAAAAAAGTACCTCACAGACCAAGCATATTCCCACTCAAGGGATGAGTGGATTCTTCGTTGAATTCTTGAACCGTCAGCACTCACCACATTAACAAGATCTCAAAGTAACCGCATGTGCTCATTTCTTTTTCTTTTCTTTTCTTTTTTTAGGAAAAAGAATCCTTCAACCTTCATTGTCTAATCATTGGTTGTAATAATGGAGAATAGTAAGTTTACGTACTTGGATAAAATGGATATGAAAATAGGGATTTTTTTTTTTTTTTTTTTTTTGTCAGTTCATCACTTTCACATGTTTGAAAGAAACTTAATTTGGATCAAATACATAAAATCTGTCTGACTGATGCTTTACCATTATCAACTGTTTATAAGTTATAAATGATTTCCAATTGTGGCTCATTTTTTGCATGCACAATCATTATAGGTTGCAGTCATATTCCAGAAATGAAATTATAAGGTGAACCCCATGAGAAAAATGCACAAAGAATAAGGGCTCATTTTTTGCATGCAAAATCATTCTAGGTTGACCTAAAACTTGCACAGTAAGACTCCCGAAATGATATTATAAGGTGAACCCCATGAGAAAATGCACAAAGAATAAGGGCTTCCCTTAGCATTTCACAATCTAAAGCAAATGTAAATATACTTTTTTCCCAGGCATGGTGGGAGAGTAATGGAAAGCAACACTGACCACCATTTTGAAGGGAGAGCAAGCTCAATATTATAACTAACCGGAGGATTCGCCGTCTCCAAATACAAAAAGTTAGCCTTTCAGACGTTGGTTTCTTGCAACGCCATTGTGGACACTCGACACCTAGCCACCTAGGCCTTTGTCATTGCAGGCAAGAATTAATTACAAGGCTACTGTCTCGTACAAGTCTCCTGTTTGGTGGACCAAGGAAATGAGATTGAAGACCTTTGGTAACATTACGTTTAACACTGAGATTTTCCTTTGCCCAAAAAAAAAAAAAAAACTCGGGGAGATTTCAATCATCTCACACATCTTATCCCTAGTTATAATAAAGAAATGAGCTATAACATGAACACTCCTTGGACAGTATATGGTTGGTTTTGTTAATTAAGGATCAATGAGGTCTGCAAGTTAATAGTTTTATTATGAACCAAAAGCTTTTCACCACTGCTCCGATCAGATGGAGATTACAGAAGCCATAGAACAACAAATATCAAGTATCTAAATGAGCCGTTTACATATATTGAGAAAATTGGATGATAATATACGTACCAGGATACATCTCACTAGTTGCTAACGAAACTGAATGCCTACTCACAACGGTAATATTATTAAAGACCATAGAAATTATAGGATACAAACAGAATGAAAAGTTGAAAACTATGAGCAACCTAATGAATCCATATGACATCCGGAGTCTATGACCAGCCAAAAATATAATCCAGAACATAAACCAGTACCAGGGTGAATAATGAATCCATATAACGTCCAGAGTCTATGACCAGCCAAAAATATAATCCAGAACATAAACCAGTACCAGGGAGAACGGGTAAAGTAGGTAAGCGATGGACGTTGTCCAAAGAGGGAAGGTGGTGCGTAAACCGCCAAAAACACCCATCACAACGCAAACGATAACAATGACGAGGACTTCAGCTGAGAAGTCCCATGTTAATCCCCTAACATAAACCAGGGCCAAAAATACTGACAGGCAGAGGACGTTATTCATGGTTACTGCACCATACAACTGCAAAAAAGAAACACAGGGAAAAGAGGTCATATTTCTCGATTCACTAGGGAAAATATTACAGTCAATCAGAAAACACAAACAAACAACCATAATAGCATAAAAGCTACTTGAACCAATATTTTTTCTCCTCTTTGTCAAGCATTTCCGGGTTTCCAAGTGAATAAAGATAAAGAGAAGACATGTTGGATACAAACCTCAGAAAACGTTAGCGAGGCAGTCCTTTTCTTTTTACGGCTGGCAAAGATTATCGCAGATACAGCCTCACTAGAATTAGTAGCCAGGGGTAGTGCAATGAATGAAATGAAGAAAGTTGGAATGCTTGTGGCATCTGAGAAATTATCAACAGCATCTACCAGGGGATCAGCAAATGCAGCCGCAATGAGAGTTCCAGCCAACAACATCAACCCCGCTTTGATTGAGGTTTTCTTGGGATTATCAACACCCTCGACAACCTCATCGCTTTGCTCTTCCCCCCTCACAAAAAGATCATGCTCTTTCTTTGTTTGCTGTATATAATTTCCAAGTAGTGAGTTGTTTAGCATCATGATGAAGTCCTATAGTTTCAATAAGAAGATCTTACCTCATGGAAGTCATTTAAAAATTTCTCAGTGTGACTACCAGAGTAAGAAGTGGAGTTTCCTGCATGTTTTGCCTCATTAAGCCATTTTTGGACACCTTTTGTGAACTCCTCACGCGTTATCAGACTATCATGAGAAGTGTCAAAATCTTTCATCACTTTATCTACAGCATCATCCTTATCCAACTCTATTTCATCAAACCGGATTCCAACAATCAGTGCTCTCAACTCAGAATGTGAAAGATGATTATCTGTGTCTGTATCAATTGTGTCAAATAACCTGCCGTTCACATAATCAGAAAAGAGAGCATTTACAACAATCTCCAAGAATTAAATGAGGCAAAGAAGTAAAGACATGGAGAATTACTCCAGGATAATACAATAAAGCATAAACAACACTAACTTTTTTACAACTTCTTGATTGAGTTCACCATTATCGTGAAGAAGCCTTCCCAATGCACGCTGCTTTAGATGTTTTAGAAGTCCTGATATAACATGCTTGTGCTTTGCATAAGCAAGGCGTCTCCTCTGGATCCATGGCTGAAATACCTGTTATCAACAACTAAATATATGAAAAGT
This sequence comes from Rosa rugosa, assembly GCF_958449725.1. Classification (NCBI taxonomy): domain Eukaryota; kingdom Viridiplantae; phylum Streptophyta; class Magnoliopsida; order Rosales; family Rosaceae; genus Rosa; species Rosa rugosa. The sequence goes on along the minus strand of NC_084821.1, from coordinate 51,711,503 downwards.
CGATAACAACCCAAATATGCCTGAAGTCTAAAGAAAAATTGAAACACATTACAGACAATAACAGAACTAACCACCTGACTGAATCAGAACGGGTTCCAAAACTTTAGCATGACAGAGCCAATTTACATAAATGGCTACAATCAAGGCCAGTTCTTTTTAAAACCGGAACCTACAGAATCAAGCGGGATTCTGATTCTCAGAACAAAAGGTAGTCGGGACATGATTTTCAGTGCTGATATTACTATCATTTAAACAAGTAACAACCTCAACACATCTAATTATGTGCAAGATGCCAAGTTAAGCAATGTAAACACTAAGCTTAGTAGGAGATAGGAACAGACCCATGGAATGTTTGAATCCCATCTATTAATAGAAACTAAAATAATCCGGCTGTTGAAGAAACTTACATACACCTACCAAAGATATAGAATAACCAACACACCCCCCCACCCCCCCCCCCCCCAATTTGGGCCCAAAAGAGTTCTCGTATGGTCAAGTATGTAACTGATGTCCAGTGATTTTTCTTTATCTTTTTGTAGGACATCAATACTTGCTTTCGCTCAGCACAATTAGAATCATTGCATGCATCATGCATACAAACTAAAATTACAGCAAGAAAGAATGGTCAAAGTTATTAGATGGCACCCTTAACTAGATAAAAGGAAATTGCAATTTCCAATCTAGGGAGAAAATAATTCAACAAATACGTCTTTGTAAGTCCAGCAAATATGAACTCAAACACTTGACAGACAAATAATACATGTAATTTCTATATATGACAGCTACCTGATACATGCAGTAGGAGATCAATAGTGCAAGAGAAAGAACTAGTCCGATTAAAATTGCCAACTGTCTTAAATAGGTGGAACTGAGGAGCTGTGGTAGTTGAACAACAATAAATGGGATGACAGATACAGCCATAATTATTGCAGAATAGCTAGTCAGGGTATCAGTAGTGACACCAGAACCTGCAATTATGAAGAGCTTTAATTAGTTTATCCATACTTATAAATAAGATATTTCCCTTTTAGTCTTAAGTGAGAAACACAATCATCTGAAAAGACTTGGTCGTGGTGGCATTTAACGTGAACCAGTACACAAAATCTATTATGAATGTGATCAATTATTTAGTTATGTACATAAGTTACTACATCAAAGGCATCACTAACTGCAAGTAGGCATAAGGTAAACCCTGTTTACTTTATTTATTGATATAGTCAAGATCCTTTTGAAACACATCAGGAACCCCGTCAAATGTAGGTTTTGTTCAATTGAACAAGGACAATTAGTCCAGTTTGTTTTGTTAGAAACATGACTTGTTATGAAGCAGAGACTGGGAAGGTGTATTAGGGCCCCGAGAAGGTTACAACTCTATCACAAGAACTGAGCAGAAAAAAGGTATGTAAGTATTATAACCAAGTACCCTTTCCCTTGAAATGAATTTAGGAATAAAAAAAAAGCCAAGCATCATTGAATTTTCACAATTTGTCTGGAAATTTGAATATCTAAATATTCACAATTCCTCAGTGCCCAAAGTGCACAGAAAATTTAAGAATACATTTACCATAGATGGCTAGTAGGATCCAAACGGAACACGTAAAGAAAACACAGACATACCTGTTAAGCTCAACTTTTTAGTATCTTTGTTATCTACGGCAATATTATTCTCAATATCGCACTTGCCAATAAAAACACATGAACCCCATACTACTGATATGAGCATTACAGTCGAACCAGCTAGCAAGCCCATTCCAACAGAAACCTGATCTTGAGCTGTTTCTGTACTACCAGAAAGTCCGGATACTGAAAACAATACAATATAGTGTATCAAAAACAAATAGTAGCTAATTATTAGGTCATCATCTAATTATTGCGAGAGAGAGAAAAAGATTAAAAAAAAAAAGAGTATCCACAAATTCCAACATGGGTAGCCAAGTGCAACGGGAAAGACTAGACGTGGATAGAGATCTATCACATAAGATAAAGTCTCCCACTTTACAAAAACAAAACTAGGACTGATGGAATCATCCTTATGTCTCCTTTATTCTGTTTCTGTTTAGCTTCTGTGTTCTTTCATCACTAAAGATTATTAAGCCGAACACAGTCCAATGATTCCAGATCACATAATCTGGCAAAAAGTTATACATATGGGACACGGTAAACAGATTGAATAGAACAATCACAATTCACAAGTGGGGTCTATTTTCTTTTCTTTTGTAATTCCTTCCTTCATCTAAGGATTCAGAAAGTGCACACCTGTATTATAAGATTTATATTCCTTTCCACTTAGATCTACATAATAAAGTGCACTGAAACAAAATCCCATTTCTTTAAAGGATCATGAAATACAGGATTTGGAAAAGGTGACTGGTAGGGTGACGGTAATTTTTCAGAAAATGTAACTATCAAATATAAGAGATCACCTACTCTAACCAACGAGCGCCCACAGAAATAAAAAGATACTAAGCACTACATGGACGGCACTAACATCCAAAATTCAATATTTTTATTCGAAAAGTGTTAATTTCTTCTTGTATTCTTATATGTATTATTTTCATTTTTCAGGGAATAGCAAAAAAAAAAAAAAAAAAGGACTGACCGAGAATGAGCATGGCGTCGGGAAGAGCGCCGAGAATGGGGAGGAAGAGGCCACCGATGATTCCGGGGCCGAGAATCTCAAGGAGGAGCTCGCTGCCATTGGTGAGGTAGGTGGCGGCCAGGTACATGAGGCCGCCATAGACGATGATGAGGAAGAGGTTACCGAGGATGGTGGTGGTGCAGGGCAAGAAGCCGTACGTCTCGTCGCAGGTGGAGTCGTCGGCGTTCAAGGCTGGGCGGTGGAGGGTGAGAAAGTTCGGTGAGTATGAGTATGAGGTGCCGAATTGGCGGACCCCATCGGAGATTAGATCGGATTGGTCGGGGAGGTTGTAGCGGCCGTGGACGTGGACGTGGCCGCAGAGGATTAGGAGGGAGAGAAGGAGGAGGAGTCTGGACATGGCTGGCGGGGCATAGAGACAGCTCTCTCGGTCGGGAGGAGGAGATTTGCTCGTGTGAGGTGGCGACAGGTGAGAGATAAAGAAGGGGAAAGACCTCAGAGAGTGAGTGGGTGTTCAGTGTGAGGTATCTGTCGGGGTGTTTAGGGTGGGGACGATTTGGTTAACGTTTCAATTAAGTCATGATTAATTTTCTGAAAGTAATCGCATTAATATTTATACCTTGCTTTTTGTATTTCTTTTACTTTTTCACATTCCTATATTGCCGTTTTGTCACACCCTTGTGGCAACTGAGGCCGCTCACTTTATGTACAAGCAAAGGTAACAGGAAACAGGTTTCTGGTTTCCATACTTATCCAAGGCGAGCCAACCCCACAGATTGTACCAACTAGAGGCATCAGATAGGGTGATCCTTTATCACCCTATCTGTTTATTCTTTGTAGTGAAGGTCTGTCAGCTTTGATTTCCAGTGCAATGCATCAAAATATCATCCACGGCCTCAAAATGGGTCCAGAGGCGCCTACACTTCACCATCTCTTCTTTGCATATGATAGTATTCTCTTTGGGATAGCTACTGCAGAAGAATGTAGGCAATACAGGAAGATTCTTGACATTTATGAAAAAGCTTCTGGGCAGAGAGTGAACTTTGGAAAAAGCAGTGTAGTCTTTAGCAACAATGTGGAGTAGGCAGTGCAAACTGAAATGGCAAATATCTTAGGGGTCCGGTGTGAGAAAGAGCATGACAGGTACTTGGGACTCCCTATGAGAATTGGTAAGTCAAAAACAACCATCTTCGACTACATAAAAGAGAGGCTCACCAAAAAGTTAGTCAGTTGGAAAGCAAAGATTCTAAGTGCAACAGGTAAAGAAATTTTGATTAAGGTAATAGCACAAACTATGCCTTTAGATGCCATGAATTGCTACCTCTTGCCTAAGGGCTTGTGTGATGATATACACCAGTTGTGTGCCTCATTTTTTTGGGGTGATACAGATGAAAAGAAAAAAAATCCATTGGAGAAGCTCTGTCTCACAAAGTTAGAAGGTGGAATGGGTTTTAAAAACATCTACGCTTATAATTTAGCAATGCTTGCCAAGCAGGGATGGAGGTTGGTAACCAACCCGGATTCGTTGATTGCTAAAATCTATCAGGCTAGATATTACCCCAATTGTTCCTTCTGGGAAGCAGAACTTAGTAACTCTCCATCATTCTCTTGGAGAAGCATCCTGAATGGAAGACCTGTGCTAAAAGTTAGAGTACAATGGCTTGTAGGCAATGGACTGCAGATAAACATTTGGCAGGATGAATGGATTCCAAATTGTCAACAATTTATGATTCACAAGCCTCCAAATTGTGCTTTTGAGTATGTCTCTGATCTCATTGATTCCCGTACTAGAGAATGGATACTTGTTGCTATTCATTCTATCTTTTCACCTGAGATAGCACAACAAGTATTATGCATCCCTCTTAGTCGCAGAAACATGGCAGATAAATTGATTTGGAGTCCTGAAAAGAAAGTCTTTTATTCAGTGAAAACAGCTTATTGGTGTAGACACCAAAAATTTAATGAAAATAAATTCATTAAATAACTCGGTCAACACTTGAAATTATGACCGAACAAATTTAGTCGGCATGTGGGTCCCACAAAATGTGCACGTGGCTTATGCGTAAGCAAAACCAAGCAGACTCAGAGAACGACACTTGGCGACACATGAAAGGCCCGACGGCAATAAATAAATTTGTTCCGACTTAATCAGCTGATATTAAGCGGGTCAGTCAAATTAAATCAGTTGATTCCGAGTCAAATCAAGTATTAAATTTCATCTGCTGATTAGATGTCAATTTATTTAAATTGATAATTAAGATGAAAATCAGCCATCAAATTAATTGGTTAATTCCTTAATAGTCGTGATTAAATCAGTTAATTAAAGCTGATTGATTTGATTATGCTATTAATGAAATGCAATTAATTACGTGTCATCAAGTCATTCCAAATCGAGAGAGACGTCGACACTATAAATACCCCTTCTCAAAACAAGAGAAGGACTTCAGCCAAAAAAAGAGAAGAAAAGACTCTCAAAATTTCTGAAGCCTCTCAAGCTCGTGAAGAACCCTCAAGCTGCCAAATAGCCGGTTCCTCACCAACCTCAAGTCAAAACGTTCGTCACATGTCGACTCTCGTGATCATCGTACCATTCAAGATCAAGCGTTAAGCCCTTGAGCGAAATTCATCGTCGGAGATAGAATCAGAGGATTACCAAAGATTGTAACCCGCACTTAAATTAATAAAATTATTATTTTTGTACACGTGTCTGCATTTTATTTGCTTTCAGATTTTCGTGTTTACAAATGGATTGCTAGAACTTCTGTTCTTGAAAATGTTCTAGTATCTACCTCTCATGGCAATCCATTCCAAGAACTTTGGAGGAACATTTGGAAAGCACAAGTACCTGAGAAAGTTAAAATCTGCATTTGGAGAGCTTGTAGTAATTTGCTGCCTACTAGAGCAAAACTTCAATCCAAGGGCTATACCGGGGACCTTAACTGCCTCATATGTACACACAAGTATGAGGACACTTCTCATGTCTACCAATGTCTGATTGCCACTTCAGTCCTCACATCACCTCCATTCAATCTTGGCAGAAGCTTGTTGCCAAATATTGATTTTTGGGAATGGATGTTGGATCATGCATTAAACCTCAAACAAGGTATGTTTGGAAAACTAATGATGGTACTATGGTCATTGTGGAAAAAAAGAAATAATAAATTGTGGCAGAATACTTCTCAATCTGCTCATGAGTTGGTGTTGAGTTATTTGGCTTGGTTAGATGAATTCTGCAAAGCTAGAAAAGTAGAGAAGACAAATGTGGTTTGCACTAAACCATCATGGCAACCTCCAGCTGAGGGCAGTTGGAAACTAAATATGGATGGCAGCTTCTTACCAAGCATTCCACAAGGAGGAGTTGGAGGCGTCCTCAGTGTTTGGACCCAAAATGAGCATTTTGGCCTACAAGGCGTGTCTTGGAGAAATTGAGCCAATGTCAGTGGCTCAAGCTATATATTGTCGACAAGTTCGAAATATATATATCTAGAGGCTAAATAAAGCCTACTATGGAAGCATGGAAGCATGGAAATGAAAAGTCAACTTTAGCACATTTTCCTACTTCAGCTAGGAGAAACCGAGCTAAACAAGGAAGGAGGGGCGGCAGACTAATCAAATGAAATCAAAATGAGCTAAAACTGTCCAGATTAAATCTAGACATCCCAAGGATCAGTTCTTATGAAGAGTGCCAGAGCTAGTTTTGAGTGGAAAGCCTTCAAACAATTAGTCCAATCTTTTGCAGAAGCAAAACTGGAAAACTGGACCTGTAAGAGGTCCAGCAGCGTTTCCGGCACAACCACTATATCAAAAGCTCTGAAATTTTACCAGGATGATCTACACTCATAGTGGAACATTTGTTATGAAGAAGTCATGGTCAAAATCTGAATTCTTGATAGAGATATAATTGAAGGAATAAAGGAGCCGAAAGTGCTTCCTTATCTCCAAAATTCATCATTCCTTATCTCCAATTATGCTTCCTTATCTCCTTATCTCCGAAATTCATCATTCCTTATCTCCAATTATGCTTCCTTATCTCCAAAATTCATCATTTCTTATCTCCAATTAATGCTCCACTATCATTTGTTTAAGGCCAACTACTTTGGCATGGTAGCCTATAAATAGAGGTTACAATGAAACACTTCAACACAGACAATTCACAACAACAATCTCAAAGATTATCCAAGCCTCTCTAAGAGCAACTCTCTCCTTCTATTACCGGTAGTCACACTCCAGTCCTAGTCTCCTCACGAGCCGACTGTTAGTGTCACCAAACCTTCCAGCCAAGCTAAAGTCACGCTTTAGCAAGTTCTCCTCACTTCATAGTAGTTCTCGCTCTGCTCGATCTACAACATCGAGTATCGATTGTGATTTTGAAGAAGCTCAGCAAAAGTCCTCGCCACGAGGTACAAAGAATCCCACGACGAGATTGGTGCTCTCCTCGTCCACAATCGCTTGAAAGAAGTCAGGTCAAGGGACACCCCCGACGACCGCACCCGAACGGTGCTGGCACGCCCGCACAAGAAAACAGACTGTTGACCAGCTGCAGCAAAATTGGAGTCAAACACTCAGAAACAACATAGGTAGATTTCATGCAGCTTTTGCAATCCCTGTGAGCTCTGTAGCTTCTGCAAAACATACAGAACTCCTAGCTATCAAGGAGGGACTGGCACTACTCCAGACCTTACAGACTGGTAATGTAGTCATCGAATCTGATTGTCTTGAAGCAGTTGAGAATATAGCAAATGTGCATGATACACATATTGTTGAAGTAGCTCTTATTGATGATGTTCGAGTAGCCCTATGTGCTTTACCTAATGTCACAGTGCAGCATGCTCCTAGAACTTGTAATAGAGTAGCCCACCGCCTAGCTAGTATGGCATATGAAGCTAGGACAAGATCAGTCTGGTACAATCAAGCACCAAAAGATATTCTGAATTATGATTGTAAACAATCTTGAAGCATTAATGAATGGAGCACTGTTTTGATTCAAAAAAAATTCCTATATTGTCAATAGTGCAAGTCTACAAAAACGGAAAAACCGAAGAGCTGGTAAGTGAAGAGAGAGATATTTTTTTCTTGGATTAAATACTCGTTACTCCTCATACTTTTCCCTTAAAAACAGTTTAGTCCCTCGCCTTTCAAATTAAACTGGATAGTCCTTATTCTTTCTAATTCTCACACAACAGGTCCAAAACATGTCTAAAATGACTATTCTACCCCCAAGATCCTTTTTTTATTTTTTTTTTCTCTCTTTTTCTAATTTTTTTCTCTATTTTTTTTTTAATTTTTCTCCCTTTTTTTTTATACTCTCTCTCCCTTCCCCCCCCCCCCACTCTCTCTCTCTCCCTCCCCCCCCCCACTCTCTCTCTCCCTCCCCCCCCCACTCTCTCTCTCTCTATATATATTTCTCTCTCTCTCTACCCCAAGCGGAGGCAATCCAATCCCTCTCCGCCATCCTCCTCTCCCTCATCTACGACCTCTGCCGCCGCTCGATCGACGCCACCGTCTGCATCCCCGAGATCTTCCGATTTGAGCTGGCGCTCGCCCAGACGGAATTGGCTCCGGTACTGTTCGAGGAGCTCTTCCTCATCACCCTTTGTGAACCTTCCAGAAGAGATCAGAAATTCACCCCACACCACTTCGAAGGACCTCTTGATCGCCTGACGTCGACTACCCAGGAACTGCCGGCAATCTTTCCCCCGACTCGCGTTCTGCTTCTGCGTTCAGACCGCCAGACCCTCCAGACCTACACCGCCGCACCGTACAAACCCTGACATCACCATCATCTCAGACCATGTCGGCAGCAACCCAGAGTGGATCATCATCAGAACCCGAAATCTGACCCAGATCGAGCTTAGAAAAACCTCGATTGCCTCGTCTCCCAACATTGACGACGACGTCACGACCAGAGCCGCCGACTTCCATCTCAGCATTCGACGACGACGCTATCGCTCCACCTCGACCACAATTAGGATTCGATCTCAAGCCAGACGACCTGGTGTTCCGACATTCTTCCACAGCCGGAACAAGGATTAGACGTTTCGATCAACGACATGTCGGTGGCTTTTCCGGCGGGGTTGAATTTGTTGTTGAAGATGAGTGGGAACCAGACGGCGGGGCTGAAGGAGATGGAGAGCAGCTACGAGAGGGTTTTGGATGAGAATTGTAGGGTTTTCAGTGAGTATTTCAGGGAGGTTTTGAAGAATAAAGATGGAGGAAGAGTGATTGATCCACCGGCCGTGGTGTAGGAATTGAGTGAAGGAAGTGATGAGTTCCGGTTTGATGATCGGAGCACCGGAGAAGATGAAGGGTGAGGAGAAGTGGCGCTGGAGCTTGCGGTGTACGTGTGGGGACGGGGATCGACGTATGGTCGTGATCGGCTCAGGTTTCGGTCTGGATTCGAATGGTGATGGTGGTGCTGTGAGATGGTGGCCGGAAGTGGTGGTATTCGATGATGGCAGGGGAAGAGAAGAAGAAGAGAGGTTGAGGGAGAGAGAGAGAAAAGCAGAAAAAAAAAAAAGAGAGAAAAAAAAAAAGAAGGATCTTGGGGGTAGAATAGTCATTTTAGACCTGTTTTGGACATGTTGTGTGAGAATTAGAAAGAATAAGGACTATCCAGTTTAATTTGAAAGGCGAGGGATTAAACTGTTTTTCAAGGAAATGTTTGAAGATTAACAAGTATTTAATCCTTTTTTCTTTATATATTCGTATTATTGACAATTTTATCACTAATTTATTTTATCGAATTAACAGTAAAAGATATCATTATTTGTTTAATTAAATACGTAATAAAAGTTTTCTTTTTTGATGGTTGTACCATATACACTTTGCAGTGCAGTATGGGGCTAAAGTACAGGTTCTATAATGTCATAGGTGGATAGTGGATGCAACATTTATTACTGCACATAAATTTTTCTTTCTATCAATCTACACCAAATGACTATTTGAGAAGGCTAAGGAAAAAGAGTAAAGCAATACCTACCCGTAGACATGAACACAAAAGATCAATGAGAAATAAGATATTTCTTCCATTAGTAAACAAATAAAGAAGTGTGGTGCTATTCACACACCCCCTCTATTTTCCTATTACTTTAATTCAATTTGTTTCTACAAATTACTCTAACTACCCTCCCTTGTAATTATGTTTCTTTTTCTTTTTTCTATTTGGCAAGTCAATCATGAATCAAATATCATTATACAATAAATCAATTTTAAGAGTTTCATACCATTGATTATGCATGTGTCTGCATTTGTCTAGCTCCTCAGGTAAGTCTTGTTCAAATAATTAATTTTGAACTATACTCCAAAATTATTATTTTTTTACCTAAAAATTTCCCAAATTTGCAGACTGCGTTTGAAAATGGCTTATTGCCAATCTATAAGAGACGAGAAACTCAAATAAGTTAGGTGCAATATTGGACCCCGAGACAACAAAGGAGTAAAGTATGCTTCTTACCCCTCCTACTTGTATGAGGATAAACTTTGCAATTTAGAAATATATTCCTTGTGTAATAATACAGTTCATTACACTTAATGAACATAATATTTTTCCTTCATTTATATAGGTAAAAGAAAATTGATTTATTGTATAATAATATTTGATTCATTATTGACTTACTAAAAAAATTAAACTATACGTGTTTGCACGCTCCAAATTTTCATGTTTCTGAAGAGAAACCACAACAGAAGATAAGAGAGAGAGGACAAGAGTTCTAACATGAGAGCAGCGCCGCTCTTCTCTAACCCTAGCCCCCTTAGGCTGGGCTATCTATTTCCGGCCAGCCATGGCTCTGGCCATCACAAAGTCCGGTAAACAAAGGATAGAGGGGGGTGCGGGTTCTGACTCAACACCAAGCTTTATCTAATCTGGGGAACTCAGCTTTCTCCGGCGAAGAATGGAGCGTAATCAATCCACCCCAAACCGAGGCACTCCTCGTCAATCTGCTGGTGTTGGTGACGCGGGCTAGTGGTGGTGAAGGGACGCGGGTGCATAACTGGATCTGGGTGTCCAAAGCAGGGTGGAAGGCATTGTGTCGCTTTTGGGCCCCTATCCGTGCCCAGTTCTCGGTGGCGTGGATGGTGGAGACTGCGGACTTACCATCGACTATGTCAGTGTGGCTGTTTGAATGGCCGTCGGCGACTCTGGAGGCTGGGGACGCATGCTGGTGGGTCCTGGAGCTTCTTCGGCCGCTGGTTGCGACTGCAGCACAGAAATCAAGTGTTGGGCCGGGATCTCTTGAGTCCAACATGAGCATTGGGTCTTTGTACCTATTTTTTAATTAGTTTTTTTTTTTTTAACTAGCCTATTACTATGCGAGATTAGTTCATAGTTATGGGCTCACTTTAAATAAGTGAGCGATAAGTTCAAATATAGTTGATATATCCTATGTACCACTGTGGCTCCTCCACGAATTCTTGTCTGGCCATTGTTATGTGTAAGTGGATGGGTATGTAATGGCCTTCTTGGCATGACTATTATCAATGAAATTTCATTAATTAAAAAAAATGATTGACTTACTAAATAGAAAAAAGAAAAAGAATTAGAATTGCAAGAAAGGGTAGTTAGGGTAATTTGTAAAAAAAAATGAATTAAAGTAATAAAAAAATAGAGGGGTGTGCGAATAGAGAAAATGGGTGTGTGAATAGCACCACCCAATAAAGAAAAGAAAAAACAAAAATGACTAATATCATCAATTGGGGACTTGCTCCCACCACACTTCTCTTTATTTATTCACATTATTAGCAATTTTATCACCAATTTACTTCATTGTATTGACAGTAAAAGTTATCATTATTGGCTCAATCAAATACGTAATAAGAATTTGGGTGCTTGCCACCCTACCATTTTCTTTGTTCACCCTACTTGTTTTTTTTTTTTTTTTGAATCGAAAGAGGTCAACCCGATTTTATAATATAGCAAGCAGTACCAAACGACACACCCCAATGAAGTCGTCAATAAAGAGTCGTCCTTTAGGACTTACAGAGAACCTATTCTAACAAATAGAGAACTCCACAATCTAGAGTACACCCACCTTTTAGGAAATCCACGCACCATTATTCTAACAAAACCTAACTGCCCAGAAACTGTTTAAATAAATATTGCAACCGAGCAGTAGATTTTGCGACCCAAAACTAAAATCAAAAAAAGAAAAACATAGTCATATTCCCCTTAAACCAAAGAGGAATAATGACTAAATAAAAAATAAAAGGCCCAAAACCACTTGTGAGCCCAAAGCCCAGATTGGAGAAACCCTAGCAGCCTCCACCAAGGATACCTCCCGACTGCCGGTGAAAATCATGCTGCCTCCACCATAGCCAACGCCATCGGACGTAGCATGAACATCAACCCGACCCAGCGCCTGCAGAGCTTGCCAGATCCAACGGGCGCTAAGCACTATCACTACACCACCACCACAGGAGACGTCGCCGCCCCCAGACGAAGGTCGAAAGCTAGCCTTACCTTCAACTAGTCCACAGCCAGACGCCATAACCACCATCGAACCAGCAAACCACGTCCAATAGAGGCCAACGCCATTCACCTCATCACCATCAAAGGGATCAAAAATGCAACGCGCAAACCAGATACCCTCGACAGTAATGAATGAAACTGAAGCCAAAGGAAAAGACACTAGTCGCGATCCCAGCCGCGATCTAAATCCATCTGTGCTAAGCCCAAGTGATACAGAGGAAGAAAGTGAAGAAGAAAACACGGTAGAAGCCGGCTTTGGCTTACCCGACATAGATGAGGACGGCGGGACAGTGCTTCATCGAGGATGGAGGAAGGTGCAGAGACGCTGGTGCGCTCCCAGACCTAGCAGAGCTATGCTAGGTTTCATTGAAGATAGAAATGTCTCACCCTAGCTACTTGCTCATTACACCCTATATTTTAATTTCAATTGTTATATTTACATATTTAACCCATTTTTCTTTCTAGAAATATCATTATCTGACTTATCTAATTAAAGAATATTTTTTTAGACGAAAATCTCTCATTTAATTTATACCAATAAACAAACTAAAATATATTAAAGTTTTCTGATTAAATCAATATCTAATTTACTTCTATTTTTTTAATTTTTTTTTTCATTTTTAATGTTCATCTATTTTAATCCATGTTAAAAAAAATTAATAAGTTAACAACTGTAAGCAATGAAGCAGGGAAGGAGGAAGCGTTATGACATATGACACCCTTGCACAGATTAATCTGAGTCTAGAAAGCCTTATTTCTAAACTATAGGAACATAGTACCATTCACTATTACATTGAAACTCACTTATTCATCAGTGAGCCTACGAGACTATGACTAGTTCTCTTACACAAAATTAAATTAAAGCAAGAATCCTTTAATCAATGTACTCAATTGTACTAGTAGGAAATTCTTTTTAATTGAGTGTAAAAACACCTCATAGCCCGAAAACTTTGAACTGAAAAAGTTCTAAATTATATTTAATGCTTAGCCCAATTGAGGGCTCACTCCACTTAGGGGGTAAGAGTAAGGCCCAAGGGCCACACCCCTTATAGGCCCAAGCCTGCTTGAAGCCAACACCATCAGGCACCTTCAATCGTATCACCGGAAAAACAGCACAAGCTTCACTACCATATCCACAAAGCCTTTTGAGCAACCTACCGTTGAATTTAGTTGGAACCAAATCAAGGAAAAAAGTACGTGGCAGACCAAACATATTCCCACTCAAGGGATGAGTAGATTCTTCGTTGAGCTCTTGAACCGTCAGCACTCACCACTGAACAAGATCTCACAATAACCGCATGTGCTCTTTTTTTTTTTTTTTCTTTTTTTTTTTCAGGAAAAAGAATCCTTCAACCTTCATTGTCTAATCCTTGGTTGTAATAATGGAGAATATTACGTACTTGGATAAAATGAATATGAAAATAAGGGATTTTTTTTTTTGTCAGTTCATCACTTTCACATGTTTGAAAGAAACTTAATTTGGATCAAATACATAAAATCTGTCCAATATAACCGGGCACTGTCTGAGTGATGCTTTACCACTATCCACTATGTTTATAAGTTATAAATGATTTCCAATTGTGGCTCATTTTTTGCATGCACAATCATTATAGGTTGACCTAAAACTTGCACAGTAAGATTCCCAAGATGAAATTGTAAGGTGAACCCCATGAGAAAATGCACAAAGAATAAGGGCTTCTCTTAGCATTTCACAATCTAAAGCAAATGTAAATATACTTTTTTCCCAGGCATGGTGGGAGAGTAATGGAAAGCAACACTGACAACCATTTTGAAGGGAGAACAAGGTCAATATTATAATTTATAACTAATCGGAGAATTCGCCGTCTCCAGATACAAAAGTATACCCCCAAAAAGTTCGCCTTTCAGACGTGGGTTTCTTGCAACGCGATTGTGGACACTCGAAACCTAGGCCCTTGTCATTGCAGCCAAGAATGAATCATTGTTACCCATGGTCTCTGTTAATTACAAGGCTACTGTCTCGTACAAGTCTTCTGTTCGGTGGACCAAGGAAATGAGATTGAGGACCTTTGGTAAACTACATTTAACTCTGAGATTTTCCTTTGCAAAATAAAAAAATTAAAAAAACACTCAGAGATTTCAATCATCCCACCCATCTTATCCCCAGTTATAATAAAGAAATGAGATATAACATGAACATTCCTTGGACAATATATGGTTGGTTTTATTAATTAAGGATCAATGAGGTCTGCAAGTTAATAGTTTTATTATGAACCAAAAGCTTTTCAGCACAACTCCGATCAGATGGAGATTACAGAAGCCATAGAACCCAAATATCAAGTATCTAAATGAGCCGTTTACATATATTGCGAAAATTGGATGATAATATACGTATCCTGCTCACAAGTTGCTAATGAAACTGAATGCCTACTCACAACGGTAATATTATTAAAGACCACAGAATTCATAAGATACAAACAGAATGAAAACTATGAGCAACCTAATGAATCCATATTACGTCCGGAGTCTATGACCAGCCAAAAATATAATCCAGAACATAAACCAGTACCAGGGAGAATGGGTAAAGTAGGTACGCGATGGACGTCGTCCAAAGAGGGAAGGTGGTGCGTAAACTGCCAAAAACACCCATCACAACACAAACGATAACAATGACGAGGACTTCAGCTGAGAAGTCCCATGTTAATCCCCTAACATAAACCAGGGCCAAAAATACTGATAGGCAGAGGACGTTATTCATGGTTACTGCACCATACAACTGCAAAAAAAAACACAGGGAAAAGAGGTCAATATTTCTTGATTCACTAGGGCATATATTACAGTCAAATAAAAAAACAAACAAACAAAGGAACAACCATAATAGCAGAAAAGCTACTTGAACCGATGTCTTTTCTCCTCTATGTCAAGCATTTTCAGATTTCCTAGTAACTAAAGATAACGAAAAGAGATGTCGGATACAAACCTCAGAAAATGTTAGCGAGGCACTTCTTTTCTTTTTACGGCTGGCAAAGATTATCGCAGATACAGCCTCACTAGAATTAGTAGCCAGGGGTAGTGCAATGAATGAAATGAAGAAAGTTGGAATGCTTGTGGCATCTGAGAAATTATCAACAGCATCTACCAGGGGATCAGCAAATGCAGCCGCAATCAGAGTTCCTGCCAACAACATCAACCCCGCTTTGATTGAGGTTTTCTTGGGATTATCAACACCCTCGACAATCTCATCGCTTTGATCTTCCTCCCCCACAATAAGATCATGCTCTTTTTTTGTTTGCTGTATATAATTTCCAAGTGGTGAGTTGTTTAGCATCATGATGAAGTCTTAAAGTCTCAATAAGAAGATCTTACCTCATGGAAGTCATTTAAAAATTTCTCACTGTGACTACCAGAGTTAGAAGTGGATTTTCCTGCATGTTTTGCCTCATTAAGCCATTTTCGGACACCAGCTTTGAACTCTTCAAGCGATATCAGACTATCACGAGTAGTGTCAAAATCTTTCATCACTTTTTCTACAGCATCATCCTTATCCAACTCTATTTCATCAAACCGGATTCCAACAATCAGTGCTCTCAACTCAGAGGGTGAAATAGATTTATCGTTGTCCACATCAATTGTATGAAATAACCTGCCGTTCACATAATCAGAAAAGAGAGCGTTTACAACAATCTCCAAATATTAAATGAGGCAAAGAAGTAAAGACATGGAGAATTACTCCAGGATAATAATACTATAAAGCATAAGCAACACTAACTTTGTAATAACTCCATCATTGAGTTCACCATTATTGTCAAGGAGCTTTCCCAATGCACGCATCTTTAGTTGTTTTAGAAGTCCTGATATAACATGCTTGTGCTTTGCATAAGCAAAGCGTCTCCTCTGGATCCATGGCGTAAATACCTGTTATCAACAACTGAATATATGAAAAGTCGATAATAACCCAAATAAGCATCAAGTCTAATGAAAAATTGAAACACATTACAGACAATAACAGAACTAACCACCTGACTTAATCAGAACAGGTTCCAAAACTTTAGCATGACAGAGCCAATTTACATAGAAAAAACTTAGTAGGAGATAGGAACACACCCATGGAATGGTTTGAATCCCATCTATTAATAGAAACTGAAATGATCCTGCTGTTGAAGAAACTTACATACACCTACCAAAGATATAAAATAACCAACACCCCCAATTTGGGCCCAAAAGAGTTCTCGTATTGTCAAGTATGTAACTGATATCCAGTGATTTTTCTTTATCTTTTTGTGGGACATTAATACTTGCTTTCGCTCAGCACAATTAGAATCATTGCATGCATCATGCATACAAACTAAAATTACAGCAAGAAAGAATGGTCAAAGTTATTAGATGGCACCATTCACTAGATAAAAGGAAATTGCAATTTACAATCTAGGGAGAAAATAATTCAACAAATACGTCTTTGTAAGTCCAGCAAATAGAAAAACAAAACACTTGTCAGACAAATAATACATGTAATTTCTATATATGACAGCTACCTGATACATGCAGTACGAAATCAATAGTGCAAGAGAAAAAACTAGTCCGATCAAAATTGCCAACTGTCTTAAATAGGTGGAACTGAAGAGCTGTGGTAGTTGAACAACAATAAATGGGATGACAGATACAGCCATAATTATTGCAGAATAGCTAGTCCAGATATCAGTAGTGACACCAGAGCCTGCAATTATGAAGAGCTTTAATTAGTTTATCCATACTTATAAATAAGATATTTCCCTTTTATTCTTAAGTGAGAAACACAATCATCTGAAAAGACTTGGTCATGGTGGCGTATAACATGAACCAGTACACAAAGTCTATTATGAATGTGATCAATTATTTAGTTATGTGCATAAGTTAGTACATCAAAGACATCACTGACTGCAAGTAGACATAAGGTAAACCCTGTTTACTTTATTTATTGATATAGTCAAGATCCTTTTGAAACACAAGGACAATTAGTCCAGTTTGTTTTGTTAGAAACATGACTTGGTATGAAGCAGAGACTGGGAAGGTGTATTAGGGCCCCGAGAAGGTTACAACTCTATCACAAGAACTGAGCAGAAAAAAGGTATGCAAGTCTTATAACCAAGTACCCTTTCCCTTGAAATGAATTTAGGAATAAAAAATAAGCCAAGCATCATTGAATTTTCACAATTTTTCTAGAAATTTGAATATCTAAATAATTCCTCAGTGCCCAAAGTGCACAGCAAATTTAAGAATACATTTACCATAGATGGCCAGTAGGATCCAAACGGAACACGTGAAGAAAACATGGACATACCTGTTAAGCTCAACTTTTTTGTATCTTTGTTATCTACGGCAATATTATTCTCAATATCGCACTTGCCAATAAAAACACATGAACCCCATACTACAGTTATGAGCATTACAGTCGAACCAGCTAGCAAGCCCATTCCAACAGAAACCTGATCTTGAGCTGTTTCTGTACTCCCAGAAAGTCCGGATACTGAAAGCAATACAATACAGTGTATCAAAAACAATTGGTAGCTAATTATTATGTGATCATCTAATTGTGAAAAGAAAGAAAAAAAAAAAAATATATATATATATATATATATATTGCAAAAAAAAAGAGTATCCAAAAATTCCAAAATGGGTAGCCAAGTGTGATGGGAAAGACTAGAGGTTGAAAGAGATCTATCACAAAAGATAAAGTATCCCACACTTTACATATACAAATCTAGGATTAATGGAATCATCCGTACGTCTTCTTTATTCTGTTTCTGTTTATCTTCTGTGTTCTTTCATCACTAAAGATTTATTAAGCCGAACACAGTCCAATGATTCCAGATCACATATTCTGGTAAAAAGTTATACATGCGGGACAAGGTATAAAAGTAAACAGATTGAATAGAACAATCACAATTCACAAGTGGGGTCTTTTTTCTTTTCTTTTGTAATTCCTTCCTTCATCTAAGGATTCAGAAAGTGCACACTATATTATAAGATTTATATCCCTTTCCACTTGGGCCACGTTTGGTTCGCGGAAAGTAAGCATCAGGAAAATAAACTTGTTCCTTTCTTGTGTTTGGGATATGAAAGGAAAGGAAATGCGTTCCTGAATGAAGGGAAACTAAGAGAGAAAATGATTCCTTCCAAACTTCAAAGTAATCACTTTCCCCCATTATTTCATTCCATTTATTACTCATAATATATTATTTTATTACATTATTTACAAACTTTTTAACAACTTTCCGGATAACTTTCCTTACGTTACCAAACATCGGAATTAAAAGTTCTTGGAAAATTTCATTTCCCTTCCCATGAGAAAGACAAAAGAATTACTTTCTTTTATGTGAACCAAACGATGCCTCAGATCTACATAATAAAGTGCACTGAAACAAAATCCCATTTCTTTAATTAAAGAAGGATCATGAAATACAAGATTTGGAAAAGGTGACCGGCCGGGAGGGTGACAAGATAATTTTTCAGAAAATGTAACTATCAAATATAATCACACCTACACTAACCAACGTTCTGCCCACAGAAATAAAAGATACTAAACCCTACTTGGACGGCACTAAGAACCGAGATTCAATCCTCGTTCAAAGAAAAAAAGAAACAAGATTCAATATTTTTATTCGAAAAATGCTAATTTCTTCTTGTACGTATGTATTATTTTCATTTTTCACGAAAAAAAAAAAAAAAAAAAGGACTGACCGAGAATGAGCATGGCGTCGGGAAGAGCGCCGAGAATGGGGAGGAAGAGGCCACCGATGATTCCGGGGCCGAGAATCTCAAGGAGGAGCTCGCTGCCATTGGTGAGGTAGGTGGCGGCCAGGTACATGAGGCCGCCATAGACGATGATGAGGAAGAGGTTACCGAGGATGGTGGTGGTGCAGGGCAAGAAGCCGTACGTCTCGTCGCAGGTGGAGTCGTCGGCGTTCAAGGAGGGGCGGTGGAGAGTGAGAAAGTTGTGTGAGTAGGAGTATGAGGAGGTGCCGTATTGGCGGACACCATCGGAGATTAGATCGGATTGGTCGGGGAGGTTGTAGCGGCCGTGGACGTGGCCGCAGAGGATTAGGATGGAGAAAAGGAGGAGGAGTCTGGACATGGCTGGCTGGAGTGGTCAGCAGCGGGACATAGTGAGACTTGAGAAACGAGGCAGATGAAGAGGGGGAGATTTGATCGTGTGAGGTGGCGACAGGTGAGAGATATAGAAGGGGAAAGAGGGTGTTCAGTGTGGGAGACGTGTCGGGGTGTTTAGGGTGGGGATGATTTGGTAAGCGTTTCCATTATTAAGTCAAGATTAATTTTTTGAAATTATTGATTTACATCGCATTAATATGGAAACTTTATATTTATACCTTTTTTTTGTAATTTTTTTTTCTTTTAAATTTCACATTCCTATATTGTCAATAGTGCAAGTCTACAAACCGAAGAGTCGGTAGATGAAGAGAGAAAGATCTTTTTCATTATTTATTTGCATTATTAGCAAATTTATCACTGATTTACTTTCTCGTATTATTAACAATAAAAGATATCATTATTGCCTCAATCAAATACATAGTAAGAGTTTTCTTTTTTGATGGTTGTATCGGATACACTTTGCAATATAGGCGTAAAGCACAGATTCTATAACACCACAGGGTTAGTTTCCGTTCCATTATTAGATGTCTGTCCTTCTTCTTTGCATGTTTATTGACCTTTTGTTTTCTCTTAAAAAAATTTAAAATAGTAAATAAACAATATATTACAGAAAAAAGAAAAAATAGATTTTCTAACTAAAAGAAAAATGTAGTTTGTTTTTCCACTCTTTGTGGTCAATGAAAATCTTCCTGTTTTTTTTTAGGGTCTTTCTAAATGTACCCAGCAAATATCTAAATACACCCGGCACTTAAAATATTATCCTATAACTTCCAACTTTACCCTTGCTTTGATTTACAAACCCAGCAACAATATCCAAGAGACGTAGAAGACAATGGGCTACTTACTGCTTCATTGAGTTCAATACTCCTCTGGAAGCCGAACTTGCCAGGGAGAGTATCCATGTTGGACAGATCACACATTTTTGCTGTCTCACTTAATGATTTGCTTTTTCATTCTTTTCATTTTTTGTTTGTTTGCACGTGCTCAGCATACCTCATGATTTTGGATTTGGGAAGCAGTTCTTGCATTTGCATTATTGTACCTTGATTTTATAAGAACTTCACACAATACTTTCAGCAATCAATATGAATGGACTGATGTAAACTTTGTTGCATCTCTTTGGCAGCTTGCTGTGACTCTTACAGAAACAACATGGAGGAGAATACGAGCTTGGTTTTTGTTGCTTTCGTTGAAAACTTTTCTTTATTGTTGTACAAAGAGACACAAATTTGGAGCTCTTCACAGCATCTTGCGTTTTTTTTTGCTGGGTGTATTTTACTTAAGGGTAAATTTGGAAAATTTAATATAATATTCTAGAGCTGGGTATGTTAAGATATTTGCTGGGTACATTTAGAAACACCTTTTTTTATCCTCTTTTGATAAAAATATTTTTTTTGCATATTAATAAATCATAAATATAATAGTGAAGTTCAAAACTCAAAAGTTAACTATTCTAAGATGGAGTTTGCTCTATATATAGATAATGTAGCGAATTTATAATTCCTCGTTTAAGGATATAAAACTATATAAAGCGTAGTTTCTTTTCTAAAAAATTAAAATATAATTTAAAAAAAAAAGTAAAATCTACAAATAATAATCCAGTCTCAAAGACTGATAGAAAGAAGACTATAACATAGTAAACTGGTGTCTCAACCAGTAATCTAGTTATTTCCTGATGCTCAAAAATGGAAAAACTTGATCCTCGCACCATTCTTACTGACAATTAAATATTTGCGAATCTCCCTGTATAGAGTGAACTTGCAGTTAAAATACCTTCTCCAAGAGGCAAGCTGGCAAGGCAAGATCTCCCTGATCTGTATATGCTTTTCTTATTGGATTTATTGCATTGGACCTGTCAATTTTAGAAATAAATAAAAATTCCCATTTTGTACTTTGGGCCATTTTCTGACATATCCCACGTGGCAATATGATAAATCATGGGATCTAATACTTATGCCTAGAAAGTTGAGTTGACGCGGCTTCAGGTCGGCCATTCCTTTGACGTTTCTTTTTTGGGTTAGTTGCTTAGTTTGACCCTTAAGTTAAGTGGCTCCACTCAATCCAACACCCAATTTTTGATGGGTCACCCTTAAACGGTTACTACTGTACACAAATCTTCATCCAAGTACATTTACCAATTTTTTATTATTTTTTCTTAAAACGATTGTTTTTTGTAAGTCAAATTCGAGATCATTTTTTTTTTAATGACTTTAGATAGAAGTAGAAAGAAAAACTTACCAATTTCAGGCTTATTTTGACCGATTTAACTCTGAAATATTAAAAAATATTTGAACTGAAATATTTAAGAAAGACAAAATGGTCAATTCACAAATAAAAGAAAAACAAAAGAAATTTAACAAAAAAAATATATAAAATCAACAACAAAATATATGTAGCAATTTTTTCCACATTCTATGGAATAACTTCCCGCGTAATTATCCACGCCCATAGAGTGTGTTTGGAGTCTAGTTGTATTTTAAATCATCGGTAATTATTTTAATTGTGGGAACAAAAACAGTAATGTTTTGCCAAAACGATCAACTTTGAGCATATCGAGTTGGTCAATTGTAGAAATAGTTTGTCGAAATTATAAAAAATAAAAACGCATATTACATTTTGCAATTGACAGGTTCTATAATACCGTAGGTGGATACAACATTTATTTCCGCACCAAAATTTTCTCATTCTATTATCTTCCAAAAAAAAAAAAAAAGAAGAAGAAGATAACAAGAAGCTAGTTGATACACAATCAATGTACACCAAATGATCATTTGAAAAGGCTACGGAAAAAGAGTAAAGCAATACCTACTCCATCCACATGAACACAAAATATCCATGAGAAATAAGAGGTAAACAAAAAAAGAAAAAAAAAAATGAAAAAGACTAATATCACCAGTTGAGGACTTACTCCCACCACACCTTCTCATATTCGATTATTAGTGATTGAAAATTTTCCAAAAGACAAACACAAATATCGCATCCCCTGTTTATAACCAACAAATATACTGCATAAATATCTTTTATTTACCCAGTACGCCAGTCCAGCATAAATTATGAAGAAACACAGTATATCATAGTTATATTTAAAGTCGGCATATACCTGTTATATAAAAGGTTAGTGAGAATTAATGTCAATGATACTATAGAGAAATCAACTGTCCAGGATAATTTACCAAGTGGAGAATAATCTGTAGTTCAAACATACTCAAAATACCTGGAATCATCTTTATCCATCAATGAAAAAGCATTTGATAAATAGTCCTAGCTAGTTAATTTTTTTTTTTTGGCAAACATCAAACAACTATCATTGAATTGAAGAAAATTTACACACCCCAAGAACTGGGTTGGAACAACAAACATACAGAAACAAACTTGAACAAAGCAACAGGAGGATGGTTCAGAAACCAAACCCAGACAACAACATATAGTACAATCAGGACAGAGAAACAAGGTTAAAGACATGAAGGACTCAAACCAGGTGAGCCGGTGAGCCCAATGGCAGCCAAACACCAATCTCTAGCTAGTTAAACTAATCTAGACAATACAATACTATTAGATGGGTAACTTAACAGTAAATATCACGATGTCACATTCTCCAACTACTTATCTTCTGTATAGGGGGGACCGGACCAGAGGACCACTCCCGGCCCAGTACAGTATAAGAAGCGAGCTACTTGGCTGATTGGAGCACAGAAGAGTCACACCCACCACCTAATCATCAAATGACTTCAAGAACTCCAACCAAAGAGTCAGCTCTTACAATAAGCACACCAAGTTCATCCAAAATACCTAAAACTAATACATATGGAACTCCGAACCAATTCGTTGCTAAACAGGTAACCCTGAGCCATTTCTTCAACAAACAAGGAGTATTTTTCAATCGAATAGACCAGAAAAGGAGATTTATTCAATCCATTCAAGCTAGAAAATGAAACAAAATTCTCATGCTATTGGACAAGATTTTCTTGACCCCGATCACAATCAACATGTTAAGACAAATCAACAATGTTCAATTTTTTTTTTTTTTCATAGAGGATAATGTTTTTTTTTTTTTTTTTGGGCAAAGGGGTATAGAGGATAATGTTTTGATAGGTCAAACCCATCAATTCTGAATTAGTATTCATTAAATTGATCTAATATCATTAAAATGATATATAGCCCACCACTTCTCTCAGTCAATGGCAATAAAGATGAAAAATGAGTTGTCGTGGGAACAGGCATTATTGTTTACAACTTTTAACTTTTTTGTGATCTGATGACATTGTCTTTGTCCGCTTTGTCAGAAATAGCAGATCATACAGTACGTGGAGGCATTCCCAACTCTACATCTATGTCGGTAGAGTTTCTCTTCATGGTCTTCAGCTCTTGGGAGAGGATCACCTCCTCCGGAACTCTTTTAGTACCTGAGCTACCTAAGCTTCCCATCATATGCCGCCACGTGTTGAAGAAAGTCTAACGGTTTCTATATTTTATTATAATTATTAAGCACCAAGTATTAAATTTAAGGGAAAAAAATATAAACAGTACTCCAACTAAGTCCCGTTCTAAATTTTTGTACCTGACTTTTGGAAACTATCACATTAGTACCTGGAGTACCCAATCCGACCTAATTTTCGTACACGCCGTCCATAACGGCGTTAACTATTGTGACAGCTGGCATAGATTAAGGGATATTTTGGTCACTTCTCGTCTTAACTCAAATATTGTTTTAAATTTTTTTTCCTCTCTCTACTTTTTAAACTCGGCAGCTTTTATTCTCCAAAAAAAAAAAAAAAAACCTTCCTCTCTATATCTTCTTCTTCCCCGAATCCCCGATAAAGGGCAATCTTCAATCTTCTTCTGGTCTGATGGGTAAATTGAAAAGGCTTTAATTCATATTCAAACCCAGAATTGCAATTGATTGGGTAATTTAGATTACCCATCCCAAACAAAACCCTTCATCTTCACATCCTCAATTAATTACTTTGTAGAGACACCAAACCCAGATTAAAAAAGCTTCAGTTCATATTCAAACCCAGATTGTAGTTAATTATGCAGATGAGATGCAGCTTTTTCTTGTCGATAGGGATGAAAAAAGACATTTGGCATGTGTTAATCCGATTGAATTTTTCTAGTGCCCAAAGAAATCTTGTGTGTATGTTTCAAATGGAGAGGAAGTTAACGAGAGAGAGAGCGAGAGTGAGTTTAGAGGACTCGGTGAGCGATCTCGGCGGCGGAATCGGTGGTTGTTGGTGCCAATGGCATTCCTAGAGAGGGCTGCATCGGGCGGTGATGGCGGAGATTGAGGGTGAGATTTGGCGTTGTGGTGGTGAAGAGAGAGTGTGAAAGAGATGGAAGGAAGAAGCTTGTAAAGGAAGATTTTTCTGGGCTCAAAAAAAGAAGAGGGACTGCTTCGAGCCTTCGATGGAGGAGACAAACAAGGGCTGGGTAAGAAAATTACCCAAATACCCATCCAATTTTGGCGCGTAGCATGCGGGTTAACGCCATCATGGACGGTAGGTACGAATATTGGGTCGGGTTGGCTATTTTGGGTACCATTGTGATAGTTTCGAAAATTTAGGTATAAAAATTTAGAATGGGCCTTAGTGTCTTACCTCAGGTACTGTTTATATTTTTTTCCCTAAATTTAAGGGCTAAATACTAGTTAGTACCCTGTGGTTTAGGTCCAAAATCAATTCAGTCCCTGGACTTCTAATTTCATCAAAAACACCCCTGCACTTTCAATTTTGATCTAATAGGTCCAATTCGTTAATATTCTTTCAAATAGTTGGATTATTTGTTGAAAAACTATTTATTTTTAATAGTAGGACTCACTCCTAAATTGACAATGCAGACCACCTTGACACCGCATCATAAAACATAGGCCATATATGATCCACATTAACAAGTTAAATAACTCAATTGTCGGAAAACTAACAAATTAGACCTATTAGATCAAAATTGAAAGTGCAGGGGTGTTTTTGATGAAATTAGAAGTTCAGGGACTGAATTGATTTTGGACCTAAACCACAGGGTAATAATTTGTATTTAGCCCTAAATTTAATATCACTAACACATCAGCTAAGTTGTCACATTACAATCCTTGGTTTTTAATTAGGGAAAAATGCACAGACAGTGTCCGGAGACTATGAGAACTGTCAAAATGATATCTGAACTTTCAAACGTATCAATGTGATACATGGACTTATATTTTCTTGTCAATGTAGTACCTTCATCAACGGCTCCGTTAGTTTGAGTCACGTGTGACGCATGTGAGGTCAAAAATAAGGGCAAAATGGACTTTTTATTCACATCATCCCCAAAACTCGATTAAAACTTCAATTCTTGAAATTCATCTTCTTAAAACCAGCAAAAACGCAAAAACGCAAAAAAAAAAAAAAAAAAAAAAAAAAAAAAAAAATCTCAGAAAACAACACCAAGATTCAGATCTTCACCAACAAAACCCTTTTCCTTCTTTCTCTCTATTTCTGAACCAAAACCCGCTACCATGGCAATGGCAACCTCACCTCACTCCCTCCTCCTCCAAAACCCAACTCCCACTTTCCTCAAAAACCCCAAACTACCCTTCACCGCCGTCCCCATGACCTCCACCCGAATCTCCCCCACCACTACCGCAAAACCCATCTCGATCAAATGCGCTGCCACCACGACCCCAATCCAAGATCTCCGCCCGAGTCCCAAGATCGGGTCTTCAACTTCTCCGCCGGCCCCGCCAACCTCCCGGAGAACGTCCTCAAGAAGGCCCAATCGGAGCTTTACAACTGGCACGGATCTGGCATGAGCGTCATGGAAATGAGCCACTACGGCAAGGAATTCTCCTCCATAATCCAGAAGGCCGAGTCCGACCTCCGAACCCCCTTGAATATTCCCCAAGAATATTCCGTCCTCTTCCTCCAAGGCAGCGCCACCACCCAGTTCGCTGCGATCCCACTCAATCTGTGCAAGCCCGATGATAAAGTGGATTACTTGGTCACCGGGTCGTGGGGCGACAAGGCCTTCAAGGAGGCCCAGAAGTACAGCAAGGCCAAGGTGATCTGCTGCGCTGAAAGTATTGTCATACTTGCCTCTCCCTTAATTCTTCTTTAAGCACGCTCATGGTAGTCCCAACTCCTTTGAGAGAAATTGTCTATGATTATATTGCCAAACGAGGCTATGGCTGGTTTGGCAAGTCTGAAGATTGCTTGGTTTTGAAGGAGAGAGAGTTGCTCGAGCGTTTCATGGACCCAAAATACCAATTCCTCCAACACTTAACCGAAACTTGAAAATGAACACATAATCCTATAGACCTCTTATCTCAGTCTTCGCCGATTGCGACCAAATTCGCGAGGAATTTCAGAAAACCCACCAGCAGCTCCGAATCTTCCAAGCTTCGATTCTCTCTCCAAAGTTGATGATCTGAAAAGAAAACACCATATAATCCTTCACCTCACCGAGACGAAGCCACCGCTACCAGTCTCACCAGCAGTCGTGGTCAAAGTCGAAAAATCCAACCGGAAACCGCCATGCACAGTCGAAACCGACCAGCTCGTCGTTTGAACCAAAGGGGACATAGCCCCACTTCGCGCCGCCGATACGATTCAAACGTCACCAGTCCGCCGGACAGAGGCCAGAGAATTGAGAGTGAACTTGGAGGCCGAATCGATTATGGGTAAATTGATGATGAACGAGAGAGAAGAAGAAATTTATTTAATTCTTCCTTTATTTTTCTTTCTTTATTAAGAAATTCATTTAAATTAATTATTTTATTTAATTAAATCATGGCTAAGACAAAAAAAGCAATTTGAGGGCACATTAGTCATTTTGCCCTCATTTCGGCCTCACATGCGTCACACGTGACTCAAACTGACGGAGCCGTGACAGAAAGTTGATGTAGATACTACGTTGACAAGAAAATATAAGTCCAGGTATCACATTGATACGTTTGAAAGTTCAGGTATCATTTTGACAGTCCTCAGAGTCTCCGGACACTGTCTGTGCATTTTTCTCTTTTAATCCTGCAGACAAGTTTCCCCTAAAAAGGAAAAGGAATCAAATATGCAAACATATTTAACTTAAATGGAAACTTAACAGACAAGCGTTTGACGACTTTGTATGAATGATGTAATTTCTCAATAACCTCACTTAAAAACCTTAACTGCCAAGAGTTGATCAAAAAAAAAAAAACCTTAACTGCCAAGATATATGACATTGACTAGACCTACACTTTCCAACTCTTGCAAACCCCCCCCCCCCCCCCCCCCCAGACCCAAAAAAATAATATTAATAAAATATCTTCCATGATATTTTCGTGCCTTATCATTATCATTTTTGCTTCACCTCCATTAACTTTAAGTGCTTTTTAGCTATCAGTATAGAAAACTGATCCATGACCATTACAATTATTACCGCATAAATTTTATCTAACCTAACAACCTTAAATTTTCTCTAAGTATTGAACTTGAACATATGTGCACAAATGAGAATAAAAAACAAAAGAAATGTAATTGTTATAAATTAATTGAAATTAGGATTAAATTCAGTTTGCCCCATTCAATTTTTGGGCAAACATCAGTATGGTCATTGATTTTTTTTTTCTTTAATCATTATGGTCCCTGCACTTCCATTTTCCATCACGAAAGTTCAAAATTCAAAATTAACTCGAAATGTGACGTCAGATGTTGAGTTGGACCCAACATCCGGACTCACTTTTCAGACATTGACCCTCAATATGGACGAAATGTCCTAACTACCCCTTTTACCCCAAAGAAAACAATGGCTAACTCCCTGTCTCTTCTTCTTCCTCTGCCATGAAAGACTTCTCTCTTCTCCATCAGAACTTAGAAGAACAAAAGGTCCGACACAACAAATTAGACTCTAATGCCCTTATCATTCCCAAATCTCTAGCAAACCAAACATGTTCCGAATCAAATCCAGACGAACAACACCAAAAATCTAACCCCGATTTCGAAACCCCATAATACAAGGAAACAAATCGAATCGAAAACCAAATCGAATCCCAAAACAAAGGGAACATAATCAAAATTAGAAAGCAAATGAGTCATCGCTTCGATTTTGATGTTGTCGAAATAGCAAGGTTCGAAAAATCGCTAGGCGCTAGTCGGGCGGTGGGCTGGGGAGGAGCGCCCAGGTGCCTAGGCGGTTTTGTATTTTTTAATTTATATATATATATATATATATATATATATATATGAGAGTATATATAGGCTTTAAATGAATATATGAAGAATTGAAGACTTATTATAACTTATAAAAAAGAATACTAAGATATCCTATAAAACTATATTTTATTCCAAGATTCCAGTGCCTAGGTGAGTCAAACATAATTTTTTTTTTGGCAAAGGGGAATATCATTAAAAAACACAAGGGGAAAAAGAACCCTTGAGAGAAACAACAAATAGAAAGACACAAACAAGTGAGGAGGACCAGGTAAACTGTCAAAAACAAGAACTGCAGCTAAGGGAGAAGGAGGGTGCTGAACCCAGTTAGGAGGACACCTCCCACTATAGACTAACGAAGCAACAATATGTGCCGCTTTGTTTGCCTTTCTACTGGTCCACGACCAGTTAAAATGCCGGGTTGAAAGGAGATACCGGACTTGAGAGAGAATATTAGTTGCTGTCCAATCCGAAGCAGGGCTATTTTGTCTAAGAGAGTTGATAATATCTTGAGAGTCAGAAGAAATGAAAATATCCTGCAACGGGAAAGTGTTGGCAAGATGCATAGCTTCTCTAATAGCCAAAGCTTCTGCAGCCATTGCAGAAGGGGCCATCGTTTTTATTGCTCTGCCCGCAACCAACCGACCATTCGAATCACGAGCAATAGCTGCTATTCCACATAAAAGAGAGTCTTTGAACCATGATGCATCAGTATTTATTCGAATGGCATTCATAGGAGGTGGAATCCATCTTGAGAGGCAAGGAAGAGACTGAGTAAGACGTTGCAATTGTCTTGGAATGGGAAACCCAGGCTTGGTTGCTGCAATAAACTCATTTGCTGCATGATAAGAAGACAAAGCAATCCTGCTAGGGTCTGGAGGAATATGTTTATATAGACAATCACATCTATGTTTCCAACATCGCCAGAGAAAGAAAGATATGTGCGTAGCAAAGTCACTCGCTTTCTCTAATTGACTCACAGAGAATAACCATCTGTCAAAAGAAGTAATGGTTTGGAGAGGGACTTTATAAGAGAAAGGATGAGCAAACCAAGCACTTACAATCCAGGGACAAGTCAGGAGGGCGTGTTCAATTGACTCATCATGATGCGAACACATATGACACTCAGCAGAGGTGGCAATGTGTCTTCTAGTGAGAGTTCCCTTTGTTGGAAGAATTCCATGGCAAGCACGCCTAAGAAAGTTCTTAATTCTCGGAATGGTCTTCAACTTCCATATCCAATTCCATAAGTGGGATGGGATATTGTGAGACCTGTGAGGATGTTGAAATAATTCTCGATGCACTTGCAAATGTTGGAAGTGATACCCCGACCTTACAGAAAACTCACCATTTTTGGTGTGAGTCCAAACAAGAGAATCAGGAATTCTTCTATCAGTAATTGGAATGGCAGAAATTAATTGAGCTTGAGCAGGAGATATATGGGGTGCAATGTCCACTAGATTCCAAGTGTTGGTATCCGAATTGATGAGGGAAGCCACTGAGTTGCGATGATACTGCTGAGGTAACAAGAGACTTGATGGAGGGTTAGAAGGGATCCACCGGTCTCGACAAATATTAACATCAATACCATTACCGATATTTCATTGAGAACCCGAAGAATCAAATCTCTTCCAATGAGCAAACTAGACCAAATCCAAGACGAAGAAGAACCTTTTTTGGCAGTAAGAAAGGAAGTTGACGGATAATATCGTTGTTGCAGAAGACGGACCCAAAGAGCTGTAGGATTTTGAATGATTCTCCAAGCCTGTTTTGCTAAGAGAGAGTTGTTGAAATCCTCCAAGTTTCGAAACCCCATACCGCCAGCTTTTTTGGGAAGACAAAGAAAATCCCAAGATTTCCAGTGCAGACCATTAGAGTCCTGACTTCCCCACCAAAAATTTGCTAAAATCCCATTGAGTTGGGTGCAAAGAGAAACTGGGAATTTGAAGCAAGCCATTGGGTAGGCTGGAATTGCTGTCGCTATAGCTTTTATCAGAAGTTCCTTTCCAGCCTGACTAAGAGTAGCTTGCTTCCAGCCTTTCACCTTCTTGGTGATAGAATCCTTGATATAACCAAGAGCAGCTTTTTTGGAACGATGCCAAAATGTAGGGAGGCCTAAATATTTCCCCAGATCAGTCACAGTTGGGATTTGCATGATTGAACTGAGCAGATGACCTATTTCTGTGGGAGTATTCGGACTGAAATAAATAGACGATTTTTCCACATTTATGAGCTGACCCGAGGCTATACAAAAAGTATGGAGTAAATCTGATAACATCTCACAATTTTGCAAAGAAGCCTTGAGAAAAAACAGTGAGTCATCTGCAAAAAAGAGATGATTGATACCCAGATTTTGGGGACCAATTGTCACTGGATGCAGCAGAGATTGTTGACAAGATTTGATGATCATTTTTTACAGCACATCATTCACAAAAAGAAATAGGAATGGAGATAGGGGGTCTCCTTGTCTAAGGCCACGAGAAGGTTTGAAAAATGGACCTGGTTTTCCATTTATAAGGACCGAGAGAGTTGAAGAAGTAACACAATTCATAACCAAATTCACCCACCGATCTGCAAATCCCATTTTCAGAAGAACAGCTTGAAGGAAATTCCATTCGATACGGTCGTATGCCTTGTTCATGTCCAACTTTAAACCGAATGCGTAATTGTCACCAGACTTGCTCAACTTCAAATGGTGAAATATCTCATGGGCCACAATAATATTATCTTGGATTTGTCTGTCAGAAACAAAAGCTGATTGATTCTCAGTGATTAGACATGGCATGAAAGTCTTGAGACGATTGACAAGAATCTTAGTCAAGATTTTGTAAGAAAAGTTACACAATGCAATTGGTCTGAATTGGGAAGCAGTCACAGGTGCCTTAACTTTAGGAATAAGAGCAAGATGAGATTGATTCATAACTTGGAGCAGAGAGGATGTTGATTGATGTTGTAAGGCTGCCTCATGAATTATACTTCTTACAGTATCCCATTGAGATTGATAGAAAACACCAGAAAAACCATCTGGCCCCAGAGCTTTTGTTGCACCTAGATCAAAAACCGCATCTTTAACCTCCTGAAGAGTAATCAACTCAGTGAGCTTGACATTCATATTAGTGGTGACAACTGGATCCACAAAATCCAGAACTTCACCCCACTCTTGCTGGCCATTCGAAGTGAACAACTCCTAAAAATAAGCAGAGAAAAGATTGGTAATTTCTCTATCAGTTTCCAACCAATCCCCATTTGAATCTTGAAGGCGCAAGACTTTGTTAAATTGTCTTCTCTGTAGAGTTGAGTGATGGAAAAAACTCGTGTTCCGATCTCCCAACTTTAGCCAATTTACCCTGGAACGCTGCTACCAGTGCATCTCATTCTGGGTCCAGAGATTGGTGATCTGGGAAGTAATATTCTGAATCTGCTGCAGAACGTCAGGCTGATTGGACTCATAAAGCTTTTCCAATTCAACAAGCTTCTCTGCAACTTGAGTGGTGGGGTTGGAAAATGTTTTTCTACTCCATGACTTTAAGGCACGGCTGCAACCTGAGAGATTTGATTTCCATACTGACATTGCTTGCGTATCAGACCCCAACACCCAATTTTGCTGAATAAGAGCTGTAAATTCATCATGAATTGCCCAGTATTGTTCAATTCAGAATTGTGAAGGTCCCCTAGACTCGCTGGGATGAGTGTCAAGTAAGATTGGTCTATGGTAAGAACCAATCTTAGGTAGATGAAAAACTTGGGTGCGAGATTGATCAGAGCACCAGGCCAAGTTTCCCAATGCTCGATCAAGTCTTTCTTTCATAAAAACACGGCCATGACGAATAGCAAACCAAGTAAATTCTGGCCCATTGTAGTGAAGATCACGGAGTTGTCTTCCACTCACAAACTCGTGGAACAATTTTAATCTCCATTGAGAAGGACAGTCTCCTCCCCACTTTTCTGAACAATCTAAAATTTCATTAAAATCCCCTATCACTAACCAGGGAATAGAATGAATCACAAAACGCTGGTACATCAAACGCCAAAAAGCTACCTTTTCATTTTCATGGGGATTTCCATACATCCATGTTATTTTGCAATCAAAACCTTCAGAAAGGAAAGACACAGTAGTATCTATATAGTTTGAAGTCGAGTCAAGGACTGTGACCTGTACAGAATCACTCCAAAACAGAGCCAACCTATTGCGTAAGCCCCCTTTAGGATCGTTGTGTTTTACTAAAGCAAAATCAGAAATAGATGAACTGAAAACAGAAACAACACCGCAGATTTTAGAGTGGTTCAGCCAAAACTTTAGCCTACGTCCACTTCGTGATCTCTCTTGAGAGATTCACTAGCACTATGAAGAATTTAGGTGTTTACAAGTACTTATTGCAGATCCCTCAAACCCCTCTGACTAGTTCTTATCTCTCTATCACCTTGACTCTCAGTTTTCTGCACTTTCTGTCTTCTCTTCCAGAAAACTGACTGCAGCTCCTATTTATAGGGCATAGAGGCTGCTGATACAACATGGGATTAGGATTCCTAACCCTAATAGACTAAGCTTTTAATACAAATCCTAATAGAACTTGAAAGACTAACTTTCCTAGAACTTATAGAAAAGCTGCGCGCAAAACCTCTTTCCTTTCTAGACTTGGATTTGAATTCTGCATCCTAATTTTCAGATTGTATCAATGAGCCAAAAACACAACAATCTCCACCTTGGTGAGTTGATACCAAAACGATTGCTGCAACCTTCAGGATGTCTTGAACTTCTTGAAGTAATCCCGAACAAACCTTCAAGAACCTTCACCTTGGCAAGCCTCTTCTTGCCTCAACGCACCTCAAGTGAGGAGGTGCTCCACCACAACTCAGCATGTTGTGATACTGAGCAAGTTCAAGCAATGCTTGAACTTCTCTACAGCAACGGGCTTGGTAAGACAATCTGCAGCATTGTCATTTGTGTGAACCTTCTCCACAAAGATATTTCCAGATTCTACCCAATCTCTGATCCTGTGATAGCGAACATCAATGTGTTTCGTCCTTGCATGAAACACCTGATTCTTTGCCAAATGAATGGCACTTTGACTGTCACACTTCACTACCACGCCTTCTTGGTGAATTCCAAATTCACTTGCTAGCCCATTCAACCAAATAGCTTCCTTTGAAGCTTCTGTTAATGCCATATATTCTGCCTCAGTAGTAGATAGAGCTGTGACTGCTTGAAGAGTTGATTTCCAACTCACAGGTCCTCCTCCACAAGTAAAAACATAACCTGTTGTGGACCTTCTTTTATCTAAGTCTCCTGCATAATCTGCATCCACAAAACCAGCCACACATGCTACTTCTTGTTTTCTCTCAAACATGATTCCAAGCTGCCTAGTCCCTTTTAAATACCTCAAAATCCACTTCACTGCTTCCCAGTGGGGCTTACCCGGATTTGACATGTACTTAGAGACAACGCTCAATGCTTGAGCTAAATCTGGTCTTGTGCAAATCATCGCATACATGAGACACCCTACTGCACTTGCATATGGAACATCCTTCATCGCATCAATCTCTTTTTGACTTGATGGCCTTTGTTTTGCACTTAACTGATAATGTGCAGCTAATGGGATAGAAACAACCTTAGCTCCATCCATGTTGAAGCGTTCAAGTACCCTCAAAATGTACTTTTCTTGTGAAAGCCAAATTTTACCAGCTTTTCTATCCCGCCTTATTTCAATTCCAAGGATCTTTTGTGCAGCTCCTAGATCCTTCATGTCGAATTCAGCTCCCAATTTCTTCTTAAGCTCTTGAATTTTCGACATATCCTTGCATGCAATTAGCATGTCATCTACATACAAAAGTAGTAGAATAATCTCCCCATCTTCGAATACATGGTAGTAAACGCAGCAGTCATATAGACACCTTGTGTAGCCTATTTTCAGCATGTATGTGTCGAAACGCTTGTACCACTGCCTTGGTGATTGCTTAAGTCCATATAGGGACTTCTTTAACCTACAAACCAGATCCTCTTTTCCTGTTTCGACAAAACCCTCCGGCTGCGACATATAAATGTCTTCTTCGAGGTCCCCATGAAGAAACGCAGTTTTCACATCCATCTGCTCAATCTCCATATCATACTGAGCTGCTCTAGACAACAATAACCGAATCGAAGTGTGTTTGACGACCGGAGAGAAAATCTCGTCATAGTCCACTCCCTCTTTCTGCGAATACCCTTTTGCCACCAAACGTGCTTTGTACTTTATGGCATCAGCATCATGTATTCCTTCTTTCTTCCTAAACACCCACTTGCAGCCAACAAGTTTTCTTTCTTTGGGTTTAGGAACCAACTCCCACACGGAATTCTTATGCAAAGATTCCATCTCTTCTGTCATAGCACCAATCCAACCTGCCCGTTCTTCACTTTCTATGGCATCTTGATAAGTAGTTGGATCTCCTTGACTTATACTCAGAGCATGACTCACATCTTCTTCCTGTTCGAACCCGAACCTTTGTATTTTTCTTGGATTCCTCTTAGGTTTGTCAAGTGCTATGCTTCTTTTAAATGACTCAGGTGCTTGTGGGATAGGGGAATTTCGACCCCTCTGTGGGGATTGTTCCACCTGAGCCCTAACTGGTGACTGTTGTTGCTGCTCTGTTTCTTCAATAGCTCCTTGATCATTCCCTACTTGCTCAATTTGCTCCACCTGAGCTTGAGAATCTTCATCTGATGGTTTAGCTAATGAAATCTTGATTGCTTCTTCTTCAACAACAGCCATCTTCTCCTTCTTGCTATTAACCTCCTCATTCAATGGCATAGTCTTCTCATCAAAGATTACATCCCTGCTGATCACCCTTTTGTCGTTGACTATATCCCACAACTTATAACCTTTCACCCCTTTCTCAAAGCCGATGAACAAGCACTCATGGGACTTAGGTTTCAGTTTGGTTCTTTCATCGCTGGGAATATGTGCATAAGCACTGCAACCAAACACTCTCAAGTTGGAATAATCAACTGGCTTTCTAGACCATACCTCCTCTACACACTTGAAGTTAATAGCCCTAGAAGGTGATCGATTAACCAAATAACATGCATGATTAACCGCTTCTGCCCAAAAAGTTTCAGGCAACCCCGCATGAAGTCTCATGCTTCTTTCTCTCTCCATGAGAGTTCTGTTCATCCTTTCTGCAACACCGTTTTGTTGAGGAGTCTTCTTAACAGTAAAGTGTCTTGTGATGCCTGCATCTTTGCATAGCTGTAAGAACTGATTATCTCTATATTCACCTCCATTGTCGCTTCTTAAACACTTGATTTTTCTGCCTGTTTGGTTTTCAACTTCAGCTTTCCACTCCTTGAACTTAGTGAAAACCTGGTCTTTAGTTTTCATAAAATATACCCAAACCTTCCTTGAAAAATCATCTATGAAAGAGACAAAATATCTGGCTCCACCCTTTGATTTTGTTGGTGTAGGCCCCCAAACATCTGTGTGAATATAGTCCAATACTCCTTTGGATTTGTTCTCACTGCTGCCCACATTGAACGTCACCTTGGTCTGCTTTCCGAGTGTGCAATACTTGCAAAATTCAAGTTTGCAGCTCATTACACCTTCCAGCTGATCCCTTTTGTGTAATTCTTGCAACCCTCTCTGACTCATGTGCCCTAGCCGTTTATGCCAAAGCTCAGTCTTGTCTTCCTCCGTACAAACTGCAGCTCCACCTACCACCGTAGAACCCGTAAGTTTATACATGTTATCTGGTTGCATCACACTCCTCATGTAGACCATTTGTCCCTTTCCTACCTTGAGCTGTCCTTTTTCAGATTTATACCAAAATCCAGCCCTATCCAAAGTGCTCAATGAAATCAGATTTCTGCTCAATTTTGGGACATGTCGGACGTTTCCCAGCGTTCGTACAATTCCATCATGCATCTTGATCTTTACTGTTCCGATTCCCATGATTCTACAAGGTGAATCATCTCCCATCAACACTTCCCCGGTGTTCCTCTCTTCATATGTGTTGTACCAATCTCTGTGTGCACACATATGAAATGTGCATGCTGTATCCAAGGTGCAATATTTAAGCGCGCCGGAGCTGGTTGTTACTGCGAGAAGTTCTCCATCGTCACTATAATTTCCAGTAACGACATTGGCTGACTTGGAGCTTTCTCCTAACATCTGCGCCTTTTTCTCCTTCCATTGTTTGCAATTCCTTTTCCAATGGTCGAGTGAACCACATTCGAAGCAACCATTCTTCTTTTCTTTGCCTTTCCCCTTGGATTTAGACCTGCCTTTTCCTTCA
This sequence comes from Rosa rugosa, assembly GCF_958449725.1. Classification (NCBI taxonomy): domain Eukaryota; kingdom Viridiplantae; phylum Streptophyta; class Magnoliopsida; order Rosales; family Rosaceae; genus Rosa; species Rosa rugosa. Next base: position 51,674,896 of record NC_084821.1, on the reverse strand, counting down.
AATCCACCACCTCTATTCTTGGACCTTCCTCTCTCCTTGCCTCGGACATGAAGTCCCCGTGCTTGAGAACTTTCTTCATTTTTGTCCATTTTGACATATGATTCCAAGTTCTCACACACTTTAGAAAGTGTGATAGTATCTTTGAATATCATGGTGGTTTTGAAGTGCTTGAATGAAGTTGGAAGCGAATGAAGTAACATGACAGCCGTGTCTTCGTCATCCATCTTTGCTCCAACCTTCTCCAAGTTTGATATGCAATTCTGAAAATTGCATATGTGATCATTAAGATCATCCCCTTCCTCCATCTTGAGGCCAAAGAGCTGTTCCTTCAAGAGTAGCTTGCTGCTGATAGTTTTACCCCTGTAGACGCTTTCAAGCTTCTCCCATGCTTGCTTTGCAGTCATATTCTCACCAATATGAAGCAAGACATTATCAGCAAGATGCAGCTCAATGGAGCTCTTTGCTTTCTTATTCTTCTTCGTATAATCTGCTTCAGTCATTGTTGCAGGCTTATCTCCAATTGCCTCATCAACCTCTTGCTGAACCAGAACGTTCTTCATCTTCCTCTGCCAAAGCGTGAAGTTGTCCTTGCCATTAAAGGGCTTAATGGACGGTTTCACATCTCCTGCTTCGACAATGACTTTGCCGTTCACCATTGCAAAACACCTTGAGCCTAAGCTCTGATACCACTTATTGCGTAAGCCCCCTTTAGGATCGTTGTGTTTTACTAAAGCAAAATCAGAAATAGATGAACTGAAAACAGAAACAACACCGCAGATTTTAGAGTGGTTCAGCCAAAACTTTAGCCTACGTCCACTTCGTGATCTCTCTTGAGAGATTCACTAGCACTATGAAGAATTTAGGTGTTTACAAGTACTTATTGCAGATCACTCAAACCCCTCTGACTAGTTCTTATCTCTCTATCACCTTGACTCTCAGTTTTCTGCACTTTCTGTCTTCTCTTCCAGAAAACTGACTACAGCTCCTATTTATAGGGCATAGAGGCTGCTGATACAACATGGGATTAGGATTCCTAACCCTAATAGACTAAGCTTTTAATACAAATCCTAATAGAACTTGAAAGACTAACTTTCCTAGAACTTATAGAAAAGCTGCGCGCAAAACCTCTTTCCTTTCTAGACTTGGATTTGAATTCTGCATCCTAATTTTCAGATTGTATCAATGAGCCAAAAACACAACACAACCCGCCTCCAGTATGAATCGGGTCAACTGAATGGTAATCTGAAAACTTCAAATGTCTTCTCCAGTTCTTGATGGTATCCTCTGGTTGACGTGTCTCCATAAGAAACAGGATCTCAGGATTTTGCTTCCTGCAGAGCTTCTTCAAAGCTTGACCTGTCGGAGAGGACCCAAGTCCCTGACAGTTCCAAGATAGTACCCTCATTTGAGAATGAATAGAGAAATCGAGTGCAGTGAAAGTAGATCGAGGTCCGGTGGTGATGGGGCGGTGGAGGCGCCTGTGGAGATGGGAAGGTGATGAAAGATGCGGATTGATGGGTGTAAAAGTGTAATATTGATCGAAAGTGATAGATCAGATTGAAGTGGATGTGGATCTGAGAATAGAAAATAGGGAATGGTCGGGAAAGATGGGTTGCGGTAAAAAAGTCGAAATTTGGGGCGGTGGCTGTTTGCTGGTAGCGGAGGAGAGTGGCGGTGGAAAGCGGAAAAGGTACGAAAGACCTGGGTTGACTCTATCCTAGAGCGAGACGCTCTCATCCCAGAGAGGATTCAAACATAACTAATGAATTAAAAAGGGGAACATAGGGAAGGGTGGAAGACCACTTCATTTACTCTCTGTCAAAAAGAGAATACGTGAAAGACAAAAAAGAAAACGAAAAAAGGTTATCTTTGTTCCTCACTTCCTCCTGCTATCCTCCTCTTTCCCTCTCTATCTCCATTCTCCAACAGCTGGATCGAAATCATTGAATCTCTCTCTCTCTCTCTCTCTCACGATTTCACCCTCTGAGTTAGAAATTTGAAAGTGGATCTCATCCTGATCCACTCGAGTACAGTCTGATCTCATTGAATATAGAAGATCGGATTAGTGATTCTGGAAAACGCCCAGCCAACCGCCCAGGCCGTCCAGGCGCCCGCCTAAAATCCCAGCGCCCAGAAGCTCCGCGGAGAGGTGCCGCCCAGCGCCTAGGCGGGCTGGGCGGCCGCGTTTTAGAACAGAGCGAAATAGGAAATTGAAATGTGCAATCTAGGATTAACAATCGATCTAGCTCCGACTTCTGCCCATTAATCCAACCTTAACCACCAAATCTCAGCAACCATTCAACCTAAATCTCAGCAGCTCCTCAATGATAACAATGACGAGGAGGAAGGAGGCGACGCCGTTTCGGTACAAAACTGATCAGTCCGAATCAGACCCAGAAGCCAGTTTCGCCTTCGCCTACTTTGTCATCATCTTCATCCTCCTTAGTGGCGTCTCCGGTGACCCTAACATGTTCAAAGCATTCGCTGATGGAGGCCGCATCGACCATTTCAGAAGGCTTCCATACCTGAGTTTCCTGGCGAGAATGCCGCGCTGGTGGCATGGTTTTCGAGGACTAGGAAGTCGGCAAAGAAGGAGAGCAAGAAGGCGACGGAGGATTGAGAAGATTGAGAGGTTGGATCGATTTGATTTTAGCAGAGATAGACAAAGTGAAGCAGAAGAGAGAAAATACCGAGAAGAAAGAAAATAAAGGTTTTTTTTTTTTTGGGTTTGTAAAGAAAAAAAAACTCTAGAAATTTTTGATTAAATTCTAATAAAAGAAAAAATAAAATAAAATAAATTTAAAATATCCATTTGGTCCTTATTGGGGATTTAAAATCTGAAAAGGGGGTCTGGATGTAGGGTCCAACTCAGCATCTGACGTCACGTTTCGAGCCAATTTTAAATTTTAGATTTGCGTGTTGGAAAATGGAAGTGTATGGATATTATAATTAAAAAAAAAAAATCAAGGACCAAATTGATGTTTGCCTCAAAATTGGAGGGGGTAAACTGAATTTAGTCCTTGAAATTAACTCTTGGAAAAGGCATGACTTTTTCTGAAATTAATGGAAAGCAAGTGCTTGAGAAAGTAGAGATCATGAGAAATCTAGGAATCTAGGTGGATTATGGGTTGAAGCTTGCCTACATATTGGGTGAGATTTTAAAGAAAAAAGATTGCATCCCAACAACTTTCATTATTAAAAAATCATATGTGGATTGGTGGATTTCTCATACACAGAGGCGGTCTAATAGTGAAAATGAGCATGAAATGAGCAGTAAACTCAAAACATTCGAGCATTAAAACCATGTAGACATACAGCTGGGCTTACATGATAGTTGTGGTCTATTGTGCACCCTAAGGTTCTGTACATAAATACATGATTAAAGATAAGGTCACAACTCATCAGAGTTTCCTTAGTAACAGCAAATAATATAAACTAAAAAAATGGCATCCTATTAATGGTCTTAGAAAAGAATTGTAGCCCTAAAATTGATGGCAACCAACCATCTATTTACAAATACATTCAATGTCGTAGGAAGGTTGGTAAGAGATGGTGAGTGGTGACTGACTGCATGTGTTGATGGATGGCCGGCAGTTATCATGAAGAAAAGTATGTTGACGATTAGCATACTTGCACAAATGACACTGACAATTGGCTTTCACCAAGCAAAAGAGAATTTAATATGTTGTTTACTTCTGTGATCTTTTAGTTTTAGTACAGTTTTCATCTATTGTCCACTAAGGTACTTTCCTAGAGCTTAAAGCTTGAAGTTCATAGAGGTTCTACAATAGCAGTCAAGCATAATAGTCCATGCTTCTGACTTGTGAGCTTACACTCAAAATCAATCACAACCATAATCTAGAAGAGATGTCAGAAAATGTGAGTAACAAATACTACATCAAACCAATTTTGATACATATTTTTCATTTAAATTGAAAGAAAATGTACTAGTTAGAAGTCGAAGAAGAGAGTTTCAAACACTCACTCTGGCATCTTCGGAGGCAGATGTCATTCCAGTTTGGTAATTGATGTTGGTTTACACAAACAGTCCGTGCACATGCATCAGCGCATGCGTCAAGCTCAGAAACACCGCACACAGTAACACAAGTATCAGGAATTGGGTCCTTTGAGAATGCACCAACTTTCTTCAGCATCCTCTTAGATGTGCATACCCTCTCGCAGACAAAAATCTCATCAGAACTCTTCTCCCTTCCTCTAGCACTCTTTAATTTCTGCTCTTCATCACGTCTTTTCTTCACTCGAAATGCTTGTCCTGCAACCACTGCAGGGATAGCAGCTAAAAGGGACCACCACACTTCCACCATCCCCAAGGTAGAGGTCAATCTCTTCTTCAGCAGTCTATAACAGCAAAGAAATACAAAGAGCTTAGCTATTCATCGAGCCATCATTAAATTGTTAGGTCATATCTGGTATTGATTCATAGGTTAAATATTACGAAAGTAGGATAATCAGGTCAAGCTGAGATAATTCTTGAATACATCTAACAGATAAAATATCACAGATTTCATTAGGCGCAAACTTCTCTCACAATGAAGCACGCGACACCAATATTATCAGAAGTTTAGGAAGTCATTAAAGTACTGCATTCTGAATGTGATAAGGAAAGTAATTGTAAAATTCAACACAACTGCCACCGCCAAAGTTGAAATGTCATTTCAGAATTCCGCAAGATATCAGACAGATAAGACAATCACATTCGACATGGTTATCAGATATTAGGATCACAAATTAAATACAAAAAGAAAAAAAAAAAAAGTCCTTTTCCATAGTATTGAAATGAACATCAGCAAAGGGACCCCTTTTCTCCTATTACAACTCTCAAACACAATAACAAAATAGTTTCTTCTTGTCTCGCATACAAAGCATTTACACTAAAATTTACCCATACTAATCCTATCAATTCATCAATTCAACCACATAAGCTACATTGAGTACAACAATGGCAATCACAATGAACATTTCTCACTGGTATTTCCAACAAAATTTAACAATCACATTTCAATCATCTATCACAGTCACATCAAAAGAAACTAAACCACTAAAATAACTTTTCAGGATTTAAACTCAGAAGCCCAATAGTAGCTGTGCCCAAAGAAACACTAAAAAGCGGTCCAATTCATTTCACAACAGAGATTGCTTCTGAATCAACCCAACCGATCAACAACTGACACACAAGAAAATAAGAAACAACTACCCCATTGATAATCAACCTACAAAGTACAGCAAGACTAAAAATTTTAAAATGACCAAACATCAGATACCCAAAGCTTAAACCCAATTTACGTTATCTTCTTCAGTTTTACATTTCTGTTAAGGACCCAACTGTTGTCACTCTAACCTCAGTAGTGAACTAAACTGAAAACGGTTAAAGCATGAAACTGGACTCGATTCACAGAAAAATAAAGTGAACCCGGGAAGCTTGAATGGTTTCTGGGGTTTTGAGGTTGTACTAACAGGAGTAGACAGTTGGGGTTTAAGAAGCATACCTGGTATGTACAATGAGGCGTCTCTTCTTCTGGCGAGAGAGCGGGAGCGATGAGAGAGAGTGAGACTGTGGGAGTAAACCGAGGAATGAAGTTGGAGGTGTTTGGACTTGGGCTTAGAAATGGGTAGGCCCAAATTAGACTCCAAAATTTTTGTCTTTCTATAAATGTTTCTTTTGGCCCAAGTAACGTTCTAGGGTTTAGTCTTTTATGAATTAAGCACTTTTGAAGGAAACTAGAACTAACTACTGCAAGTGGCCTAGTGGTTCTTGCCTAGTTGAGTGTGCTCCTCAACCTAGGTTCGAACCCCGAAGTTGTCAAAGTAGCTAGGCACTGTGCTGCAATGCATAGTTGGAGCATTTTACATGCGCCGAAGGAGTTTATCTTGGGCCTAGGAAGCCTTTGGATTTCCCTTAACACAGTCAAAAAAAGGAAACTAGAACTTTTATTGATCAATTTGAGTACAATCACGAGAAAAGACACCCAATCGTGAGAAATGACACCCTGAAGAAATTTACAGAGTATAAGAGGATATCGAGCTAATAAATGAGTAACTTCATTAACATGGTCTATAAATATATTGAATCCAACAACTATTGAATATCCTTCGCCAGATATTCATCAATGGACATAGGATTACTCCTCATTCTCCTTGTTGCTTGTTATTTGGAATAGTATGAGATTTTTTTTTCTCTCTTATTTTGGCTAAATATATGATATTTGATATAAGCAGCAACAAAAATTATTGAAGTTTGGGCGTAATGATTAATTTCTTAAATGGGGACTAAATATACAGGGACAGATTTTCGAGAAAGAGAAGGGGAAACAAACAAGAAGAGACAAAAAAAAAAAATGGAAGTACATAATTTACTGAATCTAATCTTACAAAAAAGAATGGCAAAATTAGTGCCAAATGTGCCTACTTAGTACAAAATTATATTTCTTTACTTCAGAGAGTTTCAGTATTTAGGTATAACCGATGACATCATTGATAATATAGACTAGAAGCAATGATACTGGGTAGAGCAAGAAGGCAACGAATGCTGTCCAGAGAGGAAAGGTAGATCTCAAACTTGCAATGAGACCCACCACAATGCAGACTATTAGAACTACTAATACTTCTGCAGAGAATTCCCATGTCATTTCACGAACATAAATTATGGCCAGAAGCACAGAAAATCCCAGCACATTGTTCATAAAAACCCCACCATAAATCTGCATCCAAAGAAAACTAATCAATTAGTCTATATTTGACAATGCAGTCAATTTAATCAAGGTAATGTATGCCATATAATGTTTAAAAGTGCAGAACGACAAACTGAGAGTGAGAATAATAGGTGAAGTAATTGGACACCAAAAATTACCTCCGAAAATGTCAAATCAGTGGTTCTTGGTGTTTGGCGACTTGCTGCACTAATTGCTGAAATTGCTTGTCTAGCATTGGTTGCTAACGGGACAAGCACAAATGCTACGAAGAAAGAAGGTATGCCTGCAGCGCCGGAGAAGTCCTGAACATTATCTATGAGAGGTTCTGCTAGAACTGCTAGTACAACAAACCCGATCACCATATATGAAATGGCCTTGAACCAACCCCATAATGACTTGTCAACAGGTCCACCGCTCCTAGTTTCTTCATCGACCAACTTATCTGTTGCGTCCCAAGTTCTCTGCACAATCATTCGTTTTTGAAGAATTAAATTTGATTCCAAACTATCATAGTTGAATGTGTTAGCTTGATATGATAAATTACTAGTACTCTAGTCCTTAATAGCTTAAGCTTTAGGTTTGTTTAACACGCATCACCAGACTTTATTAATTTTTGGGTTAGGCTCTTTGAGGCATTTTATCAAACAAATTTCTTGGATCTTAAGAAATATAGAAAGAGATCAGTTATTTGGGCAAATTAATCTGGAGAATTTGTTTAGAGTGGTGCATGGTGCAGCTATACATTTCTCTCGATCGAGCTGCATGTGGGATGATACGACCTAAATTAACTTGATAGTTTAGCCAAAAGATAACAAATTAACTTGACACACATTCGCCTGGCTAGCCCTAGCTAGTTAAGAAAGAGTCGTGGGCGTTCAAAATGGAATTTTTCTAAGATCCATTGCTCGATTTTGCATGCTATGCTCCCAAAATGCAGAGAGACTTTCGAGGGTCCAGAAAGTCATGGGAGAGGCAGGCTAAGTAAAATAGCTTAAGTTTTTGGTTTGAATCTACTAGCTGGCTAATGAGCACAATCTGCAATTCATCATTAATTTCCTTTATAATTTTGGAGATCAAATTGATGCTCTAATTAAGTATACTTACTTGGTAGAGATCGTCCTCCGACTCTAATGACGAAAGAGTTTGGGTATCATGGGATTTATTCATCCATTTTGTTAATCCAGTAACGAATTCCTCCTCATTAATCAAATGGTCTCCACTTGTGTCAAGTTCTTCTACCAATTTGTTAACTGATTCATCAACGTCGAGTGGAATGTTACCAGACTTGATGCTCATGATCAGTTCTCTTAGTTCTGCTTCTGATATATTATTATTTCCATCAAGATCAATCTGTTCAAACAAGCTGTTTTTTCATGCAGAAACAGTCGGTCATTAGTACACACCATATCACAAAAAGCATATAGGTCGAAGAACATGTACGTACCACTTGTATGGATTACATTGCTGATCCCATCTCTCAAAGAGATTTAACTAGCAATGTTATCCATAATTTAATGGTGGTACAGTTCGGGAAAAGATTTTCATGTGTACTAACCTTCTAATATTTTCCATATGAGGCATGCCATTCTCTGTGAGAATGGCTCCAACTGAATTGCTTTGGACGTGTCTTAGTACTTCTGACATCAAATTCTTCTTCATTTCGCGTTCTTTTCTTCTATTTTGAATCCAAGGTTGAAAAACCTGTCCATGCCACCAACAAAGGAGCTTAAATATGAGTACATTAACGACTTTAATAATTAATTATTAGGGCCCTTGGAAGAAAAAGAGGAGATTGAACATAAACAAAAACTTCAAAATTTTACACTTTGACAAGCATTATGTCGATAATGTTGAATCCATACATGGTATGGCTGAATATTACCTGGTATATGTCCTCCAACGATCTTTCGGTATTTTCTTTATGCACTGACTTGTACTCATCAAGCCATTTTGTGAAGCCATTCATGAATTCATCTTTATTAATTTTTCCATCATGATCGATGTCAAACTGTTTCATCACTTCTGCTATTCCTTTGTCCTCATCATTTTCCAATGATGTGAATTTGATTTCCTGAAGAAGTTTTTTTACTTCAGGAATGGATATATGATTGTCACCATCTTCATCGATTTCCTCAAATAGCCTGCAAATATTAGTCATAGATTAGTTGGTATCCAGAGAAGGGCTTATACTTTTGTATTCGGCAAAATCTCATACCGTAATGGCATAACGAGGAATTAATTTGAAGAGAATATCGACACGTGTGTTGTAATTAGGCGCAAGAAAACAGGAACACTCAAACTCATCAACTGCTATACACCAACAAGAACTTCGTAGATATCTTTCACAATAAGAGAGGAAAAACAAAATTGAAAACCTTAGTACCTTCTTATGGCACGTAAATTAGGTGCTCCTTGGACAGTGAGGATTCTCCCTAGCGCGTGTTTTTGCACATGTTGTAAAATGTTTGATACCAAATGCCCATGTTTCACAAATTCTAATCTTCTTTTTTGGACCCAGGGCCGGAAGACCTGTACTTATACATAGTAAAGATAAAGGAGATTATGAGTACTTCATAGACATTCGTAATAGTACAAGAATATGGTGAGTTCATTGACAAATTAGTCACGGATGTGTCTACCTGATAAATGAAGTACAACAATAGGAATACAACAGAAACACCGAGAGCAATCAAGATAAAAATGTTTTCCGCAGAAGAGGAGTGGAAGATATTGGGGATTTGCATTATAAGAAATGGAATCACTGAGAAAATCATGATCCTTGCGAGGACGCTGGTCTCCAAATCAATTGTAATACCACAACCTATAAATCAGAGAAAAAAAAGAATACAAAAAGAAATGAGCCAATGCTAATACAATCAGTTCAACCAATCAGCCAATGCTATACAACTAAGTTGGAGTTGGAGCTTCTAAGTACTAAACTGAGAAATTGTCAGAGGTAGGTAAACTAGTAATTAAAGGTAAGAGATCAATAAGGTACTAATTGTAAGAGGAAAACGAATGAGAGTTTGCTGGTCACCTTGGTCAAGTGAGCATGTTACGAACCTATTAAAAGTTTGTCACACGCACATAGATTGTTAGTGTATGCGACACGTGACATGCTATTAATCGGCGATCACATTTAAATTAATGTTTGCAGAAAATGTAAATCCAAGAAAAACTTGTTACTAATTTAATCGAGAAGAAATTAAGAAAACTGACTAGTCAATAATGCAGGTATTCTTTCCCATGAAAAAGCTGTTGACAAATTTGTATCATTACAACTTGTGAAGTGTTGCCGGCCAGCAATTACACAAGTCCCCCAAACTATTGTTAGGAGCAAAATTGATGTTCCCGCCAACAATCCAACTCCAGTGTACACGTACTCTTCAGCAATTTCCTTGGTGTTAAAGAATCCAGAAGCTGTGAAAAGTTATCAACAAATTAAACATATGGTAACAAAAGTTAGTCAAAGGAATGCATTCTATGTACAATAGTCAAATCAAACCATGCCAGAAGAACATCCACCTAAAAAAAACTTAACATACTCTTTTTATGTTGGCCCGCCTTATATACATACCTCATTTATTGAAAGTAATGAATCTTTAAAGGAGTCACATTTTTTTTAACTGGTAAAACAACCATTGTACTATTGAAATCTAATCAAACGCCAGAATAGTACAAATTCTAAAAATACGCATAACTTACTTATGCCACGCGACTACTCATTATATAAATATTAATGCTTTACCTGAGCCTATAAACAAGACAAAAACACCTCCCATTGGTCGTTTTAATTTGCAATCTTTTTATTATCTATACTACCAAACATCGATCAATGTGTAGCAAGAATAGTTAATTTGTTGATATTAAATCTTTAATGTTAGTGAGAGCATAATCCTAGTACATATCAATGATATCATATATGGACGATAGTTGGAGTAGGCGGTTCTCCTAGGGTTCCCAGCTCATCTGGGATTGAGGGGAAGAGGATCAAGTGGTTATCTAGTGTAGGGTTAAACTTTATTCTTGGATATTAATCAATAAACTATCATCCTAATAAAAGAAAAACAAACTTTCAGAAGGGAGAAAATTTTATGTGGGACTCTTCAAAGCCGGACAACAGTTGACTTGAAAAAAGAGGGTCTTTGGCTCTTTGCATTCCTCACTTGCTTTTCGTACAAGGCACGAGCTTCCCAAACCTTAAGTAATTATACATGCATCAACAAGTCAAAACTGTATTCTAGCATATAATCCCCCCATTTATTATATATAGTATTCGAGATCACTAATTAATTGGATAATTATAGATAGTGATCGGTGACGACCGGCGACAATTAAATACATGTGCAATAACAGCTAAATAATTGACGCCACATGTTTTTCTCTATTTTCTTTGGTGATGAGAATTATAGCAACTACAATAATTCCAACTACTCTCTCTTCATGATCGATATCCAGCAAATGAATTTGTGATAGCTGTATTTCTATTATTTGTCATAGTCTTATTTTTGTATAGTGCTTGTGTAATTTCTCAGTAATTCGTTGAAAGAAAACGAAGTGATCGATGAACTATCCATCAATCTTAGTTTATTTTTCAGAAAATACGTAATATCCGTCTAATTTTAAATTGACACTCTCACGATATATCATAAAATTCATATGACAGTATAAAGAAGATATAGCATAGCCGGAAATTAAAGCAGCAGAGATTATTGAAAATTAATACGTACCAAGAAGCAACAAAGACTCTGGGAGGGCGCCGAGGACATGGAAAGCACTAGCACCGAAGACACCAGGACCCAGAATCTTGAAGATCTGCTCACCTCCGGCGGCCAAGTACGACTCTCCATGGAACAACAAGTACTCATACACCACCATCAAGAACACATGCCCGTAAACACTGTTCGAGCACGGCAAGAACCCGTACAGTTGGTCGCAGGTCTCCTCAGACTCGGCGTCAATTCCTTTGAGAAGTTGGAAGGAGCTTCTGATCGTCCCATTACTTTGGTTGAATCCAACATAATGATGATGATCATCAACACCGTCTGAAACCGATTGAGCACTAGTAGTAACAGTAGTAATATGTCGAAAAGAACGGCCTCTGACTTGGACTAATACAGCAAAAAGAACCAAAATGAAATATACAGCATTTTTGCTGATTGTGTTCATTCCCTCTAGCAGCTGAATGATCGAACAGGAAAACTATATCTAATGGAGGAGGTAGTAAAGGATGTATATACTTACAGATTTGAAACTTCATTTCTTATATCTATATATAATGTATATTATGGTGATTTGTGGAAAAGTATTAGGAAGAATGGATGTGCAAACATAAGGTCAAATGATCCTATGTTGATTTTGGTGTATTAGGTACGGTGTTTGTTATTTTGTTACTTTATTCCAGATAAGAGAACACCCAAGCAGCCATGTTTTTGACAACGTGTACTTTATATATAATTAATGAAATAATTAATCACTAGAAAACTAGGAATGATGAAATAAGAATAAAAGAAAGGGTCCTTAACCCAAAACACAAAAATTGGCCAAACTTATCCGACTTACTTCATCAACAAATTTTTATTCCCACTAACACAATTTAAAGTAAAACGATAATTTTGCCCTCAGCCTAATTAAAAAACTACATCCATGCCATCTCTCTCTCTCTCTCTCTCCCTAGTAGAAAAGAATACTTCAATTCAGGGTTAATTCGATAATTCTATTCATCCCACAATGAGGGTATATATACAAGTACAAAGGAGTAGTCTAACTCTAATAGGAAACAATCTTTCCATAATTACAGGATATCCTAATTAAATAAAATCCTAATTACATACAGATTTACAGCGATTCTACACTCCCCCTCAAGTTGGTGCATAGATGTCTATCATGCCCAACTTGTCAACTGAGCTGTCAAATACCTTCCTAGACACTCCTTTAGTAAGAACATCAGCTAATTGCTCCTCTGAGTTTACAAATGGAAAGCGAATAACCTTTCTGTCGAGATTTTCTTTAATAAAATGACGGTCAACCTCCACATGCTTTGTTTTATCATGCTGAACTGGATTATGTGCAATCTCAATGGCAGCTGTATTATCACAATGCAAATCCATAGGCTTTTTAAGCTTGTAACCCATGTCTTTCAAGACATTACGAATCCACAACATTTCACAGACTCCGTGTGCCATACCTCGGAACTTAGCTTCTGCACTTGATCTGGCAACAACTTTCTGCTTCTTGCTACGCCAAGTGACAAGGTTCCCTCCAACAAAAGTGAAGTACCCAGATGTAGAACGTCTGTCAGTTTTATCACCAGCCCAATCTGCATCTGTGTACCCAACAACTTCCAATTCATCTTTTTTCTGAAACAGTAACCCTTTACCTGGCGCCATCTTCAAGTACTTCAAAATACGAAAGACTGCATCCATATGCTCTTCACTAGGACAATGCATAAATTGACTAACAACACTCACAGCATAAGCAATATCAGGTCTAGTATGTGAAAGATAAATCAACCTTCCTACAAGACGTTGATACCTCCCTTTGTCAGTTGGAACTTGATCAGGATAAATAGCAAGTCTGTGATTCATCTCAATGGGTGTCTCCATTGGTCTGCAGTCCAGCATCCCTGTTTTAGCAAGTAAATCAAGAACATACTTCCTTTGTGAAAGCAAAATCCCCTTCTTAGACCTTGCAACTTCAATACCCAGAAAATACTTCAGTTGTCCCAGATCCTTCATTTCAAACTCCTTTGACAGATACTTTTGCAATTCATTCATCTCTTTCGGATCATCCCCTGTAACAATCATGTCATCAACATACACAATAAGAGCTGTAATCTTACCATTCTTGCGTTTGATAAACAAGGTATGGTCAGAATTGCTCTGTCTGTACCCAAAGGCTTTCATGGACTTTGAAAATCTTCCAAACCAAGCTCTTGGAAACTGCTTCAGGCCATACAAAGACTTCTTCAATTTACACACCTTGCCAACGTCACTTAGGTAATTCTTAACACCTGGGGGCACAACCATGTACACTTCTTCCTCCAAATTCCCATTAAGAAACGCATTCTTCACATCAAACTGGTGCAAGGGCCAATCTTTGTTTGCTGCAAGTGAGATTAGAATCCAGACAGTATTAATCTTTGCCACAGGTGCAAAAGTCTCCTCATAATCAATCCCATAGCGTTGTGTATATCCTTTGGCAACCAACCTCGCCTTGTATCTATTAATAGTTCCATCTGCATTAAGCTTCACAGTAAATACCCAACGACACCCTACAGTCTTCTTTCCAACCGGCATAGGTACTAGCTCCCATGTTGCATTCTTTTGAAGAGCTTCCAATTCTTCATTCATCGCCTTTGTCCATTTTGGATCCATCAATGCATCCTGCACATTACTAGGAATAGATACAGTAGATAATTGATCAACAACAAGTGCATGTGACCCAGAAATCCTATGGTTAGACATAAAATTAGCTATAGGGTATTTAGCTTTGGCTTTGATATCTGGTTCATATTGTTTCTTAGGAATTCCCTTGGTAACCCTTTGTGATTTCCTAGGTTCGACACTTTCTAACCCAGAAGATTCATTAAAGTTTAGGGGTACCTGAGGAGGATCATTCTGAGCGGGATCTTCAGTTGGTGATGCAGAAGGGGGAATATCTTGTGTGTGAGCTTCAGATACGTCTTGATTTTGATTCAAACTATCCAGAAAAGTCGTCTCTTCTGTCTCGGAATTCACAACACTCTGTTCGGCAGTTACATGTTCTGTTTCGGAATTCACAACACTCTGTTCGGCAGTCGCATTTTCTGTTTCGGAATTCGCAACACTTCGTTCGGCAGTCGCATTGTCTATTTCGGAATTCACAATGCTCTGTTCGGCAACTGCATTTTCTGTTTCCAAATTTCTACCCTCAAATGTATCCTCCAAATTTTCCAAGTCTTCAAAGACATCAAAATCAATAATAGAACGAGGATTCCCTTCACAACCTCTCTCCCCCTGAAGGGAAGACTGAGAAGCTCCCCCTGAGTAATAAGGCTCGGATTCACGAAAAGCAATATCAAGAGAGACATGTATAGTGCCAGTAAGGGGATCATAACATCGATAACCCTTCTGGAAGTCAGCATAACCAACAAAGATACACTTACGGGCACGGGGATCAAGCTTGCTGCGTTGAGGCTTGGGAATATGAACATAGGCTGTGCACCCAAACACCCGGGGCTCCAAATTAGGCATAGAAGGGATGGTTAAAACTGTATGAAGCTTCTGATGAGGATTCTGAAACTCAATCACCCGTGAAGGAGTACGGTTGATAAGATATGCTGCTGATTTTACTGCTTCTCCCCAATAGGACCGAGGTACATTCATGCCAAATAAGGAAGCACGAACAACTTCCATCAACTGCCTGTTCTTCCGTTCTGCTAAACCATTCTGTTGAGGAGTATAAGAATTGGAGGTTTGATGACGAATTCCATGTGACCGGCAAAACTCAATCATAGGGCCATTCACAAACTCTCCACCATTGTCAGACTGAAACACTCTGATGGATTGTTGATACTGAGTTGCCACCATTTTGTGAAATTCAGTAAACATTCCAAATACATCACTCTTATTCTTCAGTAATGACACCCATGTCATGCGAGTGCAATCATCAATAAACGTTACAAAATACCGAGCTCCAGAAAGAGAAGGAATTTTCGCAGGACCCCAGACATCGGAGTGAATCTTCATAAAAGGAACATGACTTTTATTAAGACTTGGTGAATATGAAATACGGTGACTCTTGGCCAGTTCACAGATGTCACAGTGGAAATCCAAATCACTAACAACTGAAAACAATTGAGGTTGCAGCTTCTTAAGATAACGAAAGGATAGATGACCTAAACGGCGATGCCATAACCATGCAGCTTCCTTCACATTCTCTACCCCGTTGATCTGATTAGCTTGTCCCAAAAGATGCTTCTGTTTCTTTCCAGTCTCTGTCAGATCCAGATAGTATAATTTCCCCCTTCTAACACCATAACCAAGAATCCGTCGAGTCAGAATGTCCTGAAACACACAGAAAGACGGATAGAAGGTCACAATACATGCAAGAGCTAAAATAACTTGACCAACAGACAGGAGATTATAAGCTAGTGATGGAACAACTAAGACAGATTCAAGGGTTAAGGTATCAGATAAAGCAATAGAACCTTCTCCGGTGACCGGAGTTGGAGTACCATCAGCAGTAGAGACAACGTCTTGAGGGGAACGTCTAAGGTTTTTCACAAGACTAGGGTCATTGGTCATATGGTCAGATGCACCTGTATCAATTATCCATGTACTATTAAAAGTAACCTTACCCTTCATACCTGACTGCGCTACATTAGCGGAGGCATTGTCTAGGTAAACTTCCTCTTTAGTAGCAACAGCGGCCTTGCCCAGATTCTTTCGCGGTTTCTTGGTGAAGTCCCACCAATCAGGGTAACCAATCACTTCATAGCACCGCTCCTTGCTATGACCTAATTCCCCACAGATAATGCACCTTTTGTTTGCATATGGATTTGGTTTACCTAGAGGACGGTGTGGAGAAGGTCCTGAGAAGCCTGGAGGACCCTGTTTGCGTTGAGCCATAACAGAAAATTCGGTAGTCACCGAATGCCCCATAGCCTGTTTCTCTGATTGCATCATTGAGGAATTCATGATTTTCGCAGGATTGGATTTTCAAGGGTTTCAAGATGGATATGAATGTTTTTGAAAAAAAAAAAGTTTTTTTTTTTTTTCGAAAAAAGGTAGGGTGATGGTGGTTTGAAATTCAGGATGGTTTGATTTCAACGGTGGTGGTACGCAGCGGTTTGTGGTGTTCTTCGGGATTCAGGATTCAGGATTCAGGATTCAAAGGATGCAGCGCAAGTTCAAAGGATTGAACCTGCTTTGATACCAAGTAGAAAAGAATACTTCAATTCAGGGTTAATTCAATAATTCTATTCATCCCACAATGAGGGTATATATACAAGTACAAAGGAGTAGTCTAACTCTAATAGGAAACAATCTTTCCATAATTACAGGATATCCTAATTAAATAAAATCCTAATTACATACAGATTTACAGCGATTCTACATCCCTCTCCCCAGAAGGCGGCTCTTCCTACAATGCTGACCTGATGAAGGCACTAACGATGTCGTCTCCACCTCTGTATATCCACTGTTGTTGCTTTCCTCCTCCTCGTAACCGCTGTGTTCTTCCTCTTCCCCTCCGACCCAGCCCTAGAGCTCGCTCGGATCCAACTCAACCACGTCGGAGTCTACTCATCGCCGAAGCTCACCCTAGACCTCTCGTTCTCGCTGATGATCAAGGTCGATTAGTTCTCCGATCCGCCACCGGTCATGGAATCGGACTCATCCTTGAGCCCCGAACCAGACTTCACTTCGGCTTCAACGACCGCAATTTCTTTGATCGGGTTGTCAAGATTGCAATTCCTCCGATCGGGTTCTCAGAATATGGTAATTGTACTCCGAGAATCTGTCCGGAGGTCGAGTCCAAGATTTGCTCCGAGTGGGAGCTCGCGTCGACGAGTCGTTCTAGCTTCTTCTTTTTGTTTCTCATATAACAAGCTATGTGGTCGGAGCGGATCACATTTTTTTTTCCCATGACAACACATGGTTTAATATGGTGTAGTTTTTGTTTAACATGATTGGCCTGGCGCTGTTTCGTTTGGATGTGGCAATCTAGTCGTTCTGTTTTTTTTTTTTTGGGTAAAATGGGGAAGAAGGCCCAAAACGAAAGAAAAAAGAATTTTTTTTTTTTTATTAGGGGGCAATAAAGGTCTATTGGGGCGCAATAAATGTTTTGAATTTGATGTAATCTTCTCGTTTTTTTCCTTAATCAAAGTTTTATTTGTCTAATTTTAGGGAGATTAGTTTCTATTCCGGCAACCGAAAGGTCTATTGGGGGGCAATAAACCTCTCCGGCCCCATATGAGATCTCCGACGACAACATCTTTGGGGACTTTCGGGGAGGTTTCATAAATTTTTATTGCCCCCCCAATAAAGGTCTATTGGAGATTTGGGGGGGCAATAGATGTTTATTGCCTCTCTATTGGGGGGCAATAAAGGTCTATTTGGAGCATTAAACTTTTCCGGCGACCTATGAGATCTTCGACAACCTCTTTGGGGACCTTCGGCGAGGTTTTTAGAGAAGTCCGGTGGTCGGCAACCGGTGACGGGAATCCGGCGAAGTCCCTAATGGCTTCTCTCTCTTCCATTCTCTCTCTTTCTCTCTATGTAACAAAGGGATGAAGGTAAAATAGTCTAAAAAAAAAAAAAAAACTTATTTGGATATTAGAGAATACATTTTTAGAAATTATAGGGAAGTTGTTGGAGTTACTCTTAGGTTATAGATGAAAATTACGTACAAGATCGATAGCGTTTGGCAGGTCAAGCTAGTTAATTGATCTATTATTGCAACATAATTTTCTTTAGTTTTTGGGCCATCTGTCATATGGACCTTGCAGAGTTGCAGCAGGCTGTCATGCTTCAAGCACATGGATTTGTTCATATTTTCTTGACTAAGGTTAAGTATTAGACTATGACAAAAGAAATGGTTAATTATTTTATAGAAAGGGTTTAGTCTCTAATTACTATAAAACATGCATGAATGTAATATTTGACTTCATATATTGATATACGTAAGTGACACAGTTTTAGTCTCTATCTACAAGACTACAACGTAACTCCATGTTCCAAATTAACTTTCAAAAAAGAAGTTTAGGTCTCAGTCAAAAGATCTTGCATGTCATTTGAACTACAAACATTGTTTTCATTAGACCCCCCATCAATAGTTTCTCTACCAACGTCTCATTTTGCTCTTTTAGCTCTTGAGTTTTCAATTTGATGATGATTGGCAACCGAACACCCTTTTATGGTGTTCATGATTATCTAGAGTTAATAACACAATGTATTTTGGTAGCTAATTAGCTACCGCGAATTATGCGATATCAACATCGGAAGTTGTCGGCGTGTTTACGGACCAAAAATAAAGTTATTTTTTGGGGGTTTAACATCAGTTCAAATTGGCTATTATATAGCCAATGGCTGCGCGGCAGCTATTTGAAGATAGCCGCCAGCGGCTTTCAATTCATTCGGTAACATTGGATGGATACAGAGTTTAACTTCTTCTGTTTTGTCTTTCATGATCTTATAACTAATACATTATATATTCTCTAAAATATAGATTCTTTTAATCCAGACAATAAGTCGATCCAAACAATTTTGGTAGTGTGGTGGGTAAATATATTCGCCCCTGGAAATTAGAAATGATCCACTCGACTTTAAAGTACCATTTAGATGGCATATATCAATTCTCTAAATGTTTCCAAAAAAGCAAAAAAGAAAGAGAAGTAAGGTCAAAATTGCAATGCTGGTTCTTGTTTGGTAGTATAACCAAAGAGCATACAGAAGAATATTAGTTGGTTTTAAGGAGAAGATTAGTCAAGGTAAAATGAAGCACTTAAAGAATAATGCAATATATTGTTCTAGCTGTTTAGCCTAGCCAAAGACTGCTATTCTATTTTCATCTTTTTAACATTTCAATCATGATCTATGACCAGCCAAAAATAGAATGCAGGATGTAAACCAATGCGAGCAACAAGGGATAAAGCAGGACGGCTACTACCGATGTCCAAAGAGGCAAAATGGTGCGGAAGCTGGTGAGAGCACCCATCACAATGCAAACAATAACGAGAACCAGCACCTCAGATCCGAAGTCCCAATACAATCCCTTGATGTAAACAATGGCCAAGAAAACTGATAGGCAGAATAGATTATTCAGTGTTACCGTTACGGATAACTGCACCAACAAGTTCAGACATAAGGTTTAATGATCAGACGATTAATATGAATGTTTTAGCCAATGAAGCTGAGGCTAGAGAATAGTGGGAAATGAACCTCAGACAATGTCGATGAGACTGTTCTCTGGGTCTTCTGGCGAGCCATTTTGATCGCTGACAATGTTTCACAACTGTTTGTAGCTAAAGGCAACACAATGAAAGATACAAAGAAGGTTGGAATGCTGGTGGCTTCCGAGAAATCATCAACAGCATCTACCAAAGGGTCAGCAACTAGAACAGCGATACAAGTTCCCAGCAACAACATCATTGCTGCTTTGAAGGAGATCCACTTGGGGCTTTTAACATCCTTGTCCCTCTTATTTTTCGCAGACACCAACATGTAGTGCTCTTGGTTTATCACCTGTACTTATGAACTTTATAATAATTAATCTATTACTAGGGGAAGTAATCGTTGTTAAGAATCTTATACCTTTTGTATGCCCGTAAAGGGGTACTTAATTGAGCGGCGGCCAGGCTCATGAAAAGCATTCTTTGGACGCTTTGCCTTATTAAGCCACTCTGTTATGTGCGCGATAAACTCTGTGACATCAATGCATTTATCCCCAGACCTATCAAACTCTTTCATAATGTTATCCAATTGATCATGATTCCTACTCGAACCAGTCTTTGCTGATTGGATTTTGATAAGCAGTGTTCTCATTTCATCAGGTGAAACAAATCCACTACTATCAGTATCAAGGGTCTTAAACAACCTGAGGAAAGTGGCATAACAAAATCACATGGAGTTCAATAAATCATGTAGCACCTACAACTGAAAATACTAAAAAAATAAAAAACTATTTTCTTTAAATGACTAACCTTTTGAGAACATCTTTATTAGGTTCACCGTCGCTGGTTAGGAGCTCTCCTTGTGCGCAAGAATCTAAGTATATTAAGAGTCCTGACATAACTTGCTTGTGCTCTACATAATTGATACGGCTTGTCTGTATCAAAGGTTCACAGTAGAACTGCACCAACAATTGCAAATTGATAAGCATCAACTTCTAGTTTACCATATAACAAGCTGTCAACAGATTAATGAATCAGTTACCTCATAGAAGATATAAGCTATAGTAAGTACCACGGAGACAATGAGAGCAATTAAAATTGCAAGGCCTTGGCCACCTGAACTTAAGTGGAGAACTTGAGGTACTTGAGAAACAACAACTGGGATGATAGATATGATCATAATCCTTGCAGCATAAGTAGTCCAAATTTCTGTACTCACACCAGAACCTGCAATTGCAAATCAAATTACTTAGAGATGACTTGTTACTATATATCATCGCTAAAAGCAGTAAATACTAAATAATACTAAAAACACGAATAAATTATGGGATAATGTTTATCTGTTAAGGATTGACTTCCCTCCCTAAAGCATGCTATGAACAGGTTACTGCAGAATGCTGTTAGTATATGATACATTGTTCTTATACTAATTTGCTTATACAAAGAACCTCTTCACAAATTAATATTGCTAAAATGAAAAAATTTGATAGAATATAGATAAAAGTTCGAAGTATTTACAAAATACAGTAGATTAAAGAAAGCCTTCCAAAAGGTAGATGCACATACCTAATAGGCTGAACTTTTTTGTGTCTTTTGTATCTTGGCCTTCCGTACCCTCAAGATCACACTTGCCAGCATAAACACATAATCCCCACACAGCTGTAAGGTAGAAAACAGTTGACCCAACCAGCAATCCTACTCCAATGGAAACTTTACTTTGAGCAGTTTCTGTACTGGCAGTGAGCCCGGATACTAGGGAAACAAAAGAGATTTGTGAATCAACATCCAAATTCAACTATAATCTATTCATATATCTATTCCATATCTTTCACATTTAATTTCATAGATATTGTTCCCCATGAGGAATACAAAACACACACATGCAAGTTTTTACTCTCAAATGTTGGCCTGCATACTTGATTTCTCTCATCCGCTATAATACCATGTTTTAGTTAGAAAATCCAACTGAAACTCAAATTGTGTACAATGGGTAGAGGGCCCAAAATTTTATGTGAATATATAGATCAAGTATATTCTCAACAAAACAGCACCAAGCCACCAACTGGGTCAAAAAATATATTTAAATTTTTTTCTTAAAAGCGAAGAAGCAGAAAAGCAGATGATAAATTGTTAGTGATCAGGGCAAGTATTGTACCTAGAAGTATAATGGCATCTGGAATGGCACTGAGGAAGTGAAACAAATTGGCTCCTACAGAGCCATTAACCTCAAAAATCAGCTCACCTCCAGCAACGACATAATATTCTCCAATTATATACAGAAGAACATATCCCACAATCAAGAAGAGTTTCCCCAAAACAGTATAAGAACATGGAAACAAGCCATAGAGTAGACTGCAGTCCTCGGAAGAATCTGTTCCTCCAAAAACAAGAAGAGAAGTTTGGGTGACTGCTTCAATATTATCATTGCCATCTGAAACTAAATTAGATGAGCTGTGTTGCAGAGAGCGGGCTCCAACTTTGAACAGTATTATGGCAAACAGAAGTAAAGTAACGCATACAGTTTTCATGTCTGACTTGAACAAGAAAGCAGAGGATATGAGAAAAGCTTAAACAGTACAGATGAGGATCTAGCTGCTTGATTAATTTCTACCATATTCTGAGCTAGCTAATTTTTTTACTTATACTCAAGTTGACTAAGATTATGTAACTAGCATTTCATATAGCCTCTAATTCCAAGTTGATACAGACAAGACAAACAAAAAATTCTCATTGGGAAGGAGTCCAACACTAATTTAAAATTATATTTATTTCAGTTGATTTTAGTCATTATATTGCAGTGGATTTCTTATAGATATGAAGCAGTCAAACTAGAACTAGTAACTCATTAATTAAAATATAAAATTGGTATTAGACTATTACTCCAGATTAACAATCTGCACTTGCAACTGGCAATATATACAAAACAATAATATCTCTAATATAGTTGACTCTACACAAGTACCTCCCGAAGTCCTCCTTGTGGACAATGCATGTGGCAAGCACAGTAGGGTCTGCGTGAATGTTACTCCAATGTTGGTTCAATATTGTCAGGATAGACATGCTATATACACAACCAGCACTCCAAATCTGCAAATTTATCAATATATGCACTGTCAAAAACTGTTCCCACAATAAAGATAATAATAGTAATAAGAATATTTGTCTTCTGGAGTTCTGGACCAATTCGATTAATAAAATTTATTACTCAACCAGAGATCACAACACTTGTAAAAGATCTTCGAAAAAGATCAATGAAAATAGTGGTTTTGTTTCCTTGAAGAAGCAGAAGATGGTCTAATGATGGGTTTTACTTCTAGTTTGAGAGTTATGAAGGCATGGAAGAAGTAAAAAAATTGGGGTTTTACCTATCTTTGTTAGCAGAGGATCGAGATAATTAGAAGAGTAAGATCTGAGACAAATTGGGGTTTTGCCTTCTTCAAGTTTTAACCGTTTTGGTCTCTTGAAAATCAAATTAATCTGACATAAACTCCTTAATCAACAAAATCTATCAACAAAGATCATGGACAACACAATGAATAAAAATATCTGTTAATATCTGGGCACAATGTTCAAGAAAATGAGCCTACTAATAGTTGGGATTATGAACATATGACTGCAGATATTTGTGCATTCTTTTTACATATAGACTAGTAAACTTAAATCAGTAATTAAATTAGGGATAACCTATCAAATGCCTTGCAGAGGAAGCAATGTTGATCTAGACTATCCAAGTACTACCCTTCTTGAACTCTTGCATCTCCCATGAGGTAGCTATGACCAGCTGAAAAACAGAATGCAGGTCATGAACCAATGTGAGGGACAAGGGATACAGCAGAAAGGCCATACTACCTATGTCCAAAGAGCCAAAATATTTCCGAAGCCAGTGAAAGCACCCATCACAATGCAAGCAATTGTGAGAGTCAGAGCCTCTGATGAGAAGTCCCATTTCAATCCCTTGAAGTAAACAATTCCCAAGAGAACTGATAGGCAGAAAAGATTATTCCGTGTCACCTTGACAGATAGCTGCACCAAGAAATTCAGATATAAGAATGATTAGATAATTAGACTCATGATATTTAAATATCACAACATCAATCAAAAGAGACAGATGTAGAAAACAGAAAATGAAGCTGCGGCCAGAAAATTAATGGGAAACTAAACTCGGACAGTGTCAACAAGACTGTTCTCTGCGTCTTCTGGCTAGCCATTTTAGTTACTGAGGATGATTTGCTATAGCTATAGTAGCTAAAGGGAGCACAAAGAATGACACTAGAAGGTTGCAATTAGTGGCATTCAAGATATCATCAACAGCAAAAGCGTGCATCCATTGGTTACGAAAATATGTCAATCTCTGTTTTGGAAAATGCAAAGCAAGATGATTGTAAAAGATCAAGATACGCATTTACCTAGAAGTACAATGGCTTCCAGAATGGCACAGAGGACATGAAATAAATTGGCTCCAATAGCACCATTAACCTCAAAAATCAGCTATCTCCAGCAGCCACATATGATTACCTAATGATATACAGAAGTTCATACCCACAAAATCAAGAAAAGTTTCCCCAAAATCGTATAGAACATGATGGCAACCAATAATAAAGTATCTTGCATCCTCACTAGACCTTGTTACATTATCAGTGCCATCTAAACCAAAAGCTCTGGCTTCAAGAATTACTGCAAAAAAAGAACCAAAGTGCGGCATACAACCTTCATAGTGATGATTTCTCTTAATGCAATACTCAAAAAGAGGGGATTCAATGAGGATACTTATTTGCAGCTTGATTAAGGTATATTCTATGTATTGAGGTTACGGCACAACTAGATAATAATGCAAGTTTGTTGTAAACTTTAGCATATTATCATAATGCGAATGATCCAGTATTTTCAAATCTGGATAATTCAACTTGATCTATACATGTGTCAATAAACTAAACATTCAAATCCGAGGATAAACATCTTAGCATACAGCTTGATGTATACAAATGTCAAGATACTAATGACCTAATAATATCTTGGTTCTCATTCCTTGAATGAGCACTGAGTTTGGCAGAATCCTGAAAGATCAAGATACCAAGACATATAACAATGAATGAACGTTCATTTTACTTTTAAGTAATACAAATTACAATGAGAACAAGAATATAATTGGCAATCCCCAAACAACAATGCGGCCAAACTAAGAGAAGAATCATAATTTTCCCTGCGATACGATTTAGGGCTAATTCTAAAGTAAGCAAATCGATCAATAGATTCATCATCATGCCAGAAGTGAATCAAAGGCTAATTACATTTACCCTTCCATGCACTGGGGCTAAAAGAAATTATATTTCCTGTCAACTTTCTGAGTTCGTGATCAATTCCGTTTAGACAAAACCAACAACGATTTGATACACTGGGATTGAGCCTGACAAAAGCATACAATTCGAATACTACAACTTGATTCTTGTTCTTTAAAGTAAGACTAAATAGGATCGTAATCTGTGCAATGTGCATATGGGTAGTACAAATGAATCAGTCTAAATAATACTAGATTAGTGATTTTGATGCAAAATTCCTACTTAACAATCTGCATAAACATCTGGGGAGGAAGAGGAACCTTCCCGCCAGAAGAATAATAATTTAACTACGAAAAACATGCCTTTCAAAGTGGTGCCTACTTGTCCTCATTCTAGAGAGAGCATGGCATTGGCAGCAAGCTGCTTGATAGCAGCAACTGAAATTTTCTCTTCCCTTTTTGTATGTTGGGTCGAATGTGGGCAATTGAAATTGTTTTTTTTTTTTTTTGGATTGTATACAACCAGTAATTTTCTATATATAAAAGTATAAAACCCTTCAGTTTCGTTTTCTTTTTCTTTAATTCTTTTTCAGATATTTAGCCAATAATTATTGTATAGTGGTTATGGACTTATGGACTACTATGTTTCGTGGAGTTTCTAGAACCGATTTTGGTGTATCTTTAGATGTACAAGCGAGGAAAGTTGACAATCAAGGAGAAGGAGATGACGGTGAAGAGACGAAGGTGGTGACATGGTGTCGACAGTAGGGTGGTGGTAGTGCTGGGTTTACTAGAGTCCCAGGAGTGTCTAACAATCCATTTTGGATTCAAATTTGCTCACCACCAATATTTTGGTGGTGATACCACCACTCAATATAAAACTGTCATGTGTTATAAAACATAATTATAGTTAATCATGATGTTTTATTAAACAAATAAATTGTAAGTATTAAATTAATTCTACATGACATGACAAGTTTTAATTGGGTAGTGATATCACCACAAAATAAAAATGGTGAGCAAATTTAAATCCATCCATTTTGGTCGGGTCGGAGTCACAATGAGTGTAGGCTAGGTCGATCAAAGGATTGGTCGGGTGGACTCTGGATGGCGAGTTAGTGTTGGCACAAGTGTGGTTGTATGATTCATTGGTTTTCTTGGCTGGACGGGAGGTGAGATTCAAGGATACACTACTCTTGCGCATGGGTTATAACATGAAGTTTTGTTTAGTTGAATCTGCCATAAAGGCATTGCGCAAGACGAGAAGGTAATAAAAATTCTCATCATTTTTTAAAGAAGCCTTTCCTTTGTGCTTTGGTTAAGAGTTGGAGCTTTCTGGGTTCCAAGAGTGTGTCATTATGGACTTTCAGCTTGAAGTTTAGTGCTGGCAAAGTTGGGTTCTATCACATTCTTGTTGACTATTGATAGAATGACTTTTGTACCCTACCCATTGTAATCTTTCATTATAAATGAAGTTTCTCTTCTGATAAAAAAAAATGTATTCCTACATGGTGTCAGCCATAATGTTGGCAAATACATGTAGGGGCAATATGAATGAAAATGAATTGATTATCATCAAGATGAGGCCACATAGACCA
The DNA here is from genome assembly GCF_958449725.1 of Rosa rugosa. Classification (NCBI taxonomy): domain Eukaryota; kingdom Viridiplantae; phylum Streptophyta; class Magnoliopsida; order Rosales; family Rosaceae; genus Rosa; species Rosa rugosa. The sequence goes on along the minus strand of NC_084821.1, from coordinate 51,648,439 downwards.
ATCAGATTGTTGAAGAACATGAACATGTGACGGTCTAAAAATACTAAATAGTTTTTGATTTTTTTTTTTTCAATTGGGAAAATATCAAGAACATTACATGAACATTTGCCCACTGAAAATTAAGATTAATTGCTTTCTAAAATATCACAATGGTATCTGAGGTTGAAGACCCGACACACTTTTCGTACTTTCCATCAATAACACCGTTAACCCTAAACTATTATTTATTTTTCAAAGGGTAATTTAGTATTATCTCTCTATCATACATACCAGGTCGCAAAACCTTACCCACAGTGAAGTTCCGCGACGGCAAAATCATACTTATCGCGTTGTCGAAGCTCGACCAGACCACCGGTGCTGTTTCGAAGTATCAGGTTGTCGGAATTGTCAAGCTGAGCAGAGGAGACGTCGCGGCTGGTGGCGTTGGATTCCCATAGGGCCTACTTATCTCATCTCCTACAATATTTGTCTCTGTAATTGAAGTAATTTGAGCAAAAATTGTAGATGGGTTTTGTTCATTTTGATTGAAAAATTCGGGATTTTTGTTTTCTGATGCCAATTTGGTCAACCACAGGGGGAAATACTCTATGGAAATTAACGTTTTAGGTTTTGGATTATCTTGTTTTCTAGCATCTGGGTTTTGTTGGAGGATTCAAGGTTTCAATGAGGAATTGAGGATCTGATTTTGGTAGATTATTAAAGTGGAAGGGAAAAGATGATGCCCAATCAAAGTTATTCTCGGATCGGTACTTAAGAGCTGAAGGATCTGATTATCCAGAAATGTGGAGACCCAATTCCTTTTATTTTTTTTGAGAGAGTTCCATGTAAAATCATATTTTTATGGGCTAAATACTGTTTAGTACCCTGCATGTGCTATAAGCCCAACATCGATTCAGTCCCTCGACTTTCAATTTCATCAAAAACACCATCGCAATATCATCTTCTCGTCCAATAGGTCCCTCCGTCTTGATTCCGTCAATTTCAGACGTTAAGTGGGACCCACACGGAAGTGAAATTCTCCAAATGACCTTGGCTCTTCATTGTCAGTTCTGCCCTTCTCTTTCTTCTTCCTCTCTCCACTTCTGCAAAAACAATTTATTCTCTCTTTTCTAACATCAACGGAGCTCAGCTTCCCGTTTCGATCAGAGACTTTAGTCTCGCATGTGCTTTACTCTCCTCCTCTCAATCCTTAACCCACGAGCTTCTCTCGTATATCCCCAAACACTTCCCGGTCGCCGCCAAAGCTTATTCCGATTACGGCGAGTAATCTATTGATGGTTTGTTGGCCGAGGAGAAGGGGTCGCTGCTGAAATTGATGCCTGAGGTGATATCGTTGCTGGAGTTGGTCAAGGCACCAATTCATGTCATGGAGTGGTTCACTGAGCAAATCCCCTGTTAATCTTATGCTCAGGCCCATGGACTCAGAGCTGCAAGCATTCAAAACAGATAGAGTTTCCCGAAAAAGGAATGCAAAAAGTGCGTGACGGTTGCATTGGGTTGTTGGGATTATTTTAATTGTTCGCATCTCATTTTAACTCGTGAATTTTCCCCACCGATCTTCTGTCAAAGTTTGCTTCTTTCTTCTGTTTTTGAATTTGGCTATCAAAGTTCGATTCTTTGTTCTGTTTCTGAATTTGGGCTTTGGCGAATGTGGGTGGATTTGGCAATGCGGTTGTGAGATTGGAACTGCATTTGAATTGGTTTTCTGTTTTTGATTTTCAATGAAGTTGCGGCGATGTGGTGTGTGAAAGAGGGATGGAGGTTAGATTTGATGGTACCTGTACATGTGCGGTACGATAAGCTTCCATCGCCGGTGATTCAGTGGCCCAAGATTCAGTCGCCGGGGATTGCGAGGTCGCGTTTGCAGGTGTGGTTCATACGGTTGTGCTCAAGCTTGTTTGTTTCGACTTGTTTGGTTTGTTTGCAGGTGTGGAATTCGCTTTGTTGATGAAATTTAAAATTTGCAATTGTGAGGAATCCAATTTTGAATGCTTGCAGCTTTGAGAACTCGGAGCTTACAGAGTAGAGAGAGAGAGAGAGAGAGAGAGAATTAATTATTAAAAAGCCAGGGTCATTTTGGGAATTTCACTTCCATGTGGGCCCCACTTAACGTCTGAAATTGACGGAATCTCGACGGAGGGACCTATTGGACGAGAAGATGATATTGTGAGGGTGTTTTTGATGAAATTGAAAGTCGAGGGACTGAATCGATGTTGGGCCTATACCACAGGGTACTAAACAATATTTAGCCCTATTTTTATTTATTTGTGGCTACATTCCGCATTTTCAAATGCCCCAATTTTTATTTTCCACTAGAAATAAGTCACCGAACTCATTTTCATCATATTTTCATTTTCTAAATTTAAAATATAGGCATGATAATGTTACCGAACGCCACCTAAGTATTCAACCTAAATTCAATCGGTGTAGAGAAGGCCATAAGAGCATCTTTAGCAGACTCTCTATTTTTGCTCCTTAGCTATTTTGGAGAGCATGTTTAGTTTCTTTATATATTTTAGCTGCTACACCAGACTTCTAAGTGACTCTCTCTATTATAACTTTTAGCTATCTCGCTCCTAAATATAGAGAGCGAGATGAGGCTCTCTATAATTTAAAACATTCCTATTGAGTTATTTTATATAACATATAAATATATTTAAACTATTTAATCTTCATTTAAAAAATAATATAAATTCAGAACTCAAAAATAGCTAAAATGGCTAGCTAAAATGACTCTTCAGCTACTTTAGCTAAAATTTAACTCAAAAATAACTAGCATTGCTAAAGATGCTCTAACCCAATCATACAAACTAATATATATATCTATAGGGGATCATATTTTACAACATGAAATAATTCTCCACATCTGCACACTTATTTCAAAGCAAGAGCATTTCTATGGAAAGATGAAACCAGCAGAGATGTTTTAATCATTAATTAATGTGGTCCACTTTAAGTGATTCAAATATCACCTATACATCACATTTTATATAACGTTACTGACGAAAAAAAGCAGTAGAAATCAGCAAGAATTTTGACTAACATACAGTACGCGTGTGTGTGTGTGTGTATATATATATATATATATATATATATATATATATATATATATATATATATATATAGCCGTTCAGAAGTGGATGTCCGCAACTCATAAAAAGTGCGGACATCGCTTTAATTTCCGGGCTGCATCAGGCGCCGACGGGTAGCGTTGCTCGTACCGGACGGAACCAGGCCACGATGTCGTCCCTCTTCTTGCTGCTGGACTAGTCAATGAAGGGTTCGAAGTCGACCTTGATGGTGCTTCCATGATTTCAGGCGAGCTCACTGCGCATCACTGATAATCCGATCACTTTCGCCTTCGCGTTGATGGCTATGCCGTTCAGGATGTCCAGAGCTTTCGTCCGGTAACAGAAACGCCGCCATCGACGCCTGAACCATCAAAGAGAGGACAACTCAGAGGTTAGTCGAATTATAGATGATTGCAAAGATTACTTACTTGCTTTTGATGTTATTGGAATTTGACATGTTTTGAGAGAAGCAAATAGTGTGGCAGATAGATTAGCCCATTTTGCTAGTTTAGGTCATGTTATTGATCTATCTTTAGAAGAAGCTCTTGATTTCTTGCAGGATGTCCTCTACGAGGATTTTTGTAAAGCTTCTATGAGCGCTCGGGGTTCAGGTATTACGTCCTCCCCAATGCGACAACCTATAATAAATAATAATATGGGCATAGGGATGAGTCTCCTAGCTTGACTGGGTTCCAAAAAAAAAAAAGATTGTTCAAAGTCCCAAATATCTAGCGACTTGTCGATTGTCAACCTAAATTACTATCGCTGTCAATTTGTATGAATAATTATTCAAATTTGTCCATATATGGCTACAAAAAAACAATTGAAAGAAAAAAAAGATGTTAGAAGTGGTCAAGTAGTCCAGGTCTTTTAATTAACGGAATTTAACAATGAGACTTGCGATATTTTCTGTGATCAGAGAATTGACAGAACAAGTATGAATCTTGCTCGATGATCGGAATTCGGAACCATTCAATAACGTTAGTCTCTATTCAAAGATGGTCGATGAAGACAATTAACCAAATTGTACATTTTCAAGGTACAAAATACAGTTCAACGTAATTTAAAGCCTATATACAAACGTACGTAATGCCTCCAATACTAACCACAGCTGAATCATCTGTAGTTAGGCTGATTTTTGAGATATAGTATATGTATAGAAGTCTAAAATATGAACAACGTACGGACCAGATGAAGAGCCTTACATAAACTTCCTCGAACTAACCAAACAAAGACAAATTTGCTCAACGATGTTCAATTTGACTAAGATTTGCTTAAATATAAATAGAATGGTATATTTATCAATATATAATTAACAAGTCGGTTCACAAACGATTTATTAAACAACTAAATAAATAGATCCATGAGTGGAATGACCTTCTATAAATAGATCTCTGAGTGGAATGACGACGTACCTTCTATTTATTTTGTAATTTTTGGCTACTAACTCACTATGTCAAAAAGGCCTTCAGACGACAGACAGTTCTGTCGTCTGAACGAACAAAAATGTGTCGTCTAGTACGATGTCGTCTCTTGGGCGTATCGAACGACAGAAGAGTTCTGTCGTCTGAATTTTCAGACGACATAAAAAATGTGTCGTCTGATGAGTTTTGCATTTTGGGAACATTGTGATCTGTTTCTTTAAAAGCATTCAAACAACGGTTTTGTATTGTCTGATAAACAAAACAATGACAGTATTTTTTGAAATACTATTCTGTGAAGCATATTGCAAGACTTATTTGTGTGGTCTGAATGCCCTTAAATAAGAAATATGAAGACTCATATGTAGTGTCTTCTCTCATACAACAACACTTAAAGGTTGTGTTAATTTACTTTACACGACAATTATATGTGGTCGTAAAGTGTATCAGAGAACAATTAAGTGTCGTTCTATGGTTGATTTGTATGACATTTAAGTGTTGTGTGAAAGATTTTTCAATTATACATATGTGATGTTGGGAAATGGTTTAGACAATAGATTTCTGTTATGTCAATCTCATTACGACGACAATTTACTGTCGTTTGAGATTATTTAGACGACAAATTTTTGTGGTCTAAATATAACAAGGACCACTAATAGTACGTGTTTTATATTGTCTGTAATCACGTCCAATCACACTTATTTGTTGTTGTTATACACTGTGCAGCTGCAACCACACATTTTGGTGTGCTTTTGTTGTAGCTTGCAGTTTGTGATGACACATTTTAGTAGTCCCCTGTACAATTGGTATGCATGCATTCTGGAAATTAAAATTGCCCATTAATGAAAGTATGAAACCATAAAATCCACATTCAAAATCATTCATTGCAATTTCCATTAATCCACTAGTATCTCATGTACACAAACTTAATCATGAACTTCAGTTCAAAATAACTCATATATACTAATCTGGATCTGAAGACAAGTCTAAATGCTTAATGAATGAAAAATTTCTACTAGACACAAGTTAATAAAGGAACTAGCTAGCTATACTGCTGTACTGCTGTACTAGTTTCACAATCTGATCATGAACGGAATCACCCAAATCATAGAAGTGGTCATAGAAAACGGAATGGCCAGTGAGCTTGCAGAGACACAAACCTGCTGACCCATTGCAGAGACACAAATCTTTCTTGACCCCCATATAGACTTATGCTGCATATTACAAGAGCAACTAGTCTTCATTCTCAATGAGGAACAAGATATTGCAGAAAAAAGAACAAAAACCTTTGCTGCAAATCTGGTAGCTAGGTGGTCTACTCGTCTGCATTTAACTCATGTGCAGCTTAGTGAGGCATTTAACTCATCTGCAGAAAAGATACAAGCTACAAATAAAAGATCTACCTTAATTTATAGAAAAACATGACCAGCAGACCTCATAAAACTGTCATAGCCAAACTCTGTGAGCGGAAGGCATCAATCAAAGAGACATACCCTTGTCTTTGGAGATAAACGTTCCATAAGAGCTGATGCAGCATTTCCCGCATTATTCTCCTCTACAAAACTAATGGTTGAATTGATTATTAATAGGACAATAATCCCAACAAAGTCTTGCCAGTCAGGACCTTCACCCTGGAATATCATTTCATTCCAGAATAAGTTACACTTCATATTTAATTTGACCTGAATTGGAAGTGCATAGCTAGTTTAAGACTACTTACTCCCCCATTAGCAAGGACAAGTGCCATAACTACTGCAGCTTCCATAACCCATGAAGAGCCCGGATATTGTATATTCGTGGAGTTAATTTGAGTGAGCAATGAAGAGCCAAATAACCTTGTATTTCCAGCGCAACACTACGACAAACCAATCATCTTGTCAGTATTTAAAAAAAAAAAAAAAAAACAATGGAAGTAAAAAAACGTCGAGTTCTGCGACCAAACCTGAAGAAAGACAAACTTCCATCTTAAGTACATGTCAGCAACACAGGGCCCCGAGCCAACAGAGAAAAACTTCGGGACTCCACAGTTGTGACTGGAGATTTCTGCCTGCTGCTACTTCGATGCCGATGAGAGCGGGATAATACTCCTGTGTGAGAATTCATACTGACAGAATATATAAACCCCTGCAACAAATTATCCAATAGACTACATCAGTAAAAGTTATGCAAGTTCATAAAAAATATATATATAAAAAAAAAACTGCCAATGAATATAGGCCATAACACACCGTCCCATCTCCACAGAAAATGATCTGTCCAGTGTGAGCATGGTCCATAGCGGTAACTTGACTGTCAAATGATGTTTTATGAATGGTCCTCCCAGTACTGAAATTGAAAACATGGTATATCAATGCAGAAATACCACCAATCAAATCTAATCTATTAAATTACATATATCCAGGAAAGACCAACACTATAGGGAAATGAAAAATGGAGTTTTCATATGCTTCGGATAAAGAAAAATGAAAAATAGAAAATCAAGACAGCCATATCATTTTTTTGTTAGGGCTTTTGAATGAAATGCCAACTATGATTGTATTGCATTGCATACCAATACATGAGATTGTATTCAGTCAATCAACATCAATAAACTCTGTAGTTTAAAGCATTACAAATCTAGTTCCATATTAGTTTGAGATCCCGGATAATAAGTTAATAACAATACATATAATACCACCACAACATCATAATGTTAAGAATTTTGATCAGTTAAGGTCAGATGACTAACAGAATATATATCTATTTTGTACTTGAAAAAACATCTATGCAGTTCTCATAAGTTCATAACTATATTACTTGTAGTTTCCAAAAACAATCTCCAGGTACTCTTGATCGTGCCAATTCCATTCATGTTTTACGTTATCCTTTCAAACAGTCGAGCAAAAGTGAAAACATTTAATCATCTAACTGTGATTAAACAATTACAGTTCTTTCAGAAAAAAAAGGGAAAAAAAAAAGAACATCGAAAATATTAAGGTAGTATTACAAGTATGTTCTTTGATTATTACAAGTATGTTCTTTGAAACAAAATAAAAAAGTTTGGATGTGGTAGCACTCTGTAGTGGGCCTAAAGGGGTTGTTAGCTTCATAATAAGAAGCTAACTGCTTCCCTCCAGAGCATTACTCAGGAAATAAGATAGCATAACTATATCCATCTCATCCACTTTACCTCATAGTAAAAGTTCCTTTGTTTGAAGCACAAGTAGAAAAGGTGTTTCAGGCTTTCAGCACACACATACAGAAACTCCAATATTAACAAATTTTCTAGTCCATTAAAAAAAACAAAAAGGGTCATAAAGCAGCTATACCTAAGTCCATAAAAAAATATTAAACATTAAAGTATGAGCTGCAATATCTAAGAAAATATGAGGCCATGCAAAATCAGGAAGACTCAGTAGATATTCGTGACATCATGTTTTAAACCAAAAATCTCATGTTCTCCTTTCTGAAGAAACAACAAGCATAGGTATGCAACCCTTACCGTAATTTCTTTGTCTGCATTGCCAACTGAAAGGAAGTTGTTATTTACCTGCATTAGAAAGATAAAGCAAAAAATAGACATTAAAATTGCAGTATGGCACATCATGATTAAAATATACATAAAAAATGGTGACAAACTCCATTATAATCATCCAATGAAAGTCAAGGGGAAAAGGCATTATTAGCTGATTGTAAATACTAAAAACAGCACTTGATTGAAAACATGGTGGATTCAAGTCTAATGGGGGGGGGGGGGGGGGGGGGGGAAGGAATCATTAATAACTTAGGCTAAATAAAAAAATTGCATAAATGAAATGAAACACAAAAAACTTAAGCATGTATATATAATAAGTTATTAATCATAGAAAAGGATTGAAGCCGTTCGGAAGGGCTAGATATTCTTAATGTCCGTGTACACTTACAGGGTGAAAACGAATACACAGTTGTGGAGAAACTCCATATATTACTCTTATGCATAGGCCTTTTGAAATCTCCCATACTCTCACAGTTTTATCCAACGATGAGGATGCAATGTACTGATTGTTTGACGAGAAATCAAAGTTTGAAAATAAACAAGACATGGTGTTTAGAACAAAGACCTATGCAAGGAAAAATGGAAAGAATAAGACTTCAATTAATGCATCCTCTAACATAATTACACTTCTAAATTTATACTAGAATAAGGAATCATTTCTCATCATTATAGGTTGCAATGACACTCAGAATCCCAATTGATAAACTCAGGGATTATCTAGAATCTACCGGGAAAATAGCGTTGGTCCCATAACCAAGTGGAGATGATGATGCAGGAAACAAAATCTTACCAAAGAAATATGCATCCACTACAGAATAATGGACTTAATGTTTAATCATTTGAAGCACTGTGAACACTTGTAATGTTTTCAGTTGACCTATTAATTTACTGCCACAAGTTGATGGGTTTAGCCAAAAATGAGAAAAAAAGAAAAAAAAATCGTAGCCATTCTAGAGTGTTCAGTTGTAGCAAACTGCTAAGGCCTAATTTCTTATCCATATCTCATTGAATATCACAACTAAATTTTTGCCCATACCAATATACTTATCAGTGGAGGCAAGAAACTTAGAAACAGATATATCAATGCAAAAGCAAGAGAAAAAATAATGGTAACAATACCAGTCAATCCAACCTGTAACATCTTTGGAGTGACCATTCAGATGCTTGAGAATTGAAGGAGGATCAGAGACAGTGCATACTGTCAAGGTTCCATCTGATGCTCCATACGCAAGCAGATCTGAGCTCATGTGCCCAAACTTCAAAACAGTAACTGTGGACAGCAACTAATGAGGTTCTTCCTTTGGAAAAATAAAATAAATCTTCACTTATCTTCCTAATACAAAAGATTACCCGAGGCTCTGCACTGATCAAAGATGCAATGCATTCCTACAAAAGAGTATGTAGGTTGTTCACCCCGTTGACGCAGGCGGTCATTATCACTAGTACTCGAGCCAAAACTTCTACGAGATGAAGGTTGACTGCCATTATGCACATCCTGCAACAAGCAAAACAGTTAACAAAGTAAAGTTCAAACTTGCATTACTAGTTCTCTCATTTCATCCTGGAAATCAAAAACACCAAATCTCCACATTCAAGCGATTTACGAAGATTAAAGAAACTTGAAAACCAAAACCGAGGCTGCATTGCACATACCCTGCCAGGAGTCCAGCTCTCGACATCACACAAAAGTGAGAGTGGACTCGGAGTTTGAATCCATCACCCACTGATGCATCAAGCAGCCTGATGTCAGCATACGAATTTAACAATTCAAAGCACTGACTAATCGAAAACGTGGATCAACCAGCAAAAGCTTGAGATATGAACTTTGATTGGAGGACTACCTGTTTCCCGGAGTGGTCTGGAGGCTCAGAGTCCGCAGACTATCCTTCTCCCAATTCGTCGGCCTCCGAATGTAATTCCGGAACGCCACGTAGCCCTTACCATTGCATCTCCAATCCTTTCAAAAGCGAACAACAACAACTCTAAGACTCAATTCGCAGCGAAAATGAATGAAAACGTTGGGGATTGAGATGGAGAAGCTTACTAGGCGGCGAAGAATGGAGGACCATAATCATGCAACTCACTACATTCTCACATAAATCCAACAATTCCGAGGCATGAATTCCACCAAGATAAAAAATTAATGAGCACCCAATTGATCAATTTCACTTTGGAACAGAAATTCCTAACCGAGACAGATTCTTACGCAATTGAGATTAAATCATGGTCTTACAAAATCATAATCACCAAGAGTTTCCAGGAACTATGTTTATGTTCTAAACAAAGAAAGGTCCAAACTTTACTTACATTGTCCATAATTGAGAGGTCTCAGAACTTCCCCTATAATCTAACAAACACTTTGAAGCAACTTCAAGTAATCTTCAGTTTTCCCAAAATCCTTCTTAGCTCCTCCCAAGTTTTCTCACACTGCAAAACCTGAAACATGCAATTCAGACCCAAACAAATTCCTCATAGCATCTAAAATTTCCCAATTCACACAGAAACCCACTGCCCAGAAACAACATCAACCAAAATTAACAGGTAGGGCACAAAATCGGCTGAATTGAAAATCAGAATCGAAACCTAGACTAAAAATTGAACAAATTGGGAAAATTTGTAGTTGGATAGAAGAGGGTTTGGAGTGCGAATCTGACCTGCGCGGACTTGGAGCTCCTTATGCTGGAGTAACCTCTTCAGGTAATCGTTGATGGCAGTGCGATGTCGTACGGCGTCCTCCATCTGGGTCGAGGTCATCGCGGTGGTGCTGGGCTCTGAGAGGTTTTTGGGAGAAGAAGAAATCTGAGAGGGAGAGACTAAGAAGAAGAATCGAGAGAGCAAGAAGACGAAGGAGAGAGTAAAAATCGAGATTTGAGAGAGGCTGGGAGTGAGAAGTAGAGAGGAGAAGGACAGAAAATGAATTATTTGCGAGGGATTTATGTCAAAAAGCACGAGTCAAAATAAGCTATAAAATTTTGAAACAAGCTCCACACTCAGACGACATTTAAATGTTGTCTGAGTGTCACAACATTTTTTAGTCAACTAGAGCATGGCTATTTGAGAGGGAAAAATACTTATCAAATTTTGGATATCCCTCCAAATTTGAGATAGGAAATCATCATCTTCTACAACGACCAAAATGTGTTGTCTGAATGCTGACCATTTTTTCAAATTGAACGAGTATGGTTTTAGTCCATATTCAGACAACATAAAAAAAAATTGTGTTGTCTGAAAAACTCAGACGACATAAAACAAAACTTATGTCATCTGATGCGTGTCGTCTGAAGGCCTTTTTGGCATAGTGGTACTACTAGTACTGTTAATATAATACTTCTAGATGTTCCATGTATATTGTCAAAAATGAAGCTCAGGGGCTTTGATTTGTTTGCAAACTTGTAAAATTGAACATAGGGTTTACCATTTCCTTACCCATAATTGAAGCTATTAGTTCTAGACTTGGTTGGTTCGAAGTAAACAATCTAGAACTACAGGTCATGAATTGTCTACCTTCTTCCGAGATTCTCTAATCGTAGAACTGACTCAGTCCACATGCCATGATTTTCCATAATTTAATAGCTACAATTACTATGAAATTTAATCGACATGCAGCTCCCATAATTTGCAGTGGACTAAGCTACGAGCGAATAAATCTAGCAGAAAGTATAGATGCATGCATACGTAGAGACATTGGAATTTAAACCCAAAGTGTGTTGAATTAATTCCTACTGTTGACTAGGACCCAAGACAAAAAGGAGGGAATCATTTTAAAGTTGACCGAGTAAAAACCACGGTAGCTACTCAGCAAATTCTAATGCATATATAGATACACACACACACACACACACACACACAAACAGATAGCTCGATCATCTGGTATAGCTATGAAGAGAGAGATAAATAGAGCTAGCTGATGCAAACAAATTAAAATGAATCAATTTGCTCCCCTTTTTTATTTTGTTACCATACTTTTAGCATTTAGGCCAATTGCTGCAAATACAGTGAGGAATATTGAAGCTGGAAAGGGCGTCGTCGTTAACGTTGGGGCCATTATAGATAACAGTTCTCGAATTGGCAAAGAACAGAGAGTGGCAATGGAAATGGCAATGGAGGATTTTTGTGCAAATAACAATCAGAGATTGGTTCTGCAAATAAAACACTCTCAGAGGGATCCCATGCAGGCGGCTCTTGCAGGTTAATTGGTTTACTTTTCTCTCTTCAAGATATGGTTCAAGTATAAACCATGTTTCAATGATCCAAGTTACTTTTCTCCCTTCAAGTATACATTTGCTTAATAAATTTCTGAAAGAAAAAAGAAGAAGATATTAGCAAAATAATTAATGATTATCATTATAATGCTCTAGTCGGTGAGACGTTTATTTCTAATAAGATGTTATATTATTTTTATTTTTTATTATCTAATCTCTATAATAAGATGTAGGTAGAAGCTGATCAAAAAAAAAAAAAAAAAGATGTAGGTAGAAGTTTCAAGTTTAAACTTGAATTTTTTTTTTATATTAAAAAATATATATATGATATATACGAATGCATGTTCACACGGTCCAAGTGATCAAAGAGTTTTATGGTCACCCACAATATTTAAATTTAATTCAAATGGTTGAAATTAAAACACTTAATTTCTTAACCGTTGATATTAAATTTACGGATGAATGACTATAAAATCTTTAGCCACCGGTGACCATGTGAACAGTATTGGATATGAAAATTAGTATCGACAAAAAGACCTTTTTGAAAACATATAAATAGTGAATTGGTTGAATCTCCATAAATTCCTTTAAGTTTGCAGACATTGATCGAGGTGTACGTTGTAGTTGTTGCAAGTACTATTCTAAAAGGTTCATTTTTGTTTTTTTTTTTTTCCAACACCACAGCTAGAGATCTCATAAATATGCAAGAAGTCCAAGCCATTCTAGGACCGCATACATGGGAAGAGACATCATTAGTAGCTGGGGTTGTCAGTGAGAACCACATTCCAATTGTTTCTTTTGCGGAGGCTACTCCAAACTGGGCAACAGAGCTCTGGCCCTTCCTAGTTCAAGCTTCTCATAACGAGCTAAAACAAATGGAAGCAGTAGCTGCTATAGTTAAGTCTTTTGAATGGTATCAGGTCACTGTTATATTCCAAGATAGAGATTATTCGTCCAACGAAATTTTGCCTGGCCTCTCTCGTGCCTTGAGACAAGTAGGCTCAGAAATAAGCCAGCTCGTAGCTCTTCCCCCTTTCGGTTCTTCTTCATTAGTCAGAGAGCTTGAGAAGCTTCGACAAGACCAATATAGAGTTGTCATCGTGCATTTGTCTTTGCCGTTGGCATTGCAACTATTTGAAAAAGCTAAAGAAATGAAGATGATGGAAAAAGACTATGTATGGATCACCACAGATCCTATTACTAGCCTAGTATATTCCTTCAATGCCTCCACCATTTCCGCAATGCAGGGGGTTATCGGAGTCAAGAGCTTCTTCCCTGAAAGTGAGAGTCCCCAATTTCAGGGTTTTCATCGTAGATTTCGTAAAAGGTTCAGCTCAGAATATCCTGAAGAAGAAAACAATGATCCTGGGGTCTTCGCGGCACAGGCCTATGATGCTGCAAGGGCAGTGGTTCTAGCAGTCACACAAAGAAAACACAATGGGAGGCCCTTGTTGGAAAATATTCTTCGAAGTGATTTTCATGGCTTAAGTGGAAAAATTCAGTTCACTGACCAAAAATTACCACTACAAAAAATGTTCCAGATCATCAATGTTATAGGAAAGAGTTACAGAGAACTCGGATATTGGTCAGATGGATTAGGCTTCACACAGACTATCGGGGGAAATGATACTATCAGCTCATCCATGAAAGATTTTGGATCAGTGTTTTGGCCAGGGGGGACTTTCTATACTCCAAAAGGATGGACTGTATCAACAAGTTCAAAGCCATTGAGAATCGGAGTACCTACCGGAGCGGCATTCAAACAGTATGCAAATGTAGAAAAAGATCCCTTGGGTAATAACTTCTCATTTGGTGGAATTGCAATTGATCTCTTCGAAGAAACCCTAATCGAGCTGCCTTATCATTTGCCATATGAATTCTTCCCATTTAATGGCACATATGATTCATTAGTGCAGCAAATTCATTCTAGTGTAAGTGACTTACTTGCATTCTCCTTTCTTGATCAACTTAATTAGTTCCAACTTGTATGTGAATATGTGATTATTATATATATATTTTTTTTCTTATGATCAACTCTAATGAAACTTAATTGACTTGAAATTGTCTGTGCATTGAAGCAGAAATTTGATGCTGTAGTTGGTGATGTAGCAATAGTGTCGCAAAGATATCAGTATGCAGAATTCACACACCCCTATTCTGAAGCAGGACTGATGATGATAGTTCCAGTCAGGTCCAAATTTTCCAACAAAGCATGGTTATTCATGAACCCTTTCACACGAGCCATGTGGGCGCTCATAGTGGCCATCAATGTCTACAATGGTTTTGTCGTTTGGTTGATAGAGCGCAACTACTGTCCCGAACTCAGAGGTTCTCTGCCAAATCAAATTGGAACCTTGATTTGGCTTTCCTTCACCACTCTATTCTCCTTACATGGTAACTAGCTAATTCAAAATTTTAAATCTTATTTTTTACCTCTGCATTGGACGATAATATATGCCTAATATTACTCCAACTAATTTGACTGGGAAAAGGAGAAAAGCTACATAGCAATTTGTCAAGGATGACAATGGTGGTCTGGTTATTTGTCGCACTAGTCATCACACAGACATACACCGCCAACCTCACCAGCATGCTCACGGTTCAGCAACTTGAACCAGCTGTAGCAGATGTTGATGCACTTCTACAAAGCAATGCCGTTGTTGGTTATTGTAAAGGATCATTTGTTTCTATGTATCTAAAGAAAGTCTTGAAATTTTCCCCTGATCACATTCGGGAGTTTAATTCCCCGGAAGAATATGCAAAAGCCCTCAAAAGCAAAGCAATTGCTGCTGCATTTCTTGAAGTCCCTTTTGCCAAGATATTCCTCGGACAATACTGCAAAGATTTTGTGTCGGTTGGGCCAACATTCAAAGTCGGAGGATTTGGATTCGTAATGCTCTCTCTCTCTCTCTGCCAAATCTCTTCTGCACTTCAAATTTACAACTATTAAGTAGTAGGTACTCATGATTACAATTTCTCATCTGGTTTGTGTGACGTAATTTTGCCACAGGCATTTCCAAGGGGGTCACCATTACTTCCGAGTGTAAATGAAGCAATGCTGAAGGTGGCCGAAAGTGGTAAGCTTCGAGATTTGGAGAACAACATGCTGGCATCTCAGAAATGCTTGGATGCAGAAACAGATGGTAGAACCCCAAGTCTAAGCCCCAGCAGCTTTTGGGTACTATTCACATTCTCAGGAGGGACATCAACAATTGCTCTTCTGGTTTACATTTTCCGCATTTATAAATCGATGCTTAAGCACAAAACAGTCTGGAACTTAATGTTGGCTGTAATCAACCAATGGGGGAATCCAAGTATGCAGAGGTTCTCAAGAAGAGATAGCGACATTAATCCAGAAACTCCGACACATTCTGCAAATGTCCCTAACTTGCAGGCTCAGGTCTAGATTTTTTTTTTTTTTTTTTTGAAAGGGTTTTGACTACTGGATTTATGTACTAGAGTCCTGTTCCCTAAGACATCTGGATCATTTCAGCAGTTTGAGGCATAAACATGTAACTTGTAAAGTATCAAAATTGAACATGTAACAAGGCAATTACTTCTCATATTTAGGGGTTTAGGACCCTAAACCCATAAATTGAAAACAGAGTTGGCTGATTACCATCAAAAGGGACAGTAATAGTAAAATCTCCTGTTGAAATCTCCCATTCACAACTGTAGAATTTCATCGCTTAGCCTTTTCCAGCCAACTAACACACAGAAACCAAATTCCCCAAATGGCCCATTACCTTTTTTTTTTTGGATTGAGCCCATTACCTATTTAGCTAGCTTGTAGTTTTGGGGCCGTGACCACTTACCCGATTTTAGGCTAAAAATTGCCCACTTACTCCACTAAGAGTTTTTTAACCTCATTTACCCAATCTAACAACTATTGACAGTTTTAACCTTATTTTAATTATTAAAGGGGTTTTATCCATTTACCCCATTTCTAGGGATTTTTTTCTCCCTTACCCCATTAAGTTTTTTTAATTCCCTCTTACCCAATACACTCTAAGGGAGTCTTCCCTAATACCCCATTAAGATTTTTTTTTTGTTTTTAAATTTTTTTTAATACCATTTTACCCCTCACCCCTTTGTTACTTAGAGAGAGAGAGAGAGAAAATGGAAGAGAGAGAAACTATAGGAGACTTCGCCGGAGCCCGTCACCGGCCGCCGGAATCCGGTCACCGGTCGCCGGAATCCGGCCAACTTTCGCCGGATTCCGGTCACCGGCTGCCGCCCACCGGAAATTGCTGCAAATCTCACCGGAAAGTTTTTTTTGCCCCCAATAGACATCTATTGCCTCCCAATAGACGTCTATTGCCCCAATAGTCTATTGCCCCCTAATAGACGTCTATTGCCCCCTAATAGACGTCTATTGGCCCTCAATAGACGATTATCAGCCATGTATTGCCCCCCAATAGACGACTATCAGCCATGTATTGCCCCCGAGTAGACGTCTATTGCCCCCCAATAGACGTTTAGATTACCAAAATGGTAATTAATCTTCCTAAAACTACACAAATAAAACTTTGATTAAAGAAAAAAAACGAGGAGATTACATCAATTCAAAACGTCTATTGCCCCCCAATAGACGTCTATTACTCCCCAATAGAACTTTGGGTCGCCGGAATAGGAACTAATATTCCTAAGATTAGACAAATAAAACTGTAATTAAGTAAAAAAAAATGAAAAGATTACATTAATTCAAAACGTCTATTGCCCCCAAATATGGATATTAATACTCGATTTCTTTTTTGTCCTAGGTAACAAATATGAATATTAATCAAATCTACAATATTTAATCCAAAGGATAGTCATGTAATCTCTGCAACTCATATCAAATTATGTCTGTTCGTGGGCTATTGGATGGACAAGAAAGGAGGAAAATAATATTATGGCAAGGTCTGTGTCACTGGATGACTCAAAGTGACCAAGTTTTTGACATGTATTCGATTCATGTGGTTACCATGGCGACCTCTTTTGTATTAATTATAATGCACCGCTGCACACCTAATGATGAAGATGATCAAATCCAGAAAAAAATAAAAAGTCACGAACAGAAGCAACAAAATGCATTAAATTTGACATTTTAATAGCAATAGAAACCTCAAAGACTGCCTCTGGCCCTCTACAGCAAAAGCTTCACAAAAAACTAAGTTTCTAAAGCCTCCCTATTTCGTAAGCAACAAAAACAAAATCAAAAATGGCTTCCAAAAACCCACTGACCCAGTCAGTCAAAGGTGCTTAATTCTCTCCTCCTCCATCTCTCAATGACTCTTTATCACACATACAGACCCATTTTGCTTTTTGGACTAGAGTTTCTGATACGAAATTGTATAATTTGAAGGGAAATAATACCAAGGACTCAAGGAGCAGCGAATCGGCAGTGGTGGGTGCCATCTTCAACTTCAGGTAAGCATTTCAACCATTTTACTGGGGTTACAATCTCCTTCTGTCCGGAAAGGTTGTGCCGGAGATTGGGCTTCTCACTAAGCTCGATCGTGAACCTCACAATTACCGCCGGCCTACCTTGCACAATCGATGGCGCCGCCTCGATTGGATCTGCACCTTCGCCGACGTAACACCTCTGTGCGGAGGACATGAGGCGCGAGGTGGCGATAATGAAGGATCTGCCTTAGAATTCGAGAATTACAGGCCATGTGGCCGGGAAACTTTCTCCGGCGAAGAGGAGAGAGAGAGAGAGAGTTGCGTGCCTGTGTTAGCTGGAGAGAGAGAGAGAGGGGAGAGAGTGGATTAATGATGTAATTTATTTATTAGGTTGAGGTCAGAATGGTCATTTTACTTTAAATTGGGTTAGTGGGAATAAAAATTTGTTGCTGGGGTAAGTGGGATAACTTTGGCTCATTTTGGGGCTTTTGGTCAAGGACCCATTATTAAATTACAATCATCTCTCTCTCCCCCCTCCCCTCTTTGATCTATTCTCTCTCTCCTCCCCCTCACTGATTTCTCTCTCTCTCTCAACTCGTCTCAGACTCTCTCTCTCTCTCTCTCAAGCTAGGAAATCCGGTCTGAGATAAGTGAACCGAGTACCAGATCAACCTGGGTCAAGATCGGAAACCTTGAAATAACCCGACCCGATTCCACAAAGCTCCAATCTTTCACCTTCACAGACCTCACAAGCCGACCCTGGAGGCTCAGCCACCGCTTGCAGACCAGCGAGCTCGGCTTCCGATCCGGCTCCTGCAGCTTGGCCAGAATTTCGAGGAGGATTTGATCGATCTGCAAGTACTCCGACCAATCTGCAAGTACAGCCATTTTCGGAGGCAAGAACCTAGCGAGCACAGGCAGCAGATCAAGGAAGCCAACGCTGTCGTGAAAACCGAAACAAAGCGACCCCCAAACCGCCGCGGGGAAGCACCGGTGAAAAAACCAGCCGGCCTCACACGCTGATGGGTGCCCAGAGCACTTTTTTTTTTTGGTATACTTTGAGTTCCGAGAATGAGGAAGGAAAAAAAAAAAAAGTAAACGTGTACAATTGAACATATAAATTGATCAATTGCGTCTGTAGTGTATTCATTTTGGTTTTGGGAGTTTATGCCATTCACTTCAGGGCAAACATATGATTATTGGAGGGCAATAATAAGATTACTGAGGGGCAATAAAATGTTTATTGGGGCAATAATAAGATTATTGGGGGGCAATAATAAAATTATTTATTTGGATAAACCTCCGAAAGCTTTCAAAATTCAAAACAACTTCATTTTTCACTAATTATTGATTCCCAATACAAGTTTATTGGGAAACAATAATATGTTTATTGGGGGGCAATAATATGATTATTGGGGGGCAATAATATGATTACTGGGGTATTATTGGGGGGTAATAAAATCAGACGCCGGAATCCGGTCACCGGTCCGGTAGCCGGATTCCGGTAACCAGTCGTCGGATTCCGGCAAGGTCTCCTATCACTTCTCTCTCTAAGTGACAAAGAAGGAGAAGGCAAAAGTGTCCCAAAAATAAATAAAAAGAATAAAAAAAGAATTAATTGGGTATTAGGGAAATAATCCCTTAGAGTGTTTTGGGTAAATGAGGTTAAAAAACTGTTAGTGGAGCAAGTGGACAATTTTTAAGCTGAAATTAGATAAATGATCATTTCCCCTATAGTTTTATAGCAAGTAAATTCCCTTGTTTCTTCTCAAAAAAAAAAAAAAAAAGGTAAATTCCCTTGTTCCCGTTCATCGTGTGACGTGTCGGTAGATAATTTTGGCTAGAGACACGTGTTGGTCTCTTAGCTGTTTGAGGTTGGCTTGTCCCCCATTAAGAAATGATCGAATATATGAAATCCAGTTTTCACTTTCCTTTCACTCTCTCTGTTTTTCATTTGATTTCTGCATTCTCAGATTGGACCCCTAACACTGACTCTCTACCGTCTCGCCGCCGAAGGTAACTTTCTGACCAACTTTTGATCTGCGTTTGGTGAAGTCAGTGAATATTTACGGTTTCAGATTCAGCACAATCATCTCATATGGATTAAGATAAGTTGGTCTATTTCTGTGAATGATTCCTTTGCACTAGTGTTTCTCTATTTGTTCATTGATTTTAGATTTGGCAACTGTTTATGAGTAAGTTGTTCAGTGAAGATTGTTATGTAGTTGACACTGCTTCATTTATACTTCGTTAGGGAAACAATTGAAACAAGTTGTTTAATATTTTTAATGTTGGCAGAGGCAAAAATCTTGATTAGGCCGATTTGATGATAAGGTTTGGTTGCTTGCTATTTGCTGATTGTTAATTGGGTAGTGGGTTATGGAGTAGTTCATCTAATAAATTTGAAAGAAGATTTAACCTTTACATATGAGGATGAGAACCTTTAACTTATCTTGATACTCTGTAATCTTAGTATATGGAGACAGCTTATGAATTGCAAACTCTCTGATCCTACTTTAACTGATTGACACCAAACAGGTATTTTATAAAGAGAGTAAGAATGGAAGCCGCAGGTATGCCGTCTTTCTAACAACTGGTCTCTGTTTCTCCCCTAATATGTTTTTCCTTTTTATTCTTCACTTCGTTTTAGATACCAAATATTATTTTGTAATCAAATCAATGGATTTTCTGAATTTGGTTTTGGTACATGTTACGTGAAGAATGGTTATAGAAATTTGGGGGAAGCTTAATTTTTTGTCTTTCAAATGATCAGGGCATTGTGGGAAGACAGGACCGATGAAGAAAGATGGTAAAGCTTCAAAGAACAAGTTTGGGGCAACTAATCCCACTGAAGCAAACCAAGAAGCTCCAGTTCAGAGCGTGGATAGTCCATTGGAGTCATGGATCTTTAGCACTGCAGCGTGCTATCATGTTACACAACAGCGGGAGATTCTGGAGAACTATACTAGTGGCAATTTTGGCAAGGTCCGCACAATAACTGGTGAAACAATAGATGTTGTGGGTAAGGGTGATGTTCGCATCAAACTGTCCAGTAATGCCACATGGATTCTACGTGATGTGAAACATATTCCGGGTTGTGTGTGGAATTTAATTTGTGTGGGTCAGTTGGCTGGAAAAGGCTATGGGATGACACTCTCTAGTGACGGCTGGAAGGTCTCAACAGGAGATTTTGCTTTTACTGCCCCCCTTGATCCAAATCCGCCCAACCGCATCACTTACCTATCCGCTTCACCCTAGCTTGACGGTGTCAGTGTGGCTTAATTTCTGAAGGTTGTAATCAATCATTTGAGTACGTATTAGTGTGGAGCTTCGTAACCTTGTTATCCTAGATTCTCTCAAGTGAACTTATAAGCAATGATCTTCTGTTTACTATGGCATAATGCTACTCTTATCTGAATGTTATTCAGAATATTAATATATTTAGTGCGTGTTTATAATATATTGCAGTTCCTTAAAGATTTTATCTTGTCTGTGACATTCTGTATGTTCCCTAATGTGAGTGAAGAAAATCACTTAAGCAAACCATCTTTAATTCTTTCTGATTCTCCTTGAGCAAACAAAGAACAGTGATGGGATATCCAGCAAGCGCATATGCTTACCCCAGGCAATGGCAATCACAAAGAAGAATACACACGCCATGGAACTCCCACCAATAGTCCACATGAACTTCTTATTTCCTGTTTTAAGTTCTTCATGGAACAGTTCGATCCCTATATTCATGCCAAAGATCCCGGCAACAACGATAAACGCATTCACCACAAGTGTTGCTGTGGATAAAACTACTCCCATCTGCAGCAGCTGATTCTGTTTGTCATCCAGCATTATGTTGATGTAATCCTCTGTGTCGTCTACATCCTCCCTCAGCTGAAATTCCAAGTCATGATCATCATAAACAAAAGAAAAAAAGAGACAGAAAAACTAGTTGACTTTCAGTTGTAAAAGATTAATAATGCTAAATACGGAGACCACATTTAATGTACCGTGTGACATGTTAACAATCGGATGTGATTCGTTAAAAGTGGTCTGGAAATGTAGTCATTTTAGGATTAACTAGACTGATCTGAGTTGCAGATATACCGTGGATAACTTGTTTAGTGTGCCATCAATTTGGACAAAGTATGCCTCCAAAAGCATTTCTAGCTCCTCAACATCAAGCTGCTTGCTTGTACCTGTACCAGTATCGCTGTTCCTGCAGATTTAGAAACTAGAGATGTTCTTACATGATTTTCAAACTTTTCATATTCGAAATCGTAGAGAGAGATTACTAGCTCGCTACGTGCCTGTCGTCCACTTCTGCTGCTTGATGAATTTCATCATCCATTTCATCTCTCATCTGCTCATTCATGGATGAAGCAGAAGAGTTCTCTAGGTCTGACTCAACAGAAAGCTTGTCAGTCAGATACATCTCAGCCATATCTTCATCATCATCTAGCAAATGTTCTATTTCATCCCTCACCTGCCAATCAACATGTGTATACACATTCACATGAAAAAGAACACACACACACACACATAAAGGATTAATTTTCACTAAAAATGGCACCCAGAAATTCCAAACTTACAAAAAACAGTACTTTTCTAATGTTTCGTTAAGTGACTGTCATTTAGTGTAAAACTTTGATCGGTTGCCATGTTTAGTAGAACCCCGAAGAAATGCAATGAAAGCCCAATTAATCAAGTGAAGTACCTTCTGGACACGTCCTGATATAGCAACCAAGCGGCTTTTGATTTGGCGGACACGTTCTAAATTCAAAGTACTAATCTTGGAACTGAGCTTCTCCAAAGCTGGATGAGCTTCTTTCTCCAATCCCTTTGCCTGTTTTTAAACCCAAACAGATTAAAAATGAAAACAGTGATGTAGTTTTGCTTCGGTGAGAACCATGAAGTTATAAATGAAGTACATAAAACAAAGGGATTTGTATATACTTACTTCATTTTCTAAGGAAGTGCAAGCAGCCTCAAGACAAGTCTCCAGTGCTACAAACTCAAAGCTAAGAACCTTTGATCCATATAATTGCTTCTTCACAACTTCTTTCCCTACTCCATCATGTTGACCACTTGGAGAATTCTGACGCGACTCTCCCAAATCATGCAACTTTGTATGACCATCATCATTACCCTCCTATACATAAACGTTTACACAAATGGAAGAGGAGAGATATGATCATATCCATCATATATGAAATGCCAAGTTCAAACATAATGGCAAAAACCGAATGATAAAAAACGCAATCCTTGCAAATGATTGATTATACATCAGTAGTTCAGTACGAGCTCCTAAATCATACTTTAAAGTAGCCAAAAGAAATCTAAGATACAAAAGAAAGACAAAAAGTTTAGAGCCTTCGAGAAACCATACTAACATTATTCTAGAGGCCGGATTACCAACATTATTCTAAAGGAAAAAAAGTAAAAGCAACAAAAGATTCTGATAGAAAACCACAAGCTAGATGAATAAGAATGAGATAAACTGCTAACCGAAGCTATGGTGGTTGCTTGTTGATGGCGGACCAGCCTACGTCGAAGCTCGTCAACGAACGGCGTGACAGAAAGGTCAGCGGAGTTGACCAGCAAGACCTCCTGGGCAGTGATGATGGCCTTGATGTGTTCCAGGTTTATAACAATAGCTCTCTCTCTCCCTAGCACCGTCGACGGGCACCGCAGAACCGGGTCGAGGATCCGGAGGTCCCGGGCCGGCAGACCCGTGCGCCGCATGATGGCGTGTTTTCCGGCCTCCAAAACTTGAGAGTTGCCTTCGGAGTCAATCAGCAGCCACGCACGAACACTTGTTGTAGCCTTGGTCCCTTTCTTCCTGGGCCCAAGAAGGCCCACTGACCCGGCGGCGGGTGGACGGTGGGATCCGGCGGGGTCTTCTACGGCTGGTGGGCTTGACTTGGAGGGCTGGGGAAGAAGCTGATGATGAGGTCTCATGGTGGCTTGGAGTGACAGGGTTGGCTGTTTGTGCTGGTATATATGCTAAGGGAATAGATCCTTCGATCTTTTCTTCACGTGAGACAGATTAAAGACATGGGCAACGGGGATTTGTTATCGTTAGCATTAGAGGTAGTTACCTATTCCACGTCTTCTTCTTCTGCTAGACTTTCTTTTGTTTTTTCATTTTTTATATTTTTATTACTATTATTTATGATGAAATAGCAGCAAGATTTTTCTTTGGATTAAATCTTGCTTACTACCTTGTACTTTCAATAGTTCATCAGTTCAGTTCCTGCACTTCTAATTTAATCAAAAAAGTCCTTGCACTCTCCAATTTCATCAAATCGATCCAATCCGTCACTATTCCGTCAATTTTCGCTGTTAAAATGCTGACATGGGACCTTCTCACAGGGAGAATTCCCAAACTACCCATCGCTAGGCAGCCCGCCGACGCATCAGTGTTGTGACTGCAGATGGGTAGTTTCAAAATTTTCCCCGAAAATTGACGGAGTGGTGACGGATTGGATCGATTTGATGAAATTAGAGAGTGCAAGGACTTTTTTGATTAAATTAGAAGTGCAGGGACTGAACTGATGAACCCCTAAAAGTACAGGGTAGTAAGCAGAATTGAGAAGTTCCAAAAAGAAACAAGAGCAAAGAAGGTGCAATTGTAGACTTAGGGTTTAGCAGAGAGCGGCGGCCGAGGATCCTGAGGTTGCACGTTGGTATAGCGGCGATAGGGCTTCTTGTCACTGGTAGAGACGACTTCGGGGAGGGCTGTGTTCGTCGGCCGGTCGGATTCCAAATCTCGGTGCTTGGACGAGGGTTTTTCGGTGGTGGAGGAAGACCAGTGGATCGGAGAGGTCGACACGATCGCGGTGTGCTTATCGGGTCCGTGCGAGGTTGGATTCCGGTGTTGAGTGCAGGGGCTCGTCTGGTCTCCTGATTCCGACTTGGAGGTGCGGCGCGTTGGCTGACGTTGTTCCTCGTCAGTGGATCCAGACTTGCAGGTGCTCAGAGACTTTGCTTGGTTTGCAGCTTGAGGTCACCATGGCCAAGCTCCGTCGCGGACGGCTACCGGAAGGTTGGACGGCGGCAGCGGCGGCTTGGCTACTGGGGGCTAGGGCTGCTGTTTTGGCTGCTCGGGTTTGCGCTTGGGCTTTTGGGCCTGAGCTCAAACTTGGGTTGTTGGGCTATAAACCTAGGCCCACATTATGGGCTTAAGGTTTTTTAAAGTGCCAGTACTAATTCAGATCATGGTTCTTCGGAATTGGTAATTATCTTGAGTTGGACTGGAGGAAGCGGCTTATGGATGAGGAACTGACTCCTATTTGTTTGCTAGGAAGTGGCTCTCTGTTGGTACCGCAATTGCATGCCTGGCTAATGGGGATGCTAGTCAATGATTTTTCCCTAGAAGACACGGAGTTGTTCTTTGTTTATGGGTTCACTTCCAAAGCGGGCTCAAAATCGACTTGTAATGAGTTTACATTACTTAGATAGGAGTGGGGTAAATACCCCGCTATTTTTCTGTCTTTAAGTGTATGTTAGACTCTGGCTTTTTGGCTGGTCATCTAATGCAATGAACCTTTGTTTCAAAAAAAAAAAAAAAAAATTCTTTTGTTTTTGGATAATATGCATAGCTGCTATTTAGGTAGAAAACAAAAGGCTAACATCACGACCAAGCGCTAAGGTGAAGGAAGCCCGAGGCGAGGCTATCAGTTTCACCTAACAAGGTAGCTTGGAGGCCTAACATCAGGCGAAGGGAGCCCAAGACCAAACAATCAGTTTCACCCAACAAGGAGCTTGGATGCCCAACATCAGGCGAAAGGAGCCCAAGACCAAACTATCAGTTTCACCCAACAAGGCAGCTGAGAGGCCCAATATCAAGTCAACGGAGCCCAAGGCCAAACTCTATCACTTTCACCCAACATAGGAGCTTGGAAGCCCAAGACCAGGCACAAGACCACCGAGGCTGTATCTTCATTAATTTAGTCACAAGAGGTGGATGACCAAGACTAGACACAAGACCACTGAGGCCATACCTTTAGTCACATGAGGTAGAAGACCGAGGCTACTTATGTTGTCAAACTAATCGAAGGAAAAGATAAGCCCGACCACTTGAAGAAAACAACCCCAAGACTTTACACTTGGATTTCAACAGAACTTTCGTTGACTCATTGATGCCGAAATTGTCACCAACACTAATCTAATTAATTGCACTGATCTGAATATGAATAAGTCAGGGAATGGATTTATTACTAAAGTCTCGGTTACTGCTGATTGATGATCCAGCCAGATCCTTTTTCTAATGCCCTGTAACCTTGTTGTTTTGAATCGGTGGAATAAACATAATAATACATTCATCTAAACAATGTATAATGGGATCAAAACAAGAACAAGTGAACAAGAGGGTTGTGAAGAAGAAGAATGGGAGTTGAGAGAGAGAGAGAGAGAGAGAGAGAGAGAGAGAGAGAGAGAGAGAGAGAGAGAGAGAGAGAGAGAGAGAGAGAGAGAGAGAGAGAGAGAGAGAGAGAGAGAGAGAGAGAGAGAGAGAGAGAGAGAGTGGAAGAGAGAGAAACCATAGGAGACTTCGCCGGAGTTCGGTCACCGGCAGCCGGACTCCCATCACCGATCGCCAGAATCCGTTCACCGTCGCCGCCCATCGGGCTTCTCTGAAAACCTTGCCGGAGGTCCCCAAAGAGGTCGTCAGAAATCTCATAGGTTGCCGGAAAGGTTTAGTGCCCCCAAATAGACCATTATTGCTCCCCCAATAAACCTCTATTGCCCCCCAATAGACTTTTATTGGGAAAAAATAAAAGTTTATGAAACCTCGCCGAAAGTCCCCAAAGACGTTGTCGGAGATTTCATATGGAGCCGGAGAGGTTTATTGCCCCCTAATAGACATTTCAGTTGTAGGAATGGGAACTAATCTCCCTAAAATTAGACAAATAAAACTTTGATTAACGAAAAAAATGAGGAGATTACATCAATTCAAAACATTTATTGCCCCTAATAGATGTCTATTGTCCCCCAATAGACCTTTAACAGACCTCTATTGCCCCCCGATAATTTTTTTTTCTTTTTTCTTTCCTTCTCGGACTTCTGCCACAGTTTATTGAAGAAAAAAAAAGAGCTTTTAGTATCTATTATTGAAAAGTTTACATTCCAACTATTCACCCACATGTGCAAAGAAAAGAACTTCCAGCAAACAAAGTAGATCAGAAACGCTCATGTCCTTATCTTTATAAGAACATTCTCAGTCGTCTGCAATGATACACCAATAAAAATTCAAAGAGAAGTCCAACTCTTGCATAGAAAATTAATAAGTCTGGCACTGTCATTTGTTTTTCTAACTTCACTATAAAATCAAAATTAACAATTAACAATCAATCGTTTTTGTTTATCAAATTAACACCTGAGGTTTAAAGTGCCCATCAGGAAGCTTGTTTGCTTCAAAGAATGACTCCAACCACTCCTTTGGACAAGCAAAGCATACCTTGACATTGAATCCGGCGCCGACGAATCTCAAAAATTCCAGTAGAATTGGGCTGGGACTGAGGAAGGCACAATAGTAGTTGGCAACGGCGGTTGCGAAGATGACGTTGGGGAGAGAGAGATCAATCTATATACTTGAGGGATGAGAGAGAGTGCATGGACAATGATGTAGTTATTTATTAATTAGGTTGAGGGTAGAATAGTTATTTTACTTTAAATCGGGTTAGTAGAAATAAAAATCTGTTGCTGGGGAAAGTGGGCTGTTGCTGGGGAAAGTGGGATAATTTTGACTCATTTTAGTGTTTTGGGTCAAGAACCCAACATTTAATTGTGCTATATATTAAATCTTGATTACGTTGACAATTGTAAAATAATGACTAAAAATGGTAATTAAGGAGGAGTGTTAGACTACTCCCGCAAACAGTGGTGTTTACATGGTTAGTAACTAAACAAGAAAAGTATGCTCAATTACCGTTGGATGTAAATCTTAGTGTAGAAAACGGAACAACTCAACTTAAAAATAATTATTTCCACCATTAGATTTACATCGAAGGGTGATTGAGCATAAATTTCTTGATTAGTTACGGACCAAGTAAACATTAGTGCCCCCGCAAATGTAACAATCTTGGAGAGACGAGATTTGATAGTGCAAATACGCAAACAAGAATTCTACTAGACACAAGTATGTCATACACACATAAATCTGACACCCAGTGATGAGAGAGGAACGCTACATATGCATGGCTTACACATCGTTAGATTTTGTGTATATGCTATACATGTGTGTATAGTAGAATTTTTGTTTGGCTTAATACGCGCAATATAATAGAGTTGTTATACATGTATTTCCGCCCTAATGGAGATCGTAATGATAAACCTGACCTCGATCAGAAGTACTTAGCCTGCCTCCATTGCTAGCGTGAGGTGTGAGCCACAAACACAAATTCGAGAAACCAACCAATATATTCTTCTGAAAGGAAATTGCTTTGACATTATATTTAGACTAGCCTTCCTGCACGTGCCATGCACGTGCGGAAGGGCGCGCTCGCGCGTGCGAATATGTTTTTTCATTGGACATGTTAATGTGATTTTCTATTGTTAATAAATTGATACTTGATTGTGTTGGTCTCAGCAATCTCTTTGAACCTGAATCAATTTGGTAATTTGGTTTATTGAACGCATTCAATTTAGTTTCATAAGGAAAAAAAGAAGTCTCTCATGCATATAGGAAGAGGCTGTTTAGAATTTTCGTTTCACAATGATGAACATCAACCATCATGAAAGTCTACTTGAGCAGTTATATTTTTCGTAGCACTTATACCAAATTGCGTCTTTAACGAAAACAATGGAGTAAATATCTTTTTTTCGTTTTTGCTCCTGTCAGTACTCTATAAAAATATATCAGTTGCTCCTTATTCTAATGAAAATTCCAAATAGATCAATGTTCTGGTAAACGAATGTGTACGCACTTTCAAATTGACACTCCTTTCGCTACTAGAATAACCAGCTAGGTGTTCCTTGTGTGAGAACTCATGTACGATTTCCATAAGTTGCTTTAAAAAAATAAATATACAAAATTCTGAACTCCAAAACCAAACCATATATTCAAATGTGTACCTGGCAAATTATCATGCAAAAAATTCATACAATGAACCAAAAAAAAAAAGCAACGAATTGGAGCTAAATACAAACAGCAATATATGAAAGAATGAAAGATCAAAGACCATGTTTAGATCTCAATTTCTCATTAATTTGTACTGCATCATGATTAATACACAATTTCTACGTATACTGCTAATACAATTTCCAATGCATCATATAGACAAAAAAAATTAAACTCGGCTATTCATCTATATATGGATATACATTTTTATAGCACAAACTAATCTTCCATGATGCAATAATTGCCTCCAACTAAAAATGTAAAGATGTCGATTGATTTATGAAATCAAAGTTTCCAGATGAAAGATATACTGCAAACAAATTTCTACATTCAAGTTAATGTGGAAACGTCATGTATGTTTGTCATCAATTGAACATGCAACATCCTGTCACAAATGCACAGAGCATGATCAAGATTTTTGGGAACAGAACAGAAGAAATAAAAATATATAAACTTATAAAGTACATATCATTCCTTCACAATTAAATGGAGGAGAAAATAGGAAACTACAACTTGAATCCATCTGTTACCAAAATATAGGGATTTCATGTTCATCTTTACCAACATAAGATCAATAACTATATTAAGACCAAAATCAGATTGTGGAAGAATATATATAGAGGAGGCAATAACAAATATATTTACCTGGCCAATAATTTTACTTTCTGGAGATCAAACCGGTCAATATCAAGTTTGAGACCCTGTAAACATGCAATTGTACGTAAGACTATCAAAAAGTTCTGGTATTTTGTAATTTTCACTTCTCAGCACCCAAGTAGCATAGAATATAGCTTCATATATACCTGATAATTTTTAAGCCCCTGAACAACTTCACCAGCAAGCCAATAGACACCAAGCGAATATGCTCAAACCTGAATTGCAGAGCCCCATGATAAACTGAGTTCGTCATTCCTGAGACATGTTAAAACATACATGTAAGCAAGAATGCTTCTTAAATGAATACATGTAACTAATTCAAGCAATATATACTTAACTGTTAACGATAAAGAAGAAAACAAAACCCTCAACAAAGTGTTGACAGTATGCATCATAACTCACACATCATCACTGACCTGGACAAAGTAGAAGATGAATCACCAAACCAGTCAGCTGCTGAAGTGTCAAAAACAATCAAAACCAAAGCATGCTCAACAAGACAAGCTCCGGATAAGGATAACCTGCACAACTCAAATGGAGCTCAGAGACAAAATACAACTCTGCAAAACAAAGCCAAAAGACACATTGCCATGGTGCAACAGATGTAGCAGAGACCAGACCTGTGTGTTGCCATAGTACTGATGTAATTAGGATCACACAAGTGTCAATACACAGATGAATAGCAATAGGAACATTACAGCCTTCACAAGGCACTCTAGCTTGTATAAATACACACCAGATTGTAAAGTTCAAGTATTGAATGAAACACAAAGTTCTCAAACAAATTTTAGTCACTCAATCATGCTTTTACTCTGTTTATTTATGCATTTCTATCATGGTATCAGAGCCTAGTTACCCACGTGTGCATGCCTAACGGCCACACGGGCTCCACGTCACCCAAAGATGTCCACGTGTATGGCTTGAAAATTCGCCACACGTGCGGGGGCGTGTTGAGAATATATGTCATCCCACATGGGAAAAATGGGACCTTGCCTATGGGTTTATAAGGGTTTGGGCCACTCCATCCATTGCCAATTGGTTTTGGATGTGAACCCCAGATTACTTTATGATGCCTAACGGCCTGATTCACCGTTCTTCAAGTTCATTCACCCATTAATCTTTGTTCTACTCCACTCCTCAATTCTTCTATTTCTACTTCAACAACTCAATATCCCTTTTTTTTTCTCTTCATAAACACCTTGTCTCTTCTTCTTTCTGCAATACTCAACACACTTTCTCTCTCACATCAGTACACCCGTATTTCATTCCTTCACCATCAATATGGTTGATGCAACGAATCCACAGCCTACTCCACCAAATACACCTCCAAACATGAACAACACCTCACCACCAGTTTTTCAACTTTCTCTTGAGGTCACTGCCCAACTTCTTAATCCAACTATTACCCCTCAACAAATTTCGTCTCTTGTGCCTATCAAATTGAACACGGGCAATTATGTGCTATGGAGATCTCTTCTCACTCCCATCCTACAACAATACAATATGTTTGGCATTGCTAATGGCACAGAACCTTGCCCTCCCATTTTTCTATCAGATTCAACCGAAATCAATCCGGCATATACAGAGTGGTTGAAGTGAGATCGTACCTGTCGAATATGATTGACTGCTACCCTCTCTGATGTTGTTCTTCCATTCCAAGTGGGCACAACGACAGCTCAATCTCTGTGGGTGACCCTTGAGCGACGACTTGCGGCCACAACTCGCTCCCATGTCTTACAGCTCCGCCGTCGACTTCAAACTCTCCAGAAGGGTAACTCAAGTATGCAGGCATACCTCCAACAATTGAAAGAGATCTCTGATGCTCTCGCTCATGCTGGTGAACCCCTTGCCAACGCTGACCTCGTGGCTCACACTCTCCATGGTCTCCCACCAGATTATGATGCATTTGCAACCTCAATTAGAGTCAGAGCAGACCCAATTTTACCTGAAGAGCTTCATGGCTTTCTTCTTAGCAAGGAGGTTGAGCTCCTTCGCCGAACAGAATCCCTCAATCCCCATCTCAACCCTAACCCACCTCAAGCCTTTGCTGCTTTTACTCAGCACCAAAACCCGGCTCGGCCCAATAACAACACTTTCTTTCGACCCAGAGGTCCACGACCACACCCAAATGTTCAGCGCCCACTTCAGCCACGTAACCCCAACACCCTTCCACGCTCATTTTTCAGACCACCATCCCACACACCACGTCCCTCCTTCAACTCTGGTGGTCCAAGGGTTCGCTGTCAAATCTGTGGCCGTAACAATCACATTGCCCTCAACTGCTTCCAACGCATGAATTATGCGTTTCAAGGACGAGCACCACCTGCTCGATTTCAGGCAAACTATGCTACTCAAGCTCCACCACAACCACCATCTCTTCCGGCCTCTGTCACCACTTGGTATGCTGACTCTGGTGCTACCAACCACATCACCAATGACCTCTCCACCATGTCTATTGCCTCAGAATACACTGGCCCTGATAATGTCTCAACTGCAAATGGTGAGCAGCTCCCAATCACACACATTGGCTCGTCCTTTACAACTCCTGCAAACATTGGGTCCTCTGCTCAATCTGGTTCAGTCCTTAAACTTAACAACATTCTTCATGTTCCATCTGCTTCACAAAATTTACTTTCCGTCAATCAATTTTCTCATGACAATCATTGTTACTTCGTTCTTACTCCATATTCTTGTGTTGTAAAGGATTCCACATCGGGGAAAGTTCTGTTTCAAGGCCCTATTGAAGGAGCCCTCTATCCTATTCATCTCCACATTCATCAACCGTCCCCTCCAGCAGCTCTTTTTACCTCAATTGTTTCTTCTTCTCTTTGGCACAGTAGGCTTGGTCATCCTTCCACTCCGGTGCTCAACCACATTTTGTCCACCTTCCAACTCCCTGCATCCAAGACCAAGAACAAGTCTAGTTTTTGTTCGGATTGTCAGCTTGCTAGAAGCTCTAGATTACCATTTAGTCTTTCCAAATGTAACAATACTGCTCCTCTTCAAATCATCCATTCGGATGTTTGGGGGCCTGCACCTGTAACATCTTTGAGCAATTTCAATTACTATGTTACTTTTATCGATGATTGGTCTCGTTATACTTGGATTTTCCCCATTCATTCCAAAACCAATGTCTTCCATGTTTTTAAACTATTCAAGAGCTCAGTAGAGAAACAATTTGATCTCTCCATTAAAACATTGAGAACGGACAATGGTGGTGAATATTGTAGCAATCAATTTGCTAGTTTTCTTGCCGATCATGGCATCTCTCATCAGTTTTCTTGTCCCCATACTCCTGAGCAAAATGGCTTGGCGGAAAGAAAACATCGACACATCATTGAACTCACCAGAATTTTATTCTCCCAATTTGGATTACCTCATCAATATTGGGCAGAAATTGTGCATACAACTGTCTATTTGATCAATAGACTTCCCTCTAAAACCCTTCAGAACATCAGTCCACTTCAAAAGCTGTTACATTGTTCTCCTGACTACAAATTCCTGAAAGCCTATGGATGTGTGTGTTACCCTTGGCTTCGACCCTATACCAGTAACAAATTTGATCTTCAGAGCAAGGCCTGTGTGTTCATTGGTTATGCCATTAATCACAAGGGTTATAGATGTCTTGATCCTCAATCTGGCAGAGTCTATATATCTCGGCATGTCGTGTTTGATGAATCTCAATTCCCATTCAAGATCCTACAATCTCAATCCTCTCTCTCAAACACACAATCTCAACCTTCTCTCTCAAACACCACTATATCACCCACAATCTTTCCACCAGCTCCTCTTCTGTTTTCGCATCAAATTCCTTCACACCAATCGACTTCGCTTACACCATCTTCCCCTGAAGCACCAATCGAACCTCCTACTTTTAATCCTCCACTCTTTCCTTCCTCACCATGGTCACCGCCATCTGATTCACCTTCTACGCCACCTCCTCGTCAAACTTCTAGACGACAACCCAAACCACTCCCACCTCCTCACCCAATGACTACCAGATCCAAAGTTGGTATCTTCAAGCCAAAGGTATACCAAATCAAACATCCATTTCATTCAGCTTTTCTTTCTTCAGTTAACACTTCATCCCTTCCCACCACATTCCACCAAGCTGCCAAAGATTCAAATTGGCTCCAAGTTATGCATGAAGAGATCAATGCCCTTCATCAGACTAACACTTGGTCTTTTGTCCCTTACCAAACTCATATGAACTTAATTGGATGCAAATGGGTTTTTCGAATCAAACAAAAGCAAGATGGGTCAGTTGAGAGATTCAAAGCCCGACTCGTAGCAAAGGGATTTCATCAACAGCAAGGCATAGACTTTACCGAAACTTTCAGTCCTGTGGCAAAACCTACTACCATCCGATTGATTCTTACAATTGCTGTACAACATGACTGGTGCTTAAGACAACTTGATGTGTCCAATGCCTTCCTTCATGGGACCTTACATGAAGAGGTCTATATGATCCAACCTCCTGGTTTTGTCGACCATGCTCACCCAACACATGTGTGCAAGTTACACAAGTCTATTTATGGCCTCAAACAAGCGTCATGGTCTTGGTATGAAGAACTGCACCATCATTTACTTTCTTTGGGTTTTAGAGCATCCATTTCAGACACCTCTCTTTTCATCAAAATTGACTCCACCATCACCTTTCTCTTGGTCTATGTTGACGACATAATACTCACAGGCAGCTCTCTGAGCTATTGTGATTCTCTGATTGCCCAACTGAGCACCAAGTTTGCTATGAAAGACCTAGGCCCCTTGCACTATTTTCTTGGCATAGAGGTTACTCGTGATTCGAATGGCCTTTACCTCTCTCAATCCAAATGCATATGTGATCTTCTTCACAAAACCTCCATGATTGAGGCCAAACCTTTTCCCTCTCCAGCCTCTCCCACTAATCTTGATTACCATAGTGGAGAACCCCTCAAAGATCCTTCCTCCTATCGGTCAATAGTCGGTGCCCTTCAATATTTAACATGGACGAGGCTTGATATAGTCTTCTCTGTTAACAGGGTTTGTCAATTTATGCACAACTCGAGAACTTCTCACCTCATTGCCGTGAAAAGAATCTTGCGTTACCTCAAAAGTACACCAGACATGGGTCTTCAATTCACAAAAGGGGCTGCTGCACTAACCATCTTCTCTGATGTAGATTGGGGGGGTTGTCCCACTGATCGCCGCTCAACTACTGGGTATTGCATCTACTTAGGCAACAACTTGATCTCCTGGTGTGCCAAGAAGCAACCCACTGTGTCCAGGTCATCCACCGAAGCTGAATATAGGGCTTTAGCATACTCCCTTGCAGATATTGTATGGACTCTCAACCTCCTAAAAGAGCTTAGCATTTTTCTTCCTTCTCCACCCTCCTTTTATTGTGACAATGTCAGTGCAATTGCCCTCACAGCCAATCCAGTCTTTCACTCTAGAACCAAGCACATCGACATGGATTATCACTATATTCGCGAGTTTGTAGCCCATAAGTTGATCACCATCCATCATATTCCCTCTCTTTTTCAAATAGTCGACATCTTTACCAAACCTCTCCCAATTCAGCGTTTTTCTCTTATCAGTTCCAAGCTGACATCTCTCATTCCCAATGTCAGCTTGCGGGGG
The DNA here is from genome assembly GCF_958449725.1 of Rosa rugosa. Classification (NCBI taxonomy): domain Eukaryota; kingdom Viridiplantae; phylum Streptophyta; class Magnoliopsida; order Rosales; family Rosaceae; genus Rosa; species Rosa rugosa. The sequence continues at coordinate 51,613,451 of NC_084821.1, read as the reverse complement.
GATGTTGACAGTATGCATCATAACTCACACATCATCACTGACCTAGACAAAGTAGAAGATGAATCACCAAACCAGTCAGCTGCTGAAGTGTCAAAAACAATCAAAACCAAAGCATGCTCAACAAGACAAGCTCCGGATAAGGATAACCTGCACAACTCAAATGGAGCTCAGAGACAAAATACAACTCTGCAAAACAAAGCCAAAAGACACATTGCCATGGTGCAACAGATGTAGCAGAGACCAGACCTGTGTGTTGCCATAGTACTGATGTAATTAGGATCACACAAGTGTCAATAAACAGATGAATATCAATAGGACCATTACAGCCTTCACAAGGCACTTTAGCTTGTATAAATATACACACCAGATTGTAAAGTTCAAGTATTGAATGAAACACAAAGTTCTCAAACAAATTTTAGTCACTCAATCATGCTTTTACTCTGTTTATTTATGCATTTCTATCACAAAGAACCAAAAGGGAAAAAAAAAACAGCATTAGCAAACAAATAAAGAGGAAGTAGAATCACATCATAAACAGCACCTCGCCATCGTTGAACACCGCCGCCGCCGAATCAAACCGACGTCGAACTAGGACCATCGATGTTGGTGATTGCCGTACACTGGCTTGACCACTCGACAATTGAGACCGGCACCCGGCTGCCACGACCGCCACCAATCAACAGAGGCTGGCACACTTGGCAAAAGAGACCGAAATGCCTGAGAAGAGAGGCGGATCCACCCTTCGAAGTTGCAAAACGACGGTTGCAGACTTCTCCTCAGAAAACCAGAACTCCGCCGTCGCTCCTCCTTGTGCAGCTATGGATCTTCACTTGTGGATTGAACGAAACCTAACCGTCCGATGACGACATCCAAAAGACGCGCCGCCGGACGGAACACGGGTGCAAGAAGCGTGACCAAGGATTTCTCTTCTCCGGAAAACGCAGAGCAAACCTTCGTAAGCAGTTTGTTTCAACTATCAAATCCTAGTTTGGTTTAACTTTGTCTCACATGATTGTGATCGGGCGGCGCACTTTCTAGTAAGGAATGTGCTTATGGTTCCTGACTTTCATGTTCGGGTATATGATAGTCTTTTTGGCTATCTCGTTTGTAAACTCTTTTGTTTGTTCAATGGTAATTCCACATTCTCAAAAAATAAATAAATAAATAAATAAATAAATAAATAAAGAAGAAGAAAAGAAAGAGGAAGAATGATTGATTAATTTTAGTCAAATATGACTTGAAATTGATTATGCACTGAAGCAGAAATTTTGTTGCTGTCGTGTCACGAAGGTATCAGTTTGTAGAATTTCCACACCCCTATTCTGAAGCAGGGCTGATAATGATTGTTCCAATCGCTTCCAAACTATGCAACAAAGCATGGTTATTCATGATTTGTTGTTTGGTTGATAGAGCGGAGCCACTGCCCTGAATTCAGAGGGCTACATCAAATTGAAACCTTGATTTGGCTTTCCTTCATTCCTCTAATCTCCTTACATCGTAGTTAATTTAAAATTTTAACATGAAATTTTCCTTCTGCAGTGGACTATATGATGTGCCTACGTACTATGCTAATCGATTTGATTGCGCAAAGGAGAACAGCGACATAATGTTGAAGAATGTTGACATTTAGTGTGCCTTGTCAAACCAGGATTAGTTATATAGTTGTAATAGAAGAGATTTCCTACTCCGAGTTAGAATATGAATCCTTGTACTCCAAGATTATGTACTTTGTAATCCATATATATAGGGCTCCTATTATCAATGAATACACCACAACTATTCTCCCAATTCTCTCTACATTCCAATTTCCTTAAACACGTTATCAGCACCAGCCCTAACCCCTGTTTCAAGAAGCCGAAGTCCCCGTTTGCTGCGCACCTACCTCCGCCAAGCACAGCCCCCATGTGCCATTTGCTTTTACCTACCTGCGCAGCACCTGCACACCTAGTGTACAAGCCCGCCTGCACACACCTAGTGTACAAGCCCGCCTGCACACACCTAGTGTACAAGCCCGCCTGCACACACCTAGGATTGAAGCTCGACTGCAATTCTGCTCTCGGATCGAAAGCGCACCAGCAATCCTATACGTCTGCAATCCTACCACGCAATTGGGATCGCGAAACAGCCTGCAATCCTACTTCCGGATCGATAGCAAGTGGCAATCCTAAAAGTCTACACGCCTACATCAACATGCGCGTGTATTTAGAATTTCAAGCTCCGAAATTCACAAGTAAGTTTTCACAAGTAAGTTTTCCCCATTTTTGAAATTTAAATTTTTTATTTTCTTCGGGGACTTACAAAATCCTTTCTCCTACATCTTACCTCTCTTATAACGTGGGTTCGATCCACAAAAGAGGAACCGTGGGGAGCTCATTCTAAATTACGAACTATGAGCGTTTGTAAACCACGAACTAAGAGCGTTCGTGAGCATCGAAATATTACAGACTAAGAGCGTTCGTAGGCTACGGACTAAGAGCGTTCGTGAGCATCAAAATTTAACCATACAAACGTCATTGTTTTCAATCCAAATCCAAAATTTGGAAATTATCAACAAAGACAATGGTTATAACTCTTTCTCACTAGGCTCATCCAATTAATTGTGGTGTCTAGGAAATGTTTGAACTGTGAGAATGGTTTTACAAGTGAGCATAGATCCACCAAAATTTCGCCTTACTTGGTCACAATCAAATTGGAGTTACCGAAAGGATTGAGTAACTACTGCTTGTCTAAGCTTGATTATCATTTTTGGATTAAATTTTGATTTAGAAATTTTGACGTAATCATTGGCTTTCATTGAAATAAAGTGTCAATTTTGATTCGAACTTTATTCATTCAAGTATGTTTCTCGGAGAGCTAGAATGCCTCATGGATAGTGCAACTACGCACACCATACTTCGAAATAGGCAGTTATTTCTTGAGATGACGCCTACTCGATCTTCAGTGACTACGATGGTAGGGTCATCTAAATTGATTCATGGTCGAGGATCAACCAGCTCAATTCTTGTTGCCAAATGGCACAATTATTCATGTAACTGAAGCTCTCTACGCTCCTAGGACCGGAAGAACCCTTTTGAGCTTTAAAGATATAAGAGCCAATGGTTTTCATATGGAAACACATTGTGAGAATGGACAAGAGTTCCTTTGCATCACCTCTAATGACTACGGACATAAACGAGTATTAGATAAACTTATGTGTCGTTCTAGTGGGTTGTTTATAACCACTATTTGAATGATTGAATCAAACCATGTCATGAGAGATGACTTATGGGTTTCCGACACATATAAGCATGACCGTTTGGTACACCCAGGTCGTGACATGATGATCCGTCTATTAAAGACTTCACACGGACATCCATTCTTCAGAACAAAGAGAAGTAAGAATCAAAAATTGATTCGAGGAGAAGCATGACACACCCCTGCTCTTCACGGTGCCGCCACCATGCTAGACCGGCCACCAATGGCCAACACCGCCTACCCCTTGTGGCCATCACTTGGCTTTGACGCCAAGAACCCCAATTCAACTCCTCTTTTTACGTCTAAAGTCAATTGTGACTTCATGGCTCAACCAAAATCCTTATTGGTTGCTTCTAAATCCCATCTTTTGTTCTGTAAAGCCTGCTTTTTAGGATTGAGACCATCCTACATAAAGGACACTAAGGAAATAATTTCATTCTTACATAGAATCCAAGCGGATTGTGTGGATCGATTTAATCAACTTGCGGACGGCTTAAATGTTTTATAGTGTTGGTTGATGTGCGGACATGCTGGTCACGTGTCGTGCTATCATCCTCTCGTAATGCTGCTTATGATAAACTCCTAGCCTTGATCATATGGCTATGGGTTCACTACCCAGATCATCCCATTCAGTCAATTCGACTTGATAATGCTAAAGAGTTTATATCGAAAAATTTTCGATGACTATTGTATATCATTGGGGATTGATATTAGGCATTATATTCCCATGTACACACCCCAATGGTCTCGCGGAAACGACTACGATGGTAGCCCAAACATTGGTCATGTTCTCCAATATTTCCGCTTGGGGTTATGCAATATCACATGCAGCTATGCTAATTCGTCTACGACTCATAACCACTCAACTTTTATTTGCGTTACAGCTAGTGACTGGGTGCGAGTCTAATATCTCGTACTTTTGCATATTTAAGTGTGTGGTTTATGTGCCAATTGTGCCGCCACAACACATCAAAATGGGTTATTGCAATGAATGCATATATATATATATATTTTTTTTTTCTTTTTGTATATAACTCCAACTATATATATTGCATTCATTGCAATGAATGCATATATATATTTGTGTTGGATATAAATCTCCAACTATAAGTCCGCTATGTAGAATCCTTGACAGGCGATCTCTTTTCCGGTAGATTTGCGGATTGTCACTTTGATGAGACAATCTTCCTGTCGTTAGGGGGAGATTAGAATGTCAACGTTCAACAGGAACGACATGAATTGTTGTGGTCTGTCCCCACTATGTCTCATCTCGATTCCCTAAAAGTGACAAGATCACATATACTTGTTCCAAAAATGCCAGTAAGGATTGATGTTTAGGGAGAACGACAAGAGGACATGGTGCCACCCAGAAGAGATGGGCATGGCACCACCACCATGGATAGTGGTATGATGACGCCACAAGGTGGCATAATGGCGTCATAGGCCATGGGTTCCGCTAGAGAGCGTAGGAGACCCATAGATTCGATGGATTCTCGCCCTAGGAAGAGAGCGAGTTTGGCACAACTTGATCCATTGATACTCAAAATCCATCTCATGAGAATATTCTGGATTATAGTTATGTCCAAGATAGATCGTTGAGGGACGCCTAAATGTTAGAACCAATTCCTATGAATATAGAGATCTCTACAAACTACACTTGTGTACATGAGGACGTGGGATTATTTAGACCAATGACATTGAACCTTGCTCCGTTGAAGAATGCCAATGTAGAAAAATTTGGCCTAAATGGAAAGATGTGATCGAGGTTGAATTGGATTCACTAATGAAGAGGAAGGATTTCTATCCTGAGAGGCCAATACCTCCTAACATAAAACCTGTTGACATTAATAGGTCTTCGTTAGATAGCGTGATGAGAAAAAGAGATGGTAATCTCGCCTTATGGTGCAAGGCTTCTCACAAAACGCCCTGGAATCAACTACGAGAAGACATATTCTCTCGTAATGGATGTCATTGCACTCCACTACCTTGTCAGTTTGGTAGTTTCCGAATAACTGAACATGTAGCTTACGAATGTGGTCACTACGTACCTTTATGGAGATCTAGATATGGAATATAATGAAGTTTCTTGTGAACATCATTTACCCAAGTCAATTGGTTCTAGACCACGAAGCGCGTTTGCAATGAGGTTGAAACGCTCACTAAAGTGACTATTTGATTGGGAAGGGATATGATGAACCTATGCCCGTGCGTTTCCATGACAAGCTCCGGATTTGCAATTGTCATGGTTTATGTTGATAAAAATAATTGGAACCCTTGAGAGATAAGGGAAACCCCTGAACACCTGAAATTTGAGTTTGAGATGAAGGACTTAGGGAGAACACGGTTTTGTCTAGATTTAGAACTTGTATACCGTGTTAATGAATGCTTTGGCACTTTGATAAAGTCAAGATGCACTCCCATGGCCGTCTGTAGTCTTGACCCTAAGAGGGATACGTTTCGTCCCAACGATGATGATGATGACGATGACGTGTTAATTAGCAGAAGTGTCCTACCTAAGTGCAATAGGCTCATTATTGTACTTAACACAATACAAGACCGGACACCTCATTTGTTATGAACTTGTTGGCTAGATGTAGCTCTGCGCCAACGTGATGTCATTGAATTGGTGTAAAGACAATCTTTCGATACTTAAAGGGTATGATATATATGGGTTTGTTTTATCCCTACAGAGAGAATATGAATGACAGAATTATGGGATCGGACCCCATACGACAAAGCGTCGCCGTCTACACCGTCGTGGCCGACCATGTCGCTGCCAGCACTGCCGCCGCCACCTAGGGCGGCCGGCCTCACCCACCTCCCTTATATCAAAACGATGGTGATGTTTTGATAGGTTTTGCCGATGCAGGGTATCTCTTTGACCCTCACAAAGGTCGCTCCCAAACGGGTTATGTCTTTACCATGGGAAGCACCGCAATATCTTGGAGGTCTAAAAAACAGACTATTGTTGCTATTTTCTCGAATCATGCAGAGATTATTTGTGAGCCCCGGTATGTTTATGGTTATACGAATTACAGTAGCAAGTAAACCTTAGTCGACGATTTTTATTGTGGACGATAAATGTTGCTTGACTACATTAATTTGGGCTCGACTAGTTTGATTGTCGGAATTGGGCTATGGAAAAGATTTGGAACAGCCCAGTCCACTTTGGGTCACTAATGGGTCAACTTGAGGGCAAGACAATAATTTCGCACGGTGAATGGTTAGAAGCTTCTGGCGTCCGCTCTCTTCCACCCAGAGATCGATCTCTCGTCTCCTATCTCATCTTCTCTTCACCTCCCTGATGACATTGCCTCCATGGTCATTGTCAAGACGACAACGTTGCCACAACGAACTAACTTCGACGTCGCTAACCTTCAACTTGAGGCTGCAACGGTGACGGAGCTCGGCGGCGAATGTGTCAGACCCACTGTCGACATCAAGTTGAGTCTTGGAAATCGACATGCAAAACTGTCGCCCTCCTTCTCTTGTCATTGCGAGGTAAAAACCTGAGAACCCATCTATATTGGATTTTAATTATAAGGGAGATTGGGTTCTGATTGTTTGTTGGTGGTTTGTTTGTCGGTGACGACGGGAAACTGGAACTTGATTGGGTGAAGAATTCGGTGGGTTGAGAAGCAAGATAAGGACCTTCCATCAAGTCAGAAATTGAGAAAATGGAGGATATTAGACGATGAAGGAAAACAGAGGGGGAACTAGAAAAGGGTAAGAAGTCCGAATGGGTTTTGTACTTCAGAGTTCAGAGTCTGGCAGTGATGACGTACTGGTGTTTCTATTTGATGAAGATAAAGAAGAGGAGCGTACTGTTGCTTCTTGTATAACAACGCAGCGAGAAGAAAGGAATTTGTGATTAAGGACTTTACAAGGTAAGGTGGCAGTTTACTTTGAATCATTGTCGTGATATTTGATTAAGTTTTGGACGACGTATTAATTGGCTGCTGTAAGTATTCAAAGTGGTGTGGTTTGGATCAATTGGTATGATACTGCACAAGTTACAAATTGGTTCAGTTAAAGTATAATTGCTATCCTAATATGCAAGAAATGACAAAAGAGTTAAAATGGTCTCTTAGCCATTAAAAGTGATGAAGTACCAGATTTGTTTAATTGGAATAAAGTAACTATGAATGTAAGGGTTGGTTTTGTTCGATTTGTGTAGTGAGCAACCCAATTGAAAACGAATATAAGGTAGAGCTTAATTTAAAAGCTTGGACAGAGACTCCAAATACCAATAATGAAAACAAGTTCATTGAGATGACTGTGGTCATACCATATGTTTATTTGAAATTGGAAGCTCATCGGTAGTTATTGGTAAATCAAGGAATTTTGAGTAATTAAGTCCTTTAAGCATGATGAGCTTGAGAAAAGTTTGTTCATGAAAATAAGAAATTAACATTGGATTTGTCGGACAGACCTCCAGTTATCCACGATGCAAGTAGTGGTGGTGTTTGCCGAACATTGTGGAGTAAAGGCTCAAGCTCCAGGAATACCAGGTAGGGGATTCAAGACTCTCCTTGATTAGTGGCTTTCATATATAACGTATACACAATGGTGATTGCATGGCTATGGTTATTTCCTTATGAATTTAAAGATTTTGATATTTTAATCGCCATGCTTGTTTTCAATTATTTTTGAGATTGTATGATGACCTGAGAGTGAGCGGAGCATAGCGACTACCATGGGTTTCAATCCCCTAAACCTCCGGAGGGGCTGTATGGACAGTATAGTGTCTAACATCCTTTGTGGTGTGGCACTATTTCTAGGTGATATGGCGTAAATGGACACTCTCGCTACTCCTTGCCGGTTATGATGTAAATCTTGGTAAGGGTGTAGTTGGCATAGTGACCGGTCATCAGGTTTGTGTTTTCTGGGCCCGCAAATGTTTTTGAGACAAAAATCTCTACCTTATGATTTGATCTTGGTTTTTATTTGTATACATGGTTTTCGCATACTGGCCAGTAAATTAAATAGTTTTCGAACCTAGTCGAGTTGAGTCTTTTTTGAGCAGCGATGACGAAAGCTCACCCCTACAACAGCTTTGGATGCAGGTACTGTGCACAAGAATGGAGAGAGCTGAATCAAGCTGGGTGTGCATAATTGTTCAATGTTAAGTGTCTTTGAAACTTTGAAATCACACGTAAGGTTTCAATTTCATATCCTAGTGTTTGGCACATTTCTTGTATTATTGGAAATCTTGCTCGGAATTGTTTGTCTTGCAATTGCCTTATTCTTCGACCATTTACCCACACCGTCAATGAGCCATGTTTAGGTTAATCGTGAAAATGCCATTTTTGAGTTGTATTTTGACACTATTCTTGCCTTGTGATCTTTAGTTCGACTTCAAAGAAAGATAACTTAGTTTTTAGAATGTTTTACACCTCAAATTATTTCACGCTTTCGATTTTAACTCTGAGTTTTGAATTTCATAAATTATGGTTTGTTTTAACTAAAATGCCTTGCGGGTTTTTAGGATGTAAACGAAACCTTCAGTTTATGTCTTAAGGACACGCGGCGCTGTGACGTGCCTAAACTGATGAGGTGCAGTTTGGGGCGTTACATTATTGTTCTACATGAAGCTGTGCGTGAATACATATGGCTAAGGTCTATAATTAGACATATTCGAGGAACTTGTTGTTTGAAGTCTACACCTATATGCATTTATGAGGATAATGCAGCTTTATATTGAACAAATGAAGTTAGGTTTCATCAAGGGAAACAACACCAAGCATATATCGTCTAAGTTCTTTTACAATCAGCAACAACAATCACTTCTAAAGATTGAAGTGAATCAAATCTGATCAAAGGATAATGTAGCGGACTTATTCACTAAGTCGTTACCTAAATCTACCTTCGAGAAACATGTGAAGAGCATTATCCGAACTCCCATGATTGTAGTAATCAGGGGGAGATGTCGACATCAGATGGAGGTATGATGTCTACATGTTCGATCTCGAAGAGTGAAGGACGTGTTGTACTCTTTTTCTCCTCTTCGAGGTTGTTTTTGTCCCACAAGGTTTTTATTACTCGAGCAAGATTTTTAATGAGGCAACGATCAAAGCATCACCACCAAGTTTGAGCATCACAAGGGGGAGTGTTGAAGAATGTTGACATTTAGTGTGCCCTGTCAAACTAGGATTAGTTCTATAGTTGTAATAGGAGAAATTTTCTACTCCGAGTTAGAATAAGAATCTTGTAATCCCTATATATATATATATACCTATTATCAATGAATACACACAACTATTCTCCCAATTCTCTCTACATTCCAATTTCCTTAAACACATAGCAATTTTTCAAGGATGACAATGGTGGTCTGGTTATTTGTGCACTAATCTTCACACAGATGTACACTGCCCACCACACCAGCATGCTCACAATGCAGCAATTTTTTGGAAACTAAATACATAAAATATATCTTATGCTTTGTTTGCTTAAGGAGAATCAGAAAGATAGTTTGGTCATCGAACATGTATATATCTTGGAAACGTTATCCAAATGCATGACTTGCAGAGCGCATATATGTGCTCAGTGATTTTCACTCACATTAGGAAACACAAAATGTTGTAGACAAGATAAAATCTTTTAAGGAACTGCAATACATAATAACATTCACCAAATACATAAATATTCTGTTATGAGTAGTGTTTTATGCCATAATAAACAGAACATCAATGCTTAAAAGTTTACAAAGCTCCATGATAATACCTAAATTATTGATTATAACCTGCAGAAATTAAGCCCTACTTACGCCGCCGAAGGGGTGAAGCGGATAGGTAAGTGATGCGGTTAGGCTGATTTAGGATCAAGGGGGATGGTAAAAGCAAAATCTCCTGTCGAAACCTTCCAGCTGCCACTAGAGATTGTCATCCCATAGCCTTTTCCAACCAACTGATCCACATAATTAAATTAAATTCCATGCATGATCCGGAATGTGTTTCACGTCACGTAGAATCCATGTGGCATTATTGGACAGTTTGATGCGATATCATCCTTACCCACAACATCCGTGGAATCACCAGTAGCTAGGTAGACCTTGCCAAAATTGCCACTAGTATAATTCTCCATAAAGTCACTGGAAATGCTCTACCTGCCGACGACCCGCGTTCCGGATCACACGAACCCAATTGCGGGGCGTTCGCAATCCGGATCGGCAAACATAGCTATCCCATATATGCCGCCTGCGTTCAATCAACGCCAAACATAGCCCAGTCGGCGCCTCAGCCATGTTCTTGAATCTGGGATTCTTGATTTTTCCTCCATATTTGCGATCGAGATTCGAGAATTCTAGATTCTAGAATGTGAAACTCTGAAGAGATGAAGAGAATCAATAGATTACGTTTTCTTTTCGATTTGCTGGGAAGATTAAAAATTTTCCAATGAATCTCTGGGATTTTGGCGACGGCTTTCTTAGCATCTTCTCTAATAAGCGTTGTGGACCTGTGGTTGTTCACGACGTGAATTGAGATTTTTTTTTTTTTTTAGTCAAAAGCATAGATGATTAAGCTGATGATGATTATCTACAATTTTTTTTTTTTTTAATTAAAGGCAGCTTTCTTTATTATTTATTTTTCTGTTATTTGTTAATTTACTTGTTTATCCTCCATAAGTAATGTGGTTGTCATAGTATGTTAATAAGGGGTATTTAGGTAAAATAATAGTCCTTTAGGATTAAGACTAGGAATCCTAATTTTCAAAGATTTTGTTGATTGATTAACTCTATATAAGCTGCAATTCATAAGTCATAACAATACGTACAACTACAAAGCATAAAACAAAGCTCTATTATTTTAGCTCAGTTCAACAATGGCGTTTGGAAAAAGAAAACCGTCACATCAAGAACCAATTTTAGAAGAAAATTATGAAGATCATGCCGGTGAGTATGAAGACAATAATTTTGTTGAAGAAACTCAAGAGAGTAATACAGACCAATCATCGAGTAGTTACAGCCATGAACAAGCTCAAGAATCCCAAGAAATTCCAATGAATTCCGACATAAAGCCATTACTCAATGAATTTATTATCACAGGTGGAGCGCAAGGAAAAAATTCGGGTGGAACAAAATCATGGACCTGCAAACATTGTAATGGTCAGTATAAGAGTTCATACACTCGCATTCACTACCACTTTTTTGGTAATCTCCCTGGAAAAAAATCAAAGATCCGTCGATGTCAATCATTGATTAATAATCGGGAGGAATATGAGAGGGTTTGCAGAATGGTTATGGAAGCTGAAAAAAAAAAAGGAGTTTCTTCATCTTTGAAAAGCTCAACAATCTTGAGGCAACAACCACAAAAATCCACCGTGGGTGCTCTTGATGATATGTTCAAGATTATGGACAAAAATAGTGTTGATATGAAGGTGATGAGAGGATTGTGCGCTAATGGAATTCCGTTTAATGTGTTAAGAAATCCCCAATTTCATGAGATGATTTCAGCTATAAATAATGGACCCAAGGGTTATAAGGCTCCATCTTCTGAAAAAGCAAGAACTACTTTGCTTGATGAGTGTAAACGAAGTCTGGAAAAAGAATTAGCTCCTGTTAAAGATACATGGTTTACTCACGGTGTTTCAATTGTATCAAATGGATGGTCTAACAGGAAGCATGAGCCACTTATCAACATTATTGCTGCAAATAGTAGAGGAGCGTTGTTTCTTTATGCTCAAGATTTTTCTGGGATACAAACAACTGGTGAAGTGATTGCTGCCTTTATGCTTACTGCAATTGAAGATGTGGGATCGTCAAATGTCCTCCAGATAGTCACTGACAATGCAGCAAACTGTGAATCTGCTGGGAGAGAGATTGAAAAGGTACATAAACATATCTTTTGGTCTCCCTGTGTTGTTCATACCTTGAATCTTATTTTTAAAGATTTGGCAAAAGAGTTTGAGTGGTTTCAGAAAATTTATAATATTGGAAAAGCTATTGTTAAGTTCTTTTTGAACCATTCACATGCTTTGGCCATGTTCAGAAGTCAATCAAAATTGGAGTTACTGAAAGTTGCAAAAACTAGATTTGCATCGCATTATATCTTGTTGAAGGGACTTATTGATTGCAAAGAAGCACTAGCAAGTACGGTAATTCTTCAAAAATGGAAAGATTGGGTGAAGACTTTAGACCCCGAGAAAAGAAAACTTGGGGAGAATATAACACAAGCTGTGTTGGCAGACAACTTTTGGGATGATGTGTTGGCTATAGTGAATATCACAAAGCCAATATATTTTTTAATTAAATATTGTGATGGTGATGGTCAAAAGATGGGTGAAATTTATGAAAGGATGGACAATATGCTTGGAGAAATAAGAGAAGTTATGAGTTCTGAGCCGCACTCATATGTATGTTTACTAACTTGCCGTCTTTTTCTTTTGCCAAGTATATTAATTAGTTTACTAACTTGATATATGTATGTTTTGTTTCACACGATATCACAAATAAACAGGTACTAGCTCAACCAGTATCAAGTTCATCTGCTGAAAGGAATTGGAGTACGTATTCATACATTCACAATGTCAAGAGAAATAGGCTGAATGCTGAAAGAGTGATACTTCAATATTTGTCTGCTTTCACGTTTCTCCGAAGGCTACAATAATGGAACTTATAAGAGATGGAACATTAATCCAGAATCAATGAAAGTAGATGATTCGCCAATGAGATTGGAGGACTTGCGATGGAGAATGTTAGACGGAGACTATGTTGATGAGGAAGAATCATCGCATACCAAGAATACTTCAAGCAGACCTGTTCCACCCGCTCTCAATGCACAACCGATTCGGCCAGGAACACATTAAACTCATATATCCAGATTTGCAAGAGCAAGAGACTCAAGTGGCACTTCGAAATAAGAACTTAGACAGGCGTGATGGCCAAGCCTCCCACTGGGTTCCAGCCATCGAAAAAAAAAATTTACTTTTAAACATTATTTTTCTTTGTTGGATTGAAAAACTCAATTAAATTTTAAGCAGTAGTGACAATTTATTTTTATTTTATAATTTTTCTTGAGATTTTTATTTATGGTATGGTTATCTCTTTATTATTTTTTATAATTTTATTTATCATAAGTAATTTATTTTAATTAAAATTAGCTAATATATCCTAGCGTACCGCGTACCGTAAAGAACAGCGTACCGCGTACCCGTATCGAAACGTTTCGCGTTTCAAGTGACTTTGCTCCATAATCTCCCGATGTGGTGTACCATGACAGCATGCTGCACTACTAAAGGTCCATGACTCCAATGGACCATCTACGCTCTTAATTGGAGCATCTTGGTTTGCTTCAGTTGGATCAGTTTCCCCAACATTGTTCTTCAAAGCTTTACCATCTTTGTTCATGTGTCCAGGCTTCCCAGGATGCCCTAATCATTTGAAAGACAAAAAATTAGGCTTCCCCCAGAGCTATATAATCGTTCTTCATGTAACATGTACCAAAGCCAAATTCAATAAATCCATTCATATGATTAAAAAACTTATATTTGGTATCTAAAAGAACACAAGAATAAAAGGAAAAACATTTTAGGGGGAGAACACAGACAAGTTGTTTAAAAGACAACATACATGTGGCTTCGATCTTTCTTACTCTTTATATAGTACCAGTTTGGTTTTAGTCTGTAAGAGTAAGATCCCATAGTACCAATTCATAAGTCTTGAGCTTTCAAGCTAACACCAACTACAATGGGTGATAGGTTTACAAACAAATCACACCACGCACTCACTCACACTTAAAGAAAGAATCAAGAATAACAAAGCAAAGGAAGAGAGAAATTGGAAGACTAACTATCGCTATCTTGTTGATGAACTTTTCAATGAGTTAATTGGGATGATCTCCAACGTACTACTTGATCCCTTATATAGGGATTCTTACAACACAACTATCAAACAAGCATTAAATGCTTTGTCTCTTGACCAATACAATCTGCATATGAGAATGCAGTAAATATGAAATGGAAAATCAAAGTGCAACATGGCTAGCTACATGCATAGCCCACAATATGTAAAAGATGAAAAACTTGGTGGTCAACTAAAGAAATAATTTCCTCATTTGTTTGATTTGCAAATTGCAATTGCTATTTCAACAATAAGTTGTCTCTGTTTAAGGAAAAGAGAATTGAAGAGAGAATTGGGAGAATAGTTGTATCTTTCATTGATAATAAGAGCCCCTATATATAGGGAGTATAAGTACATAATCTTTGAGTACATGGAATCCTATTCTAATTAGAACTAGGAATCTAGAAGAGTCTTCTTCTATTATAACAATAGAAAGTACTCCTAGTTTGGTAAGGCACAAATAATAGAATATCCTTCAACACTCCCCCTTGTGCCGTCCAAACATGATGTCATTGTGACACCATGGCACTTCAAATGTTGCCTCGTTAAAAACCTTGCTCGAGTAATAAAAATCATGTAGGACAAAAATAACCTCGAGGAGGAGAAAAAGAGTACAACACGCCCTTCACTTTTCGAGATCAAATATGTAGACATCATGCCTCCCCCTGATGTCGAGATCTCCCCCTGATTGCTACAATCATGGGAGTTCGGATATTTTACTCATTCCGATGCTCTTCACATGTTTCTCGAAAGTGGACTTACGTAACGGTTTAGTAAATAAGTCTGCTACATTATCCTCAGATCGGGTTTGATTCACTACAATCTTTAGAAGTGTTTGTTATTGCCGATTTAGAAAACAACTTAGGCAATATATGTTTGGTGTTGTCGCCAATAATGAAACCTTGCTTCATTTGTTCAATGCAAACTGCATTATCCTTATAAATGCATATAGGTTCATCTGTGGTACACTTCAAACCACAAATTCTTCGAATATGTGCAACTATAGACCTCAACCATATGCATTCATGAATTGCCTCGTAAAGAGCAATAATCTTTGCATGATTTGAAGAAGTAGCGACAAGGGTTTGCTTCGTAGACATCCAAGATATTGCGGTGCTTCCCATGGTAAAGACATAACCATTTGACAACTCAAGTGGTATTTTTTTTTTTTTTAAATGACAACTCAAATGGTAACTAGAAAAAAGTTCTCATCAGAGTAAAGTAGGTTCTCGTTTAGTAATAAAATTCTTAAAGTGATAATTGTATGTATGTCATATGTTAACATATTATAAAATTTCCTTTTGTGGTGAAATGGTGATGGTGATGGAGGCGGGTCACAACGAAGGTAGAGTGATATCAAGCCTGCCCGGCAGAGTATTCCCCGTGTTTCCGGCCTAATGGATATCGTAGTGACAAACCCGACCTCGATCAGAAATTCACCGGCCTCCCATCCCTAGCGCCAATTCAAAATAAAGCTTAATGATCATATGGAAGTGGCGAAAAGCCAATGATGCGTGAGGTGTGAGCCTCAAACACAAAGTCAAACCGACCAATATATTGTTCTGAAAGGAACTTGCATTGACATTATGGAGGATCTTGAATGGTTGATAAGGTGATACGCATGATATGGGAATATCAAGTTTCCATGATTATAACAAATGACACAAGGTTACACATAGTCAAAGGATATGATATTTTCTTAGCAGAGGAGAGTAATATGAGATTTAAGTTAGACTATGCTCTCAATTTCTGCTTTGATCTTCATCTAGGTAGCTCTGATAAAGTGGAATGTTTTCTATTTTATCTTTACATTGATAGTTCTACCAAGTGGAGAGTTACATTGATAGTTCTACCAAGTGGAGAGAATATATTCCATTATGGTCAGTCAACTATATGAGCTGACAGAAAAGAACATGTATTTGGAGATGGGGTAAATTGATAAGGATATATAGCAGACATCGACTATGAGCGATTGAGCGAATACGAATCTAATTATACTGTTTCTCATTGTTATAAATAGAGGGCTCTGCAATATTGTATTGACATCCCAGTATTGGAGCAAAAAAAATATATATTATATTTCGAAACAAAGGAAGAGATGTCAAACATGAAAAAAGGAGTCTCGTTTGGTAGCCAAGGATGACTTGCCTGCCTCCTAAAAGAGGTTTAATTAGTTATCAGAACCTAGTTGGGTGCTCAGGCATGTCACCTTGGCTAACTAGATAAGCTCTTTTCTCTCATGCTCGACCTTCTCTTCTTTAGATTTTAACTGTGCACAGTATCTTTAATTCTTTATACCTATTAATTTCTTTGAAATATTATACCTATTAATTTATAAGCTCTTGAATTTGCAATTTATCATAGAAGTTCATTCTGCAAGTGTTTGTTAATGCATGTGTGGCTTTGTTAATACAAATAGACGTACACCAGCATTTTCCACCTGAATTAGGCATCACGAAGACTATTGGTGGAAACGATACTAGTTCATCCATGAAGTGTTTTGGCCGAATGGACGGTATGGACCGTATCAATAAGTTAAGCGTCATTGAGAATAGGTGTGCAAACCAGATCAACATTCAAACAGTATGTAAATGCAGAAAAAGATCCCTTGAGAAATAACTTTTCAGTCGGTGGACTTGCAATTCATATCTTCAAAGCAACCCTAATCGAGCTGCCTTATCATTTGCCATATCATTTCGTTCCCTTTGATGGCACATAATCACATATGATTCTTTGGAAAATTCATTCTAGTGGAAGTGATTTACTTGCATCTCCTCTCATGATTAACTTACTTTTTTTTTTTTTTTTGGCAATTCAACTTACTAGTTCCAACTTGCAAGTCATTTTTTCATTTGTCAAGGATCAATTAACTCTAGTCAAACTTGACTTGAAATTGATTGCGCATTGAAGCAGGAATTTGATACTGTAGTTGTTAATGTAGCCGTAGTGTCGCTAAGATATCAGTATGCAGAATTTACACAACCCTATATATTCTGAAGCAGGGGACTCATAATGATAGTTCCAGTTTATCCAAACTATGCAACAAAGCATGGTTGTTCATGAAGTCTTGTCATTTGGTTGGCAGAGCGGAGACACTGCCCGAGGCTAAATCAAATCAAAACCTTGATTTGGCTTTCCTTCATTCCTCTGTTCTCCTTATATAGTTGATTTAAAATTTGAATCTAAACTTTTCCTTCTGCAGTGGATTAGATGATGTTCCTAATACTATGCTAACCGATTTGATTTTCCAAAACAGCTACATGGAAATTTGTCAAGGATGTCTGGTTAATTGTGCACTAATCTTCACACAAGCATGCACCGGCAACCTCACCAGCATGCTCACAGTGCAGCAACTTGAATCAGCTGTAGCAGATGTTGATGCACTTCTATAAAGCAATCCCATGGTTGGCTATATATTGTAGGGGATTCTTTGTGTTGACGTATCTAAAGGAAATCTTGCATTTCCACCCTAATCACATTCAGCAGTGTAACTTCCTGGAAGACTCCGCAGAAGCCCTCAGAAGCAAAGCAATTGCTGCTGCGTTTCTTGAAGTCTCTTTTGTGTCAGTTGACTTGGACCAACATAGAAAGCTGGAGGATTCCGATTTGTATTGCTCTCTTACTGCCAAATCTATTATAATTAACAGAGACATGATTAAACATTCTCATCTGGTTCGTGAAACGTAATTATGCCACAGGTTTTCCAAGGGGATCACCTTTACTTCCAAGTGTAAATGAAGCAATGCTAAAGGTAACCGAAAGTGGTAAGCTTCGAGACTTGGAGAAGACTATCCTGGCATCTTAGAAATGTTTGGATCCAGTCACAGATGGTAGAACCCCTAGCCTAATCCCCAGCAGCTTTTGAGTACTGATCATATTATCAGAAGGGACATCAATAATTATTCTTATGGTTTACATTTTCTGCATTATAAATGGATGCTTTAGCACAAAGCAGTCTGTAATCAACCAATGAAGAATCTAAATATGCAGGCTCAGGTCTAGAAAACCAGAAAGAGTATGTACTAGAGTACTGTTCCCTAAGAACTCTGGATCATTATAGCAGTTTGGGGCTTGAACATGTAACTTGTAAAGTATCATAAAGAAGTTTCAACATGTAATAAGGCAATTAGTTTTCACATAAAACATATAAATCGAAATCAGAATTAAAAAAAAAAAGTAAAACAAATAATATCCCATCACTGTTCTTTGTTTGCTCAAGGAGAATTAGAAAGAATGAAAGATGGTTTGCTCAAGTGATTTTCTTCACTCACATTAGGAAACATAGAGAATGTCACAGACAAGATAAAATCTTTAAGGAACTGCAATACATTATAAACATTCACCAAATATATTAATACTCTGAATAACATTCAAATAAGAGTAGCATTATATCTCGCCAGAATAAACAGAAGATCATTGCTTAAAGTTATTTGAGAAAATCTACGATAACAAGGTTACGAAGCTCCATATACTAATACTAAAATAATTGATTATAACCTTCAGAAATTAAGCCACACTGACACCGTCAAGCTAGGGTGAAGCGGATAGGTAAGTGATGCGGTTGGGCTGATTTGGATCAAGGGGGGCAGTAAAAGCAAAATCTCCTGTTGAAACCTTCCAGCCGTCATTAGAGAATGTCATCCCATAGCCTTTTCCAGCCAACTGACCCACAGAAATTAAATTCCACACATGACCCGGAATATGTTTCACATCACGTAGAATCCATGTCGCATTACTGGACAGTTTGATGCGAACATCACCCTTGCCCACAACATCCATGGAATCACCAGTAGCTAGGTAGACCTTGCCAAAATTGCCACTAGTATAGTTCTCCAGAATCTCCCGCTGTTGTGTAACGTGATAGCACGCTGCAGTGCTAAAGATCCATGACTCCAATGGACTATCCACGCTCTGAACTGGAGCTTCTTGGTTTGCTTCAGTGGGATTAGTTGCCCCAAAGTTGTTCTTTGAAGCTTTACCATCTTTCTTCATCGGTCCTGTCTTCCCACAATGCCCTGATCATTTGAAAGACAAAAAATTAAGCTTCCCCCAGGGTTCTATAACCATTCTTCACGTAACATGTACCAAAACCAAATTCAGAAAATCCATTGATATGATTACAAAACAATATTTGGTATCTAAAACGAACACAAGAATAAGAAGAAAAAACATATTAGGGGAGAAACAAAGACAAGTTGCTAGAAAGACAACATACCTGCGGCTTCCATCCTTCTTACTCTCTTTATAAAATACCTGTTTGGTGTCAATCAGTAAAAGTAGGATCAGAGAGTTGGCAATTCATAAGTTGTCTCCATGTACTATAGATTACAGAGTATCAAGATAAGTTGAAGGTGGTTCTCATTCTCATATGTAAAGATCAAATCTTCCTTTAAAGTTTAGATGAACTACTCCATAACCCACTAGCCAATTAACAATCAGCAAATAGCAAGGAACCAAACCCTATCTTCAAATTGGGCCTAACTGATACATTCTTGCTATCTATGTTAATTTTCTAATTATAAATTTGACAACGTCTAGCACTGGCGTATTTGGTACAGAGTAATCATCAATTTCCAATTTTCCAGGGTCCCATCTAAAAACATACACACCCTTAAATTTCAGTGAACAACTTACTCATAATCAGTTGCCAACTCTAAAATCAATGAACAAATAGAGAAATACTAGGGCAAAGAAATCATTCAGAGAAATAGAGCAACCAACGTATCCTAATCCATGTGATATGATTGTGCCCTAAATCTGAAACCGTAAATATTCACTGACTTCACTGTCTAAACGCAGATCAAAAGTTGGCCAGAGAGTTACCTTCGACGGCGAGACGGTAGAGATTGAGAAGCAGGAGGAAGAAGGACTCGGGTTAGCGGCAACCGCTCAATAAACGCTTCCAGAAATGGTGAGAGGAAACCTAATTTATAAGTGAGTGACTGAGTCGGTTCTTTTTTTTGTTTTTGGCAAATGGCGGTTTTTATTTTGATTTTGAATTTTTTTTTATTTTTGTTATCCCGGTTTTATTATGTAATGATGACTTGAAAACAAACTCTCGATCTTTTGGTAGATAAAGGAGTGGGTCTCCGCTTTTGTTGGAACGAGACGAGTTGGTTTTCTCGAAACAGTTGCTTTGCAAACAGTTTTTCGTTTCACCGCCTCGTCTGGCGGCGCGTACTCGATTGGCGCTTAGGCGGAGGATGTGCGCAAGGACGGAGCTGTGCTGGTGGATCGGTTTGGGTCTAGGATTCGGGGCGATTCAGCCGTCCAAGTCAGTGGGTGTTCCGGGCTTAGTGATGCGGCGTGACTATTCCTCTTTTAGGCTATTGGGCTTGTTCGAGTAGGCTCACTTTTCATTAAAATTAGGTTTTATTTGTTGTAGGCTAGGTTTTTATTTACAATTAATCTCTACCATTCTGCTGTAGAGTTAGGTGGGGCTTATCACGGCTTTCGCACTTCGTGTGCCTTGTCTGGCCTAGTGAGGCGGCGAGTCGTTGTTAACTGGACGCAACCTCCTAGTAGTAGAATGAAATAAAGTGTCATCGGTCTTAATTCCGATTGACAACATAGTGGGAAAACTATTTTTTTTTTTTCCATTGATGCTCTTCCTGACTGTGATCTTTCCGGTATGTCACCACTCTTGTAAAACAAATGCAGTTGCCAGAAGTGCAACCATTGCTACTTGGTGCATGTTAGAGTACATTGTTTTTTGTAGAGATTTCTGTTATTATTGCGGGACATGCTCTTTACGCTAATTGTAAGTAGGGGTTAAGGTATCATGTCTCCCCTCATGTATTCTACAGTTTCATTAATCAAGGCTTGAAGGCAGCCACCCGCCCTTCTGCAAAAAAAATATATATATAGAAAACAAATAAATAAATAAAATAAAACAGTTATTGCAGAGAGAAAATAATGGGAGAAAAAAATCTATTTTGTAATTGTCATATTTACCCTTATGATTTAATTTATTCTCAAAGTTTTTTAATCTTTCAGGGTTAAATCTGTCAAAATTCTTGTTTTTGGCTAACAAAACATCTTCTCTTAATAATAACTAGACCTCAAACACACCCTATGGGTGTGGATAATTACTTGAGAAGTTATTCCACAGAATGTGGAGAAAATTGCTGCACATATTCATATTTTGTTTTTTATTTTTGATTTTTTTTTTGTTAAATTTCTTTTGTTTTTCTTTTATTTGTGAATTGACCATTTTATCTTTCTCAAATATTTCAGTTCAAATATTTTTTAATATTTAAGGGATATTTTGGTAAAAATTTTCTGTTTTGGTTGGCAACTAGAAAGAAGAAGAGGCCCGTGGCTAAATGGGAATGTCCTCCTCGTGGTAGACTGAAAATAAATATTGATGGTGCTTTTAAGGTGGACAACGGTGTTGGAGGCATTGGAGTAGTGGTCAGAGATGCGATAGGCACGGGTATTGCGGCTATTGCAAGACCTTTTCTGCATGCACACTCGGCTATCAATATGGAAGCGGAGGCATGCAGAGCGGGTCTTCTTCTTGGTATACACCAAGGTTGGACGGAAATTGACATTGAAAGCGACTATGCTCTTTTGATTGCTGCTCTCAATAGCGAGGAGGAGAACTTATCGGAGGTAAGTCGAGTTTTAGATGATTGTAAAGACTACATGATTACTTTTCAATCAATCAGAATTCGACATATCTACCGTGAAGCAAATGGTGTGGCACATAGACTTGCACACCTTGCTAGTCACTACAAAAAAGAATTCAAATTGTCACGGCGCAACGCCGTCGCGGAAAGCCAATTTGCCGTCGCAAAAGACCAATGGCGACGGCAATTTTGCCGATGTCGTTGGTGGCGTCGCAAAATGTGAATTATTAATTAAAAAAAAAAATCTAGCATACAAAATTTGCATGCTAGAATTTTTTAAAATTTTTATTTTAGGGAAGAAAGTGATACAAAGGAAAAGTTCCATCAAATTACTTTTTAACATCAATTTTATATATCTTCACCAATGTTCAAATACATAAATTTACAAAATTAAATTACATATAGTTAATGTACTGGAAAACTGGTAATCAGAACACTTCATTTCCTCCATCTTCACTAGATTCTGAAGATGACATCAAACCCTTCATCACAAAATGTTCATAAAAAATTAATAAATAAATAACAAAGCAGAATGTATAATTTGGTGTTTGGCAAAAACGAATACAAAAGTGAGTCTATGTTCGAATAGATTACCTGAGCAAATGCATAAGGCAACTCTGAATACATTCCTGCTGCTCTTTCTCGGTAGAAAACTGTTCTCTCAATCGCAACCACAGATTGCACAGCAGAAGCATTTCCCGCTCCAAGGAAAAAAACAGAAGAATAGGTTGCTCCCAGAAGGTTAACAATATCTTGTTGTTTCCCTCTGTTGACAAATCATATGTGTGAGAACTCTAGGAGACAATATTTACAGAAAAAGGAATGGGATCCTCTACAACTTTGTTCAAAACAAAAACAATTTTATGGAGGTCTAAACTCAGATTGGAGAAAACTTGTAACTCGGTCGCATATTAAAAGAACACAAAAAAAGAAATTGACAAATGGAGTTTATAGTAAGTTAAAGTTCTTAAACTTACAACACGTTTCCTTTCTTCCAGAAGATGACACCAAAAAGTACGCCGATGAGTATTGTGGTGAAAAACCTGATGGCATTGCACTACAAACAGAAATATATATATATTTTTATCCAATCCAATTGACCAAACATTTCCATGACCAAACATAATTATCCAATCCAATTGACCAATTCCATTTGACCATTTGTGTCTTTCATACACTGATACACAGAGACACAGACTCATATAAATATATAATCATTATTCATTAATCAAACAAGCCACAAGGCCACAAAGCAATTTCCATCCCTCTCTGTCTTTCAACGAAGCAGCCAAGCAATCAAGCATATAAATTATAATTAAAAAAAAACTGATCAAGCTGCTTAGCTGCATATAAATATATAATCAATTAACCAAAGAAGCCACAACCCACAAAGTAATTTCAATTTTCAAATGAAGACTCACAGATTCACAGTCCGCACGTTCTCAGTTTCTCACCTCCTTCCTCCTGTCTACTCCGACTGCTCGTCTTCCTGAGTTCCGGCCTCCGCTCTCCCCAAGACTCCAACTCTCCAAGAGTAAGATTTAAGACTATTTAATCAAAAACATAGAGTTAGTTACTGAGATTGGGTTGAAAATTGAAATAATTGGTTACTTGACTTACTGGGTTCATGAAATTTCAGATGAGGGACTGAGGGAGATTGAGAGTTGTGAGATGAAATTTCAAATAATCAAATCTATTAACTGGAGATCGATGGGTCGGAGACCAACATCCCAACAATGAAGTATAGAGAGAAGGTTTACTTACAGTGGGTCGAAGCAAAGCCGTGGGTCGGCGGTTCAGCGGTTCGAGATTACGAATAGGAAGACTGAGACTGAGAGGCTGAGGGAGTGAGATGACTGACTGAGAGGTTAGAGCTAGCTTAGAGATAACGCCGAACCGTCGAACTTTGCTGTGGGTCGGCGGCGACTGAAACTGAGGGACAGAGGGAGTGAGTCGAAGAGAGGCTGAGGGTCAGGGTCAGTCGAAATCTCGAATAGAGGCTGAGGGAATGAGGGATTAGGGTTAGCGACTAGATTTAGGTGGGATCGTAATCTCCTGCAACAAACATATCGTAAGCATATTATTTTACTACGGCTAACTCTTTCCGAAGTAAACCATTGGGTTTGCCACGCCCAGTGGCGACGGCAGTTGTTACCGTCGCAAATATTTTACACAATCGCGACCCCTCAGTTTTTGCCGTCGCAAAAGAGGAGGCATTGGCGACGGCAATTGAAGGCCGACGCAAATTGGTGAAGCTAATACAATTCTTTTTTGTAGTGAGTGTTTCTGGGTTAGATGATGTTTGGTTAGATGAGACTCCTGCTATTATTCAGGATGTACTCTACGAGGATTATTGTCATTATTACTATGTAGCACGGGGTTCAGGTTTTATGTCCCCCCCGTTGCAAAATTTTAATATAATAAATGGAACCGGGCGTGGGGCTGAGCCTCCCAGCTAGGCTGGGTTCCAAACCCCTTTCAAAAAAAAAAAATAATAATAATAATAATAATAATAGTATAGATATGGATATAGATTAGTCTGTAAGATTACATGCTCTGTGTATGTTAAAAAAAAAAAAGTAAAAATTATTAAAATAAAATAAAAAATTATCTTTAGATAATGGATAGAGATAGTTATATGAAGATAGTTGATATGGGTAGTATCTATAGATGAAGTTTTTTTTCTTCATTTTATTACTTTTTTTCTTTTGCTTTTATGTTATTTTATTAATTTTATTTGTGTCCCCGTTTATTAAATATTAATTTAATGTAATATATGGTGTGAGGGTATTTTAAGTATTTTCACATCCACCTTAACTAACAAAGTGGTTCTCTTAAAAACAATAATAAATCTTAAAAACCCTTAGACGACGGCTTTGGTCTAGGGTTTGTGCAATCCCTTTTGTTTGGTGGCGCACGAAGGCTGGGCTGGCCTCTGGCCTTCCTGTAATTTGTGGTCCGCTGCCAGACGGGTGGTGAATACTAAGGCTCGGGGCAGTTTTCTTGGGATCGCGATTGCTCGAAGCATTGGCAAATGGTTCGACGATCGTCTGGTTGATTCTCTTTGGATCACAATGGCCGGTTGTTCGGTTTCTGGGATGTTTGTGACGGATTGGACTTGAAGGAGGCTAGATCTCGATCTACTTTACTTCTAAGCAATGCCACCGACTTCTGATGGATGCATCGATCTGGTTTTTGGGTGAACACATTTCAGGTGTGCTTGGTTTCCAGTTTGGGACTCATGAGTGGTTAGAAGTGCTCCGTTGTCGGCATCCGCGACCAGCAACGACGTGTTCTAGAGAAGCTGGTTAGGCGACGGGGCTGGAATGTGTGGCTGCTGTACGAAGGAATGGGGCCTGGCCTGAGTTGGGTCAGCCTACTGGACTTTGAGCCCACTGTTCTTT
Organism: Rosa rugosa; assembly: GCF_958449725.1. Taxonomy (NCBI): domain Eukaryota; kingdom Viridiplantae; phylum Streptophyta; class Magnoliopsida; order Rosales; family Rosaceae; genus Rosa; species Rosa rugosa. The sequence continues at coordinate 51,588,345 of NC_084821.1, read as the reverse complement.
GGGCTATTCTCTGACTTGGGTGATTTGGGCTAGGGTTTTTGCCCTAGGCCCATAAAAATTCTCTTTGTTTTTAGGGATCCTATGTTAGGAGTTTAATTTTGTTTCAATAATTCCCTAAGTTTTTTGGGATTTATGCACTTTATGTGTCTCGAGTGCCTTTGGAGTAGTACTGAAGGAGGATTTACGCTATTATCTACGAATTTGATATATAATGAGTGGACGTATTTCTATGTACCACTGTGGGTACTACCACACCGTCTTGATCTCTCTAGCTGAAGGTAGCATAATGGTATGCAATTGCCACTCTGACATCTGATGAATGAAATTGGCACCCGATTTGGGTTTGATTCAAAAAAAAAAAACAACAAAGTGGTTCTCTTAAATATAGACTAGTCTTTCTCCACACATGCTCTGCATGTACAAGTTATTATTATTTTTTTTTAGAAAATAAAAAAGAAAATATCGGAGTCAGTTATTGTAGAGAAAAGATAATGGGGAGAGAAAAGTGGGTTGTGGATACTTTATTTATTTATTTTTTTAATAAAAATATATTTTGTAAATGTCTTAATTATCCTTCTGATTTAATTAATTCTCAAAGTTTATTAATCTTTTAGGGTCATTTCTGTCAAAATTCTAGATTTTGGCTAATAAACTCTCTTCTTTTAATAATAGTATAGATTATATAGTATAGATTTATTCAAAGAAAAAAAAATGGTATATAATAATTAATGGATCAAAATGTTTTGTTCCCAATGTGGACCATTTACATTAGAAGCCCAATTAACCTTTTTTTTTTTTTTTTTTTTGAGAAATAGAAGCCCAATTAACTTGAAAATTGTCTTTTCCAAGAAAAAGTTCAGAATTTTAATAATTCTCCACTTCATTATTGTGGTGAAACTTTCCGCATTGCAACAATTTGTGGTAATTCCATTTTTTTTTTTTGGCTAAATTTCTGGTAATACTTCGTAAAATAGTCTTGAAAATCTTTCTCTCATTATGATAACGAGAATTGTGTCATTCTTTAAATATGAAGGCAAAGTCCGTGACCGGTCGGTAGGTGATAATTAACCTTACTTTTTAGCATGCTGTCACTGAACTTTCCAACTATTTGCTAGAGGTAGGTTGCATCACCCAAGGTAGGTGACGGCTATGGTGAAGTCTTGATAGAGGTGATGTGACAAAAATGGGTTGCGACGGAGGTGGAGTGATGGCCAAATTAAGTGCGGAAAGGGTTGCTTTTGGTTTTGGATGTGTATATGTAGAAGTCTAGAAGCAAATTTGTAAGAGAAAAGGAAATTTGTGCGGTGGTATCAAGCCTGCCCGGTGGTGTCCCCCGGATTCCGGCCTAATGAAGATCGTAGTGACCTCAGAAGTTCACCTGCCCTCCAGACCCTAGCCCCAATTCAAAAGGGGGAAGGACTAATTTGAAAATAAAGCTTAATGATCATATGAATTCGTGGCGGAGCCAATTATGCGTGAGGTGTGATCCTCAAATACAAAGTCAAACCAACCAATATATTCTTCTCATGATGAAATGAAATCGCATTGACATTTTATTTAGGTGGAGGATCTCGAATGGTTGATATATAAGATGATATGAGAATATCAAGTTGTCAAAATTATCCAAAAAGCAAGAGAAGTTTACATATCAGATATTCTCTTAGCAAATTATTAAGGATAGTAATATGGAGTCACGAAGAGAATGAATTTCAGTATCGGTTTTTTGCTAAAATCATATATATTCCATTGTGGTCAGTCAACTTGACGAGGGAGGTCAAAAAAATCAAAACAGAAAAGAATAATAGGGATATGAGCTAGGCAAATTGATGAGGATATATAGCTGACTATGAGCGATTACGAATCTAATTATTAATGGAATAGTATTCTTCATTTTATATAAATAGAGGGTCGTGGGACTTTGTATTGGCATCCCATTGGAGCATGAAGAGATGTCCAACATGAAAAAAGGAGTCTCGTGTGGTAGCCAAGGATGACTTGCCTGCCTCCTAAAACAGGTTTAATTAGTTATCAAAACCTAGTTGGGTTCTCAGGCAGTCACCTTGGCTAACTTGACAAGCTCTTTTTCCTCATGCTAGACCTTCTCTTCTTTACATTTTAGTTGTGCTCGGTATCGTTATGCCTTCCTATATACATATACATATATAAGCACTTGCATTTTGCAATACATCATAGAAGTTCATTGCAAGTGTATTTATGCATGTTTGGCATCACTTCGGAGCTGAAATCTGAAATAACAAGGTCTTACGTACATGAAGAGAATTCAGAGTTTGATGATTTAGGTACGTTAGAAAATATTAACCTTGTATGCATCGTCGATCATTGGGGTCCTTTATTTTCTTCTTAGTTTGCCATTCCTTAGTTTCTTAGCCGATTGATTATAAAAGATTAGTGATTACTATGTGTGAGTCACCACTCACCAATGTGGTCAATTACGCTAATCAATATTTGTTTTAGTGGTATAATATTTTTAAGGAAAATAATTGTTGGCCGCTAGATTTAAAATTTGTGGTCTCAATTTGATGTGGCATGAATGTCAAGCATGCATATCACATATATATATTTTTTTTATTACATCAACAACTGAGAAATACAATAACTAGTCTTTCGTGAGTTGAATTCACAATCTTCCATTTACAAAAGAGAGACTTATACTACTAGACCAAATTGTACTGTGTCGCATATTACCTAATTACCACATCGTGCCACGTAATTTTTGAAAAAAAAAAAAACTATTTTACCTTCCAAAATCTTATGGCTCTAAATTATTACACTTTTTTTTTTTTTTTGAAGAAGGGCGGGTGCGGCTGCCTTTAAGCCTTGATTAATGAAACAATGGAATACATGGGGGGGGGGGGGGGGGGGGACATGGTGCCTTGCATCTAGTTTGTTGTTGCGGATAGCGATTCGATCTTCTCTAGCCTGGTGTGGTTGTTGCGTTGATCGATGGTTGTTGATCGGAGTTGTTGGTGCCGACACTGTTGCTGTTTGGAACAGGGAGGCAGTTCAAGGTTGGGGCGTTGCAGATTGACATCTTTTTTCTTTGTCGGCCTCGACTTGTTTCGTCTTGGTGGTTGAGGCCTTGGTGCACCATGGACAGATGGAGGGGTTGACTGCCAGAGGTATTTACAGCGGTGGTGGTGCTCTTAATGACGGCGACAGTATGATTAGAGGGGGTGTTCTACACGGCTATGGACTGGACATCAATATTTGGTGTGGCGACGGCAGGAAGCAAAGGGAGGAGCCCTATTTTAGTTGGGTTCTGGTGTTGGGCCTGGACTTGGAATTGGGCTTGGAGGCCTGAGTTTGGGTTTGGGCTATTTGGACCCAAGTCAAGGGCTTGTAAGGAGGGTGCCTTGCCACCCTCACTTATTACTTAGTGAGTTGGGAAGGCCTAGCTAGCCCAGGAATTGGACATTCTTAGATAGTTTGGGTGGACTTCTGGTCTTCAAGTGCTAGTCTATTCGAATCATGACTTCTACGGAAACTATCTTGTATACGATTGGCGCAAGTCTAGTGTGCATAGGGATAGTTTCTAGGAACTTTCTTAGATGTTTCTAGTCTTCATTTGTACCAAAATTAAGTGTAGGCAAGAGAGGGTTAAATGATTGATTTTTTCCATAGGAGGCGAGACTATTTTTGCTTGTACAAGGGTTGCATTTATGCGAGCGTCCTTGGTTTGTAATGAGCTGTAGTGCTTGGATAGAGAATTGATTGTTTCCCCGCTAATTTCCAAGGTTCTAAAAAACGCTAGGCGCTAGTCGGGCGGTAATCCGGGGCCTAGCGCCCAGAGGCCTAGGCGGGGACTAGGCGTTTTTTATTTTTATTTTATTTTATTTTTATTTTTATTACATATATATATATATATATAGTGTGTTAATGTGTGTGTATTTTTTCCCTTTTAAATTTTTTTTTCCGTTTCTTTTGGTTTTAATCTCCACTCTCAGATCTTGTAATTATATTAATTAGTCTTAGGGCATAATTGTCATTTGCTAGTTGTGTGTGCTTAGAAGAAAGTCAAGAAACGAAGTCCAGATTTCACGAAGCCTCTCAACTCTCCCATTTTTCTCTCTGCACTCTCCCAGTTCTTCCTCTCGCCAAAATTGATCATCAAACACCAAAATCTTCGTTGTCTTCATCAAGGAAAGTTTCATTCATCTACCAATTGATAGTTTTGTTGATCAGAGATTCCGACTTAAGATTCAAATTTCAATCCCCGACTTTCTCTCTTATCGGGTTCATCGCCGGAACTCCACCACCACCGACTCATCTGAGCGTGCTGGGTTGTTAGTTTTGATCAAGGGCTCTGTCAAGGATTGGATTTCAGTTCAGAGAGAAGTCTCTGAAGATTATGGAGTTTGGGAGTTATCAATCTGGCCAGACGAATCGGAAAAAAAAAAAAAAAATTCAGCGCCCAACGCCCAGGAGTGTCCGCCTAGGCAGCCGCCTAGGAGCCCGCCGCCTAGTGACTACGCCCAGCCCAAAATCGAAACGGTATGGCGACGCCTAGCGCTTAGGCGCCGCCCAGCCCGTTTTTTAGAACCATGCTAATTTCTCTATTTCAAGTGTTTGTTAGTCTCTGACCCTTTTGGCATTTGATCTAATGTTATCAACTTGTATTTCAAAAAAAAAAAAAAAAAAATCTTTTTTTCTTCATTCAGGAAAAGAAACAATTTCTACATTGTTTTTACAATTGTTTAAAACAAGAAAGATGAAAAGTTATACTCATGCTTATATTACAATTAATTGTTGTCAAACACCATATCGTGTTGAATCCCACCAGCTCTCAAAAATTGTTCAACGTGCAAATAAAAAGAAAAGTAAAACAACAAAGCAATAATTTGATCAGTAAAATTCGATCAATAGATATGCACATTCTAGGGGTTCATATCAAATTTCTTGCGTATACACATGTATATGATTCAAAATTTGTTTGGTTCCTACATATTGTAGATTTTTTTTTCTTCATGTCTTTAATTTTTTTGATTTAATTTTTGTCCTAATTTAGGGGTAATTTATGAAGGACAATTCTTAGGATCACCCCTTGGGTGAATGAGCATATTTATCCTCTCTTGCAATTAAGGTATAATAACTTTATAATTTTTTAATCTGATCATTCATGTTATATAACATAGTACAAAGATTAGCTCTGTAAAAAATCAATCAAATTGAAGACCTTTTAGTTATTCATTTCTATGAAATACATGGACGGTTCATCATAATAGTAGTAAATGTAGTTAGAACCATCCATTTGTTTGATTCAATTAGATAATTAAACTATTTTTGATTCGATTGATTTTTTACAGAGATGATCTTTAAAGGCTTATTTAAGATATGGACCGTTAGATTATAAATTTATTAAGTAAAAGTATGTTAATCGACAATGGGGGTGAATATGCTCGTTCACCCTAAGGGTGAACATAAGAATTGTTCATTTATGAATTCAACTGTTTAAATCATGAATATATAACGTGAAAAGTACAATTTGTGTCAAAATGGTGAGAATGAGCAAACAAACTAAAAATTTATATAAGACCTTCATATTTCCATATGAATACACACACACACACACACACACACCCACCACACACACACACACACACTTAATGCGTGTGCAACACATTTTTAAAATAAAGCATACAATTTAAGATTTAGTCACAGTAATCATGGCAAAACAATTGTCTTCTTACTTCAATATTCAATGAATCAAGGTCAAATGTGGTTAGAGCACCCACTACCTAATATCGAGGTCATGGGTTTGAGTCACCATGGGAGTAGGAGTGAAATCCTTTGATCCTCTTTAAAAAAAAAAGGTCAAATGTTAAATAGAGAAAAGTCAAACTAAACTCAAGCAAGTTTCTCAGATCAATAATTTCACAACTATCTAGATACAATAAGGATGGACATGCTGGATTCCCAAAGGTAAAATCTAGTCTGCAACAAAAGTGAGGACAAAAAGATAAGTTACGAACAATAAACTGAAGCAATTCCAACCAATTCAAAAATAAATGTAGTGAAGAACTAAAGCAAATGTCATATATATAGCATATAATAAAAGTTACAGTCATGTGAACTCAATTAAGAACAAAATAGAAAGGTACATATCCAACAATTAAGAAAAAGAAAGTTACATACTAGAGGTAAAATCTTGCTTTATCCCATGAACTTTTTAGAGAAAGAGTGGAGTTGATGAACATGGAAGGCGAGGGAAAAGAATAAGAATTCTTTTTAAGTAGGGAGTGTGAATTTTTTTATAGGAGTGGGTAGTTTTTCCCACGTACTTATCTGGTTTCTTTGGATAAATCGTACTTATCTTTTTTTTTTTTTTTTTGAAATAAAGGTTCATTGCATTAGATGACCAACTAAAAAGCCAGAGTCTACATACCCTTAAAGACAGAAAAATGGCGGGGAAATAACCAAGCTCCTATCTAAGTATTGCAAACTCATTACAAGTCAAATTGAGCCCACTTTTTAAGCGGACTCCTAAACAAAGAACAACTCCGTGTCTTCTAAGGCAAAATCATCTTCTAGCCAACCATCCGCCAATCACGCAATTATGGTACGAAATAGAAAGCTACTTCCCAGCAAACAAATAAGAGCCAATTCCTCATCCATAAGTTGCTTTCTCCAGTCCAACTAGAGATAATTACCAATTCCGTAGAACTATGATCAGAGTTACAACTGGCACTTTAGAGACCGTAAAGGCCTAACATTGCTTAAAGAGGTCAAACTCTCGGGCCAGGCTAACCCAAAGCACTAAGTAATGAATGAGGCTATCAAGGCACCCTCGAACCTAGCCCAATTCTGAAAAGAATCAGACCTACTCAACTGGGCCCAGAAGAGATTAAGCCCATATGGTCCAGGACCAGGCCCAGAGGCCCAACCCCAGATAAAGATGCTGGCTAGAGCACGCTGCCAGCCTGCCGCCATCCAGTCCGGGGGACGTCCAACCTAGGCAGCCATGCCTGCATCCATTCCCCTTCCAATCAAAACTAGACCTTCGATCAGAAGCGGCCCACACTACCGCGCAGCACCACAGATCGGGAAAATCCGACCTCAAACGCTGATACTGATGTTGATCAATCAAGCACCAGAAGAAGAAATCTCTTCCTCCCCAAACCTCTGCAATCTGCTTCCTCGACACCGGCAGACGGGACGCACCGCTGCCAAGCCGACTCCAATCTGGTTTACCCTCTAATCGGAAACGATTCGATCTTCAGGCACCACCAATCCACTTTGTAGCAAGGCTCCCAAAGTTTCCCAGCCACGACGAGGCACCTCGCCAGTGCTGATAACATATGGCAAACAAAAATTTTCCACCGCTGCACACTGCTCAAAACCTTATGGCTCTGCTTGGAGAGAACCTTTTTATGAAATTCGCACTGCTGTAGCTTATCGTACTTATATGTTTCATCCTTTCACCATTATTTTTTTTTCTTCTATTTTTTTCATTTATTTTTTGTAATTTGACCATATTATCCCTATCTATTTTAATGGTAGTAAAGTTCTTTAATATTGCAAGATTATTTTGATGCCTTTTTTCTATTTTGTCTGACAAACCCTCTTCTCTTAATAATAGTATAGATATGTTATTTCAAAAAATAATAGTATAGATATGTAAAATAGGTTGTCTATGTGAACAATCAATCTATTATAGAATTTAATCTAGATATAGCACTACAGATTGAGAACCAAAAATCCCAAGACCTCATTGTTTGATCCTGTATTTTGTTAAGAGAAAATCATCCAATAGAATCACCAATAATGTGATGCATGCTATGAAACCAACTGAATCAGTTACTCAACTAATTCACAAATTAGACTTCCTTCGACAAGCATGAGTCAGTAATTTAAACTACTGCATGTGAAACTACTATCCTTCTACTCTTCTAGGCAATCTTGCAGCAAGACAAAGGCATAATTGAATATACGAGAAAAAATTGAAAAGACAACAGTGCAATTGGGTTATGCATGTAGCATTTGAATGTAATGCAATTGTCATAAGTCAAATTCTGAAATTTTTTATTAAGGTAAATTCCTTCTATGGTACCTGAGGTATGACCAATTGGACAATTTGATACATAGTCTTTAAAAAAGGACAATCTGATACCTGAACTTAAGGCTCTGTTCGACTCCTCAAAAAAAAAAAAAAAAAAAAAGGCTCTGTTCGACCTTTTGGTAGTTCTATTAATTTTTTGTAAGGATAAAATTGACATTTATAATCTATTTATAGAAATAAAATAAAAAAACATGAGTTTTGTCGGTTGATGGGCATCAACCCTGGGTTTTCATCATTTTCTGGGTCCATTAAGAGCAAATAAACATAAATTAATTCTTTTGGGTTATGTTGAAGATGACATGATTGAATTTTACATTTAAAAAATTTAGTCGTCGTGATTTGAACACCCACGAGACTACTTTCGTGTGGATTAAACATAGGTCGGTCGAGCAGTCTCGTGAGTGTTCAAATCACGACTACCAGATTTCTTAAACATAACAATTATTTCATTTTCAACATAACACAAACGCATTAATTCATACTCATAAAATGATGAAGAACAGCCATCAACCATTCCAAATGTCAATTTTATCTTTATATTTAACTGCAAAATTAACAAAAATACCAAAAGGTTAAACGGAGCCTAAGTTCAGGTATCAAATTTTCCTCTTTTAAAAATCAAGTACAAAAGTGTCCAATTGGTCATACCTCATGTACCATAGAATGAATTTACCCTTGTTATTAACTCATAGAAAGCACTTCTTTTTCTACACACTAGACGGGCCCTACACACTATTTGTGAGAATTAATTAAACTTTTTTAAATAGGGAGTGGGAAGCTTTTCTCATGAGTGGGCAGTTTTTCATGGAAGTTTGTAGTTTTTTCACGTACTTATCTGTTTCCCACTTTCACTATTGTTTTTTATTTTTTTCTATTTTCTGTTCTTTTATAATTTAACTATATTATCCCTATCCATTTTATGAGCAATAATTTTTTTTTAATATTTCAAGGTTATTTTGGTACATTTTTTCTGTTCTAGCTGACAAAATGCTTCTCTTAATAATAACTAGACGCCAGACACATCCTATGAGTGTGGATAACTACATGGGCAGTTATTTCACAGAATGTGAAGAAAACTACTCCACTTTTTTAGTTTCTATTTTTAATTTTTTTTGTTAAATTTCTTTTCTTTTTCTTTTATTCTGTGAATTGGTCTTTTTGTCATTCTCGAATATTTCAATTTAAAGGTGTTTTTTTAATATTTGAGGGATATTTTGGTAAAAAAAATTCCGTTTTGGTTGACAAACTCTCTTCTCTAAAAAATAGTATAAATATAGATTAAAAAAATAACAATTGAAGAAAAAGAAATTGAAGGAATTGTAAACCAAAAAAAAAAAAAAAACAGAGAGAGAGAGAGAGAGAGAGTTTTTCTATTGGAATCTTCACATTTACTCACTTGACCTCCTATGCTTTTTACACCCGCTATCAAATTTTCAAATACTAAATTTACTAACTAAACCTCACCCTAGTTCCTCAAATAACTTCACTCATATAATTTGCAAACAAACTATTATCTTTAAAATAAATAAAAAATTAGTCATTTCAATGATTTATAATTAAATCTTAATTACATATACATTCCTTAATCATACAACATAAATCTCTTATCCAATACAAAAATAAAACACAAGATATTGGGTTTCAAAAATTAATTTCTAATCAACAAGATGGTTTTTTTATTGGAACCTCCAGATTTAGCATGAAAACAAAATTTCTTCCCAACTTTTTCCTCTAAAAATAGTAAAATACTATTCAGTTACAGGAACAGAGAGCGAACCTAGACCTAGGGTTCGAGCAGGCGGCGGCGTAACGTCCGACCGTGTCTAGTGTCAGTCTTGGGCCAAGTGCGATGTTCTTTTGTCTGGGTTCTTTCTCAGGCAGGTGGGAGCGGTGCGGCGGTGGGTTTGTGATTTCCAGGTTTGGATCTGACAAACCTTGGCTTGCCGGATTGCGCTACAGTTCGGCGGAGATCGAGGGATGTGGAAGGTAGAGGCAACGTCGGTGAATTGTCTGCCGACTTGGATGAAGTTTGCTTCGCGGGTAAAGAGCAAAGCACAGATTGTTTTTCCGGCCAAGAGGGTCTGGTCTTTGCTCGATGTCGATGTTGCTGCACGGTTGGAAAAGCTGGCCACTAGAGCTTTTCGAACAATGCACCATCGGAGGATAGGACGACGATGAAGGCAAAGGAGCAGCGAGCAGTGATGCTCCTCCTCTATTGGCTTGGGTTTGGGCCTGGGCTCATCCTTGGGCTGATGGGGCAGGAGAGTCTTCCTGTTAGGCAAGTATTGATTTGGGCTTGGGCCTATAGGCTTGGGCTCAGGTCAATGCAATCTGGGCCCTAACGTTTAGGGTATTGAGCCTGTGTGAGGTTGGATTAAGTTCTATGAGTCTTTTATGACGTTTCTAGTGTCTTACTTGTACCACAATTGCGTGATTGGCAAGTAGGGATTAGTTGAATGATTTATTTTCCGTAAGAGGCGAGGTTTTTTCATTCTTGTATAGACTCACTTAAATGTGAGCGTCCCAGTGATCTTTAATGGTTTGCTTTAGCTTAGGTCGGTTATTCCGGATTTTCTTGTCGGATTTCTTATGTAAGTTTTGGTAGACTACAACCATTTTGTTGTTGATCTAATGAATTCAACTTCCTATGTACGAAGTCATGGGTTCGAGTCACCATGGGGGTAGGAGTGAAACCCTTTGATCCTTTTTAAAAGAAAAAAAAATGAATTCAACTTCTATTTCAAAAAAAATAAAAAATAAAAAATAAAATTGGAACCTCCAAATTTACTCACTTGACCTCTTATGCTTTTTACACCTCCTATCAAGTTTTCAAATAATAAATTTACTCATTAAACCTCACTCAAGTTCTTCAAATAACCTCACTTATATAATGGGTGGTGCTATTCACACACCATTTTTCTCTAGTCACACACCCCCTCTATTTTTCTATTACTTTAATTCAATTTTTTTTACAAATTACCCTAACTAGCCTCCCTTGCAATTAAGTTTTTTCTTTTTCTTTTTTCTCTTTTTATTTGGCAATTCAATCATCCCCAAATCCTGAACCATTATTTTCCCGCAGGCAGGCATAGAGGACTTCAAAACTTCTTTCGTTTCCCTTTTTTTTTCCATCAAAAACTTCTCTAGCATAGTCATTCTATATCTCTAATGTGATGCTTTGAAGTTAAATCGAAGCAGAACAAGCAACTTTAGACCCATCTTTGGGGAGAAAATTTTACACTTGTTTTGCAATGGAGACATGGAAGAAAAATATGAGTTCAGTGATCATTTGAGCCCCTTTGAATCCATCATTCCTGGTAAGATAAATTATTTGGTGTATTTGAATCCATTAAGCAACTGTATAACTTTACAACAATCTAAAACTGATAGCCTTATGATTATAGACATGATTTGTTCTACTATATTATGCTAGAATACGAAAGATTTTGCCATAGAAAAATTATAATTAATATGAGGGGGGTTTCAGAGATAAGGACTAGTTGTTTGTGGGGGTGGGTTTCAGCAAGGGTTTGTGTTTTTTATTGAGGGTTAAGTGGTTTTGATGCTTCTAGTTACTCTTGTTTATTAGCTTATATTTTTATGAAGCAATGTTGTGGATTGGTACATTGATTTTTGTTATTTTCTGCCAAATTATTTGGATAATTCATGCTCCAATATACATTATTGAAGTATTTGTGCTGACAATTTTGTCATTGCTTCTAGTTGAAAGCAATTAAATGTGTTGAAATAAGGATAGCTTGCTCTTTGCTACTGTAAGATCATGTGCAACTTTTCACTCTCTGGTTTTGCAGCCCTAACTATGGTTTATGCATTTCATTTTTATATGCGCACCAACTTTTTACCATCTATACATTTCAGTTCAGTAGTTATAACTACTACTCTAAATAATCAACTAGTTATTGTATTTCTCTTCACAATGTTGAATTAGGTCAGGTACCTTTTTACCTAACAATCAGAGTGTGGAGAGTAAAACCATATTAATTGCTGAAACTTAGTGTTACTTGGAAGATCTTGGTATCATAATATCTTTTTGAACCAAGCAATTTTCATTCAACTCAAGCCAGAATGACACGGATACATACATTCTCTTGCCATCTATAGGCAAGTCTAGGACGTGGCATGCTAGCACCACCCATTAGACAATCAGTGCTCACAAATGAGAGCAAGCTTATAATTATAAGAAATCTAGAACCCAGTACATAGGCATAGTTCAACAAAAAATGAAAATCTCTCCTTGCTATCCAAGTTGGGCCTAGGAGATTTGGTTGATTCCAGCCTCCTGGATCCCAAATTCGAAACCCCATAGAACCAGATCTCAAAACATTGGGCCTCAAATCAGGATTTAACTGCCGCACCCAACTCTGTTTGGGCACCAAAAAGAAATTGGACACCCTAACACAATTGGGCCTCCAAAGTGATTTAGGCACCCAGATGGATCTGGACACCCAAAACTTACGCCATTCAACAAATTTGGGCATCCAATTCGAATTGGGCCTCAACAATGATTGGGCACCCAATTCAGATTGGGCACACCCACTCTTGCATCGATCTCCGTCGCGGCCACCATCGCCGCCGCACCTACGAGATGCAGGCGCTCACATCTTCACCCTGGATCCTGAGACATTTCTCTCCACGTTATCACAGACCGAAGAGCAGTAAGCCGCCAAGCACCAGCAATCTTCTCTATTCTTGTTGGACCAGCCGCCATTAGAAACCCACGCCCCAAGATCGACGCCCAAATTAAATCCACCGCCAGACCGGCAATTCGGTGCATGATATCACCCACACTCTCAGATCGGATCATCTCCCTTTGCTTCCAACCCGTATCAAAGACAAACCGGATCCATCCTTTCTTCGCTAGTCTGCGATTATCAGAAGCCATTACGGGACCCCGCCGTGGTTGCATCCGACCTGATTCCACCCTCGACTGCCACCTTGAGAGGCCAGCAGCAGCGACATCATTAGCCTCTTGGAGTTCGGCCCAGTGAGATGCATTGAAGGGGAAGACCGATGATTCCTTTGTTGCAGAGAGACGTTGGATTACTATGCTAAGGCAGCGAGAGGCAGATAATGTAAGTACAGTTTGCTTAGTGGCCGACGCCGAGTGCCGGTGATGGAGTCCTAGGCCATAGCGGTTAGGGTTTGCAAGCAATCTTAACCCCCGCAGCGAGGGCGAGAGTTTGAGAGCCATTTCCTTATTCGTTCGTATCATAATATCTTAGTAGCAAAAAAAAAAAAATGATTTATTGTATAATGATGTTTGATTCATGATTGAGTTGCCAAACAGAAAAAAGAAAAAAGAAAAAGAAACATAATTGCAAGGGCGGGTAGTTAGGGTAATTTGTAAAAAAAAATGGAATTAAAGTAATAGAAAAATAGATGGGGTGTGTGAATAACACCACCCTATATAATTTGTAAAAAAGCTGTTGTCTTTAAAATAAAATAAAAATAAAGAGGTCCAAGGCGTTGTGGTTGAAGGCAGGGGATCGAAACACTGCATACTTTCATAGACGTGCTTCGAATCGAAAACAGAGGAATAGTATTAAAGGATTGAGGAATTCAGTTGGAGATTGGGTTTCTGACAGCAAAGAACTTGAAGGTGTGGTCACGACCTATTATAATGGGCTCTTTGCCTCCGAATGTGTCAATATGAATGCCTTGAACATTATATTAGATACCATTCAGCCTCGTGTGTCCAATGATATGAATCAGGAGTTGTTAGCACTGCACTCTGATGGGGAGATCAAGGCAGCTTTGTTTCAGATGCACCCATCAAAAGCGCCTGGTCCTGATGGGATGTCACCGTTCTTTTTTCAAAAATATTGGCATGTAGTTGGTCCGGATGTTTGTACAGCTGTTAAGTCCTATTTGTCTACTGGCATTCTAACTACTGAGATGAACTTTACTCATGTGACTCTAATCCCCAAGGTCAATGAACCTAAAGATATGACAGAGCTACGCCCTATTGCGTTGTGTAACGTGCTGTATAGGATTTGTTCTAAGGTATTGGCTAATCGGTTGAAAGGGTTGTTAAATGAGATTATCTCTCCGTTACAGAGTGCATTTGTGCCTGGTAGGTTGATATCAGACAATACTTTGGTGGCAAATGAAGTAGCCCATTTCTTACATACTAATCGACGTGTGGAAGATTTCCACTTCTCTCTGAAGTTGGATATTAGTAAAGCGTATGACCGCTTGGAATGGGACTTTGTAAAAAGTATTCTGCTGAAGTTTGGTTTTGCTCCAGAATGGGTTGATCTTATTATGTCCAGTGTTACCACAGTTAGTTACTCGTTTTTGGTGAATGGGGAAGTGTGTGGGTATGTGAAGCCGTCTCGGGGGATCAGACAAGGAGACCCATTGTCTCCGTATTTGTTTATTTTATGTGCAGAAGGGTTGTCGTCACTCATTCAATACTTTGTAAGTAATAGATGGATCAGGGGGTTGCAAATTAATCCCACAGCTCCGGTTTTGCATCATTTACTATTTGCGGATGACAGCTTCTTATTTGGGACAGCAGATGAGGAGGAGTGTCAACAGTATCGGAATATTTTGTATACCTATGAAATAGCTTCTGGGCAATGCATCAACCTACAAAAAAGTAGTGTGGCTTTTAGTAGACATACGGATTTGAGTAGACAGATGCAGTTAGCTGACATTCTGGGAGTGCAGAGAGTGAATAAGCATGATCAGTATTTGGGATTGCCTACCCATGTTGGTCGGAGTAAAACTGCTGCGTTCAGTTATTTAAAGGAGAAGCTAACCAAGAAATTGGTTAGTTGGAGGGCTAAACTGTTAAGTGGAGCTGGTAAAGAGATTTTGATTAAAGCGGTGGCTCAAGTTGTTCCTACTTATGTCATGAACTGCTATTTGTTGCCGGTCGGTATGTGTGATGATTTACACCAACTTTGTGCTAGGTTCTGGTGGGGAGATACGGAGGAGAAGAATAGGATTCATTGGAGGTCTTGGGAAAGGTTATGCATTCCTAAGCGAGAAGGTGGAATGGGGTTCAAGAATTTGCACTGGTTTAACTTGGCAATGCTTGCTAAGCAAGGCTGGCGTCTCTTGCAGAATCCAGATTCTCTTATTGCTAGGTTATACAAGGCGGTGTACTTCCCAGATGGGGACTTTGCATCAGCTCAATTGGGTCCAGCACCTTCATTTTCATGGCGTAGCATACTGACTGCAAAGGATACTCTCTTACAAGGTCTGAGATGGCGTGTGGGAGATGGAGAACAAATTGACATTTGGAGGGATAAATGGATCCCTGATAGGTATCCTCGATGCCCTTCTTCTCCCCCACCTTTTGGGGCTCCTAACCTCGTCTCAGAATTGATCGACCCTATCAGTAGGAGTTGGAATGTGGACCGGTTGGCAGCATTGTTTTCACCTGCAGATGTGGAGTTAATCTTATCCATACCACTGGGACGCCGAGCCTCTGATGATCGACTCATATGGCACTTCAATAAAAAAGGTACATTTACTACGAACAGTGCTTATTTTGTAGCAAAAGACATTGCTCTAGGAGAGGTGCTGGCACCTCCACCACCGAATGATCCGTATAGTCATCTCCGGAAGGTATTATGGGGGGCCAGAGTGCCTGGAAAAGTGGCCCTTCATGCATGGAAATGTTGTGCTAATATATTGCCTACAAGGGAGGGCTTGAGCCGGAAGGGTTACGTGGGTGAGATGGGTTGCGTAATGTGCTCCTACCCCCATGAGGATCTTTTGCATTTATTTGCTCATTGTAATTATGCACAAGGAGTGTGGGGTGCGGCGTCGTTGTCACCTAGTACTCAGGGAGTCATAAACTTTAAGGACTTTATGCTCTCATTGGTTAATGCTCTCTCTAGGGAACAGTTTGCTCAAGCACTCATGATAATATGGGTCATTTGGAAGAATAGGAACACGCAGTTGTGGGAAGAAAAGCAACAGAGACCAGTGGAAGCAGCTATGCTTAGCTTGGGTTGGTATAATGAGTTCACAAAGGCCAATGTGGTGGAGAAACCTGAAGCAATGCAACGTCCACAACGTTGGGTAAAGCCTGATGCAAATTGGCGCAAGTGTAATTGTGATGGAGGCTTTTTGTTGCCCACAAAAAATGCTGGCAGTGGTATTATTTTTCGTGATGAACATGGGCAATTCTTAGTTGGAGCATGCAAGCCTTTTCGTCAGATGGCCTCTCCTTTTCATGCAGAGCTGATTGCTATGTTGGAGGGTATGAAGTTGGCAGAGATTATGAGGTATGACAAAGTTGTTTTTGGAACGGATTGTGCTCTGCTTGTTCAAGCTTTGTCTCAAACTGAGATTGATTTATCTAGTATGGGTTTGCTGCTAGAGGAGCTTCGAGATATTATGCGTAGGCATGGTGAGTTCCAAGTAGTTTACACCTCTCGTGAGACGAATAGAGTAGCTCATTTACTTGCAAATCATGCGCTGCATTCACGTGAGAGTTGGACATGGTTTGTTTTTGCTCCCGAACTTATAAGGGATGCCATTCTAAGTGATTGTAATCACTAATTGTTTTAATGAAATCCAACTTCAAAAAAAAAAAAAAAAAATACAGTCATTTCAATGATTTAATTACTTTATAAATCTTAATAACATGTCCATTCCTTAATTCAACAACATAAATACCTTATCCAATAAAAAAAATCAAACACAAGGTATTGTGTTTCAAAAATTAATTTCTAATCAACAAGAATTGTTTGTTTTTTAACAATTTTTAAGAACAGTACATGAACTTAAGGCCACTCCAAATTAAGGTGCCCAACTTTTATATAACCCAACATAAGTACATGGGCTTTGAAACCCGACCCACCTTCCATACATGCCGTTATATCTTCTGTTACGGAGGGTGACACATGTCATATTTACAAGGGCAATTCGGTCCATCCTGGTTTTCCCGCCATTCTTATATGTAGACATGGCCAGGTCAGATGATTTCCCTTCAAAAACAAATTGTCCCTCCAAAATCTCAACCGACACATTTCATTTGCCAAAAAAAACAAAAAAAACATTGTCATTTCCTCTATAACCAGTCTGGCTTCCTATTGTGAGCAAAACATGGGTTTTTGGGATGTCAAGGAAAAGAACCATATACATATTCTACACCATAATATCCAAACCACTGTTGTGGAAACACAGAGATTGATAAACCAGAAACCCAAAATTCATTACATACTGACTAATGACAATGATATTGTTCAAAATAAAATAAAAACGAAAAAACCATCGGTTACACAAAACTTCTAAAAAGCATGGCATTTTCACAGTTCAAACAACAACAAAAAGTGGAGCAGATTAATGAAAATGCCACCATAACAGCTGGTTGGCATGCCACAGTCACAGCAGTAGGTTTCCTATCAATTGCAATTCAGTAGACAACCTTTCAGGTTTCCACAACCGCCTTTGAGCTTGACTCTTTGGATTCTGAACAGTCGTTTTGCTTCTTCCTGCCAGTCGAGCTAATTTCCTTGGCCTGATCGTCCTTGCTGGCATCTTGTATCTTTTGGGTTTAGTGCAGCTCCAGATGATTGGCCCTGTGACATTGCAGTAGTCTAGGAATGCCAAAAAAATCACATTCATCAGTAGTGTAACTTGTAAATCATTAACAGTAATAGTGTTAAACCCAGACTTCGAAGATATAATTACCTGAGAAAGCACTGAGCAAACATTGACTGAGAAATTGACATTGAGGTTGACATTAACATTGACATCCTCAGTCTGAGTGTGTTGTTGGTATGCATTTTGAAAGACTGACTCTTGGGTTGACACTTTTGCTTCATTCTGAGGCAACTCTTGAGAAGAGTTTTGGTCAGGAACAGGGGGGTCAACATTTGGTTCTTGGACAGCAGGTTCATTTGCACCCTCCAAAACAATATGAACAACCACACATTCATGCCATTTCCAACTCACACATATATGAACAACCACAATTAACTTTGCAAACAAACCAACAATGAAATAAATGAAGTGGAAATAAGCCTGGTTCCTCCTTGCACAACTTCTCATATTATGGCCCTTCTTGCCACATAGTCCACATGGGACTTGAGAATAAAAGCTTCTGGGTAATTTTTCAGTTCCAGCTGGGGGAGGCTCTTCACCTACATGGTAAATCATTAACAATAATTAGTACTAGGCAAGTCAAAACACATACAACACTTGTGAGGTATCATTCATGGGAACTGCACTTGGTTCTTTGGTCCTCTTTGTTTTGGGCCTTCCTGGTAGCCGCCTGTATAGTAGAGGTGCAATGGGCCTCTCAATATGCTCCCATTCAGTAACTCCAGCAATTGGGTGAAGCATAACCTCATAAGCCTCCATAAACTTCTTCTGGGTGTACCAATTACTGACAAAATCATCCACATGCTAGCCATTTGAGTAGATTGCAGCAATTGCATGTCCACAAGGGATTCCACATAGATCCCACCTTCTGCAGGTGCATTTCTTGGTATCCAATTGTACACTATGCTGAGCAATCACTCCAGATTGACATCCCACTCCTCTGCCCTGTAGTTCAAACCTGCATTGACTAGACTCTAAAGCCCTACTCATTGGCCCATGCAGCATTTTTCTTCAACAATTTTTCTATTCTTGGTCCCACCTTGCACCTCCAATTACCAGCAAAGTTCCTTCTATTGGCAAGTCTGATCATAGTTGAAACCCTGATTTCCTCCAAGCATGCACCACTTCCAAGCATTAAAAGAGGCCTTTGCCATGTCATCCATTGCCTTTGTGGACTGAGCCATTGTTGTTGCTCTTGCCACTGCCCACAATCTTTGCTTCAATTCCAATCCACTATGTCCATCTGTCTTGAAATTATTGTGTAAATGTCTTACACAGTGCCTATGCTCTGAGTCAGGAAAGAGCTCCTTAATTGCTTGTTCAAGGCCTTTTTGTTTGTCCGAGATGAAGTAGTAGTGCACAGAGTGATGAATCTCTAAGTCCTCCTTGAGAAAGGTCAAAAACCATGTCCAGGAATCCTTACTTTCCTGCTCAACTATGGCCCAGGCAATGGGATACATTCCATTATTGCCATCTATAGCAACTGCAGAAAGCAGCTGGCCCTTGTGTACTCTTTTCAAGTGACACCCATCCAGCCCTATGATGGGTCTACATCCTGCTCTCCAACCTTCTCTCAATGCAGCAAAATAGATATAGATCCTCTTAAACCTTGTAACTCCTCCCCCATCCAGCTCTGTTTGAATCCATACTGAACTCCCTAGATTCCTCTTCTTCAATTCATTTGCATAGGATTCTAGCAAGTTGTACTATTCCTCAATGGTTCCCTGAGCCATCCTCAGTGCTCTAGCCTTAGCCCTATAGCATAACTGGTACCCTATCTCCATTCCAAAGTCTCTATTGACAACACTTTGTATCCCCTCCCTAGACCACTTCCCATCTGCCATGAAAGTGTCCTTGTACTTTTCTGCCAAGAAAGGAGGATGGCAATGATATACCCTCTTCGCGACAGAGGAACAAGTGTGATTGGGTTTGTAGGTCTTAATCTGCAGGGTTGGGTTATTGTCATCGGGACTGCTAGCATATAACCAGAACAGGCAATTTGGACTCGTAAAGCATCTGACCAACACCTTGTGCTTGGTGTTTCTTGGGAACCTGAGCTCCTTTTTGGTCAAAACAGCATGCTTCCTCACTGTATGCTTAAACACCTCAGAGTTCTAAAACACCATACCAAGCTAAAACTTTGGATTCTTCATGTCTGTTTTTACATTGAATTCCTTCCAACCTGACCACCTCTTCTTTCCCCTAACCATGAAAGGCCCACCATCTGATCCCTCACTGTCTGATTCATGGCCACAATGGAATCCATCTGACTCCTCACATTCATCTGATATATGCCCTTCAAACCCCACTTCCTCAAACTCTGGGACCTGATGTGTGTCACCATCCACATTCTGCTCGAACAATACCTCATCATCCTGTTCTTCCAACTCATAGTCGGAATCAACCATCCCATCATAGTTGGGATCATCGGAGTCAGAGGAGTCTTCATCGGAACTGAACCCATCAGGAGGAACATAGCTTGAACTCTCTCCACCACTTCTAGTCCCATATGACCTTTTCAAATCTTTTCTTGTTCTGCCAACCTTTTTCTTTGGGACCTCAACAACCTTCTCCTTTCCTTTGCCTTTATCCCGAGTGACTTGAGAAGATGGCGCCCTCTCTGGAACCTGGAATAGCCTCATTCTCTCTTGGTTCTCTAATTTGAATTCCAGTAGCCCTTCTTCTAGTACCATTCACAGGCCCACTTGTACTCACATTTCTGGGTACCATTCCAGGCCCACTTCAACTACCATTCCTTGGTGCATTGCCAAGCCCACTTGTACTCACATCTCTTGGCCCATTAACTCCCCTGCCTCTTCCTCTAGTTTATGGCCCATTAACTCCCTTGCCTCTTCCTCCTCTACTCCATCCATGAAAAAGCTCATTGATCTCAATGTTGCCAAAAACTGCATCCAAGTCAACCTTTAGCTCTTCTGTCTCCATTGCCTCATCATCAGTCAATGGTAAATCATCAATGTAGTGACCAATATACAACAAGTGGTCCGGGACACCATCATTATTGCGCTCCAATTCATACTCACTGAAATGGACCCTTGGCGCCAAACACACAATATATATACATCCAAAGCTCGTCTGTTGGCTGGAACATACTGGATGAGGTCCACAGCATCAACATCATTGGTTACTGGCAAGTACCCACTCCCTTCCTCGGACCCAGGTATCCTAAACCAGTATGCAATTGGGCGTTGTTGGTAACCCAAGTCATAGGCCCAGTAGTTAAACCCAGTGAATGACAACTTGTCTGGGTCAACCCCATCAATAAAAACAGGTGCTTCTCCCCCCCCCCCACCGTACTGCTTATTCATTCCACCCCTAGAGTAGAACCTCCCTCCATGGTGTATCCTAACAGTAAAGCATTTTGGGTCTGCATTTAAGGCATTCAAATTGATTGTTAGCTACCAAACAGAAACCAAACCTTCCAAAATGAAATCCAAATACAGAAACACACAGAAAACATAATTAATTTGCTTTGTCAGTTATTAGTTTCATTCAAAGCATCCACTGTACATCACCTACCTTCTATTGACAGCCCTGAATTGCAATACCTAAACCAGACCACACTGAAACTCATTTATTTGGGAACCATTAATCTCCCACCAAACCATAAACCCTAAAACATTCAATATCAATTCCCAACCAATTTTTTTTCGAACACCCATTGTACTATAATAATAGTTGCAGAAGCAGCCAAGAAGATAACCATTGTTTATAAACTCAACCCCCCCAAACCTTAGACAGTCAATATTTGACTCCCATAAACAAAGACTGAATCTTTGGACCACAATCGTGCAAAATTACCAAAAGAGGAGACAACGCCCAAAAAGGTAGGATGATTTATAAAGGTCAGCACGTTTTCCTTACCTCCGTACATAGGTGGATCTCCATCAAGCCGAAAATATCTCCAGTAATTCGCCATTACTTCGAAAAAGATAATATTCGGGAATCAACTCTGCTGGACCAGATCTCTTTTCCTCTCTTCACTCTGAAATTATTCTCTACTATCTTTGTTTCTACAGCTGAGTTGAGGACAAAGGTGCGATGGTGAAAGGAACGGGATAAGGGTTTGACTCAAAATGACCTCGTGCGGCTCTTATGAAAAGGATAGGGTTTGGAAATGGGAAAATACATCTTTACCCTTCCTTGAATTGATAATGGCACCCTCCGTAACGGAGGAGATAACGGCATGTATGGAAGGTGGGTCGGGTTTCAAAGCCCATGTACATATGTTGGGTTATATAAAAATTGGGCACTTTAATTCGGAGTGGCTTTAAGTTCATGTACTGTTTTTAAAAATTTCTCTTTTTTTTTTCTCTTTTAGATGTGCAAAAGAAAATGAAGAGTAATCATGTTTTCTTAATGTTTATTTTTTTCCTCTATTTTCTGTACCTCATGATTAATTATTCAATAGTTTTTTTTTTTTTTTCATTTGCTAGCTCTTTTATTTATTTATTTATTTATTTATTTATTTATTTTTTGCAAGTATAATGGATAGACTTAGATTTATGTCATAATAGGATTTCTTTTATTCTCCCTCACCAATATGCATTCAACATGTACGATGATAGAAATTTTTATGTCACATGATTTTAATCATAGTTTTAGTTCTTATTATATATATAAATGCTTTAATGAGTATGTACTAAAATTGGAAATTCAAAATAGATAAGGAAAATAATAAAGTATGTAATTTAATATAATTGAATCGGATAGTCTAGAGCAAATAAATATAATATTTTTTGGTATAAATATTATCCTTGATAGTCATTTTACAGGAGGCTATTTATGTCATTTAATAATTCTTAATAGAATGATGTTAAGTGAGAAAATTTGGAGGTATCAATAGAAACACTCTTCTTTTTAACTTTTTTTTTTTTTGATTGGGGGAGGTTGGCGTTAGTTAGTTAGCAACACACACACCTTTGAAGGGTATCACAGCAGAGCCAGACTAATCCCTCCAACGTGGGACTTAGCAACAGGCCCAACTGCCACCACTGGCCACTAGGTGTAGGAGAGGGGCCTCGAACTCGGGTATGGGGGTTCCACACCTAGAGGCTCTACCACCCCACCATAACTTGGTGGTTTTTTTTTTTTCTCTTTTAAATGTGCAAAAAAAAAAAAAGTAATCATTTTTTCTTAATATTTTTTTCTCTATTTTATGTACCTCACAATTAATTATTCAATAGTTTCTTAGTTTTTTTTATTTAACTGCTATTTTTTTTTCTTTTTTTTTTAGCAAATATAATGGATAGACTTAGATTTAGGTCATAGTAGGATTTCTTTTATTCTCCCTCACTAATATGCGTTCAACATGTATGATGATAGAAATTTTTATGTCACGTAATCTTAATCCTAGTTTTTTTTTTTTTTTTTTGAAATAATGGTAATTCCATTGATAATAGCGCATGTCAAGAAGACCATTACATACCTACCCGCTGATACATAACAATGGCCAGAACAAGGATTCGTGGAGGAGCCACAGTGGTACATAGGATAGACCAACTATATTTGAACTTATCGCTTACTTAAAAGCGAGCTTATAAGCTATGAAAAAACATCCCGAATAGACAAGCCAAACTACACTCGTTAGGTTCCTAATATAAGAAACTTATTGTAATTAGACAAAAAAGCTAAAAACATAGGTTTGGGCCAAGAGCCTAAACCCTAGCCCAAATTAGAAGCTATTGGACTAGGGTAGAACCCCAGCCCAGAAACTCAAAGCCCACCAAAGCAAAGGTCAACCCAAGGCCCATCAGCCTGGTCCAGTCCAGTCCTCCTACGCCCACATCCCCGTCGTACGTAACAGCCAAGCTGCTCCGTCCGTCGCGCGCCGTCACGACCTGTGCCCACCTCAATCCGCACCGCCACGACCTGCGTCACTACTAGCACTCACCGCCTGCGAACCAAACCGCACAGGCCACGCCGACCCAACCCATTCCACCACGGAGAAGACCAACCCCGATCCAGGCCCTCTCACCTCACACCGCCATCGAGTCAAACCAGTGGCACCGTCATCAGGGTTCGATCGCCGGACCTGTTAGCACGACCACCGCCTCTCACCATCCCAGCCAGAACCACCGACAAGCCCCGAGCAAACCCCATATGATGGAATAAGAGCAATAGCCATCAATAAGCGTCCGGCAGCAGACCCCATGACGACAGCGAGGCCAGAGGCCAGCCCATGCGTCCGGACGCTGCCGGACGAGGATGATTTCTCAGATCAGAACGCCGGCCTTTAGGGTTTTCTCGCTGAGAGAGTCAAAGTTGACTGGTATAGGTTATCTTAATCCTAGTTTTAATTCTTATTAAACATATATAATAAGGAAAATAATAAATAATGCAATCTAATATTATTGAATTGGAAAGTCTAGAGAAAATAAATATAATATTTTTTGGTATAATTATTGGCCTTAATAGTCATTTTGTAGGAGGTTATATATGTCATTTAATAATTCATAATCGAATAAGGTCAAGTAAGCAGATTTGGAGGTCCCAATAGAAACATTAAAAAAGAAAAAACATAAAGAAAAAAAAAATTGAAGGCACAATTGCTAAACCTAAAAGGATACTACACCCAATTAAATTCCATAAGTATAGCTACCAAATTGGGATCCTAAAATGAAAATCAAATCAATTAGGGATAGAATTAGATTCCTGTGAAGAGGAAAAAAAAATCTACTAAAGATTGAAAGAAAAACCAAAAATTAAAAATCAATTAGGTATTAGAGATAGAACTAGATTCCGTGAAGAAAAAAGATCTATTGAAAATTAAAGTTACCGTCTATAGAAGAGATAAGCATAACTTTGGACCCAATGATGTACTTTTTGCAAGGGTACGTAGAGAAAGAATCTATAACTAGAAGTGGCAGGAGAGCAGTCAAAGTAGACCTAAACGTGGAGAGAGTAGTGCTTTGTTTTGATGAACGTGGAAGAATGCGAACCCAATCTCTTCCTTCCTATTTTATCTAATATTTTTCTGTTTCGGTACTTTGACGATTGTGTCCCTGGAGAATAAAAGTTGGACAGTCTTTTAATATTCTAAGATTATTTTACTACATTCTCTTCGTTTTGGCTGACAATTTCTCTTAATAATATTTTGATAATATGTTTTGTTCTGAAGCGATTGAAATTTGGTTTGGCTGCATTTGTGGCCATCCAAATTTGATTCTCACTAATGTCAAAAGCCCTCTTGATGTTAGTAAAGTATGGTTGGTAGAACAATCGTGAGATGAGTATTACTCGAGAAAATCTCGGGCCCGTTGCATATGTGATCCATACTAACATGTTGCACGAATTGGGAGATCAGTATATGTGGCCGAGCTAGGTTTAACTTATTTTTCTCTCGGATGTATATTAATTGAATTTGAAATTGCTTAAGGTGTAGATTTTGGAAGGAGAATTCATCCTCAATACTCAAAAATGTAATTAGCTCAACGAATGATAATGAAAACCCCGTGAAGATCGATAGAGTAACATGCATCTGTTCATTTACTCAACTTTGCCGCCTTTGTAATCTAGCTTTTTTTTTTTTGGTAAGTCCTTTGTAATCTAGCTTTACACATGGTGCTTAGAATATATTCCATTATTGTCGGTCAAAAGGTTAATGAAAAAGAAAATATATAAAGGATAGCTGACTTTGAGCGAATATATACGAATCTAATTAGTGTTTTTCGATATATTGCATATAAATAGAGCCTGATGAAACATTGTATTGGCATCCATTTGGAGCATGATAGAATACCACATATATTTTGAAGGAACTGAAGAGACGTCAAACATGAAAAAAGGAGTCTAGTTTGGTAGCCAAGGATGACTTGCCTGCCTCCTATAAGAGGTTTAGTTATCAAACCTCGTTGGGTTCTCAGGCAGTCACCTTGGCTAACTTGACAAGCTCTTTTATCTCATGCTAGACTTCTCTTCTTCGGATCTCAACCTACTCATTATATCGAAATTTTCTTTATTATGCGAAATAGACATACGTTTTGCACGCTATACCATAGAATTCATTTTGCAAGTGTTTATTAATGATGTTTTCTCTCTTGTCATTCTTATGCCAAATTATTTTGCAATATATCATAGAACTTTTAAGAAAGGAAAGACTTATATGAGGAGAACTCAGAGATTATATTGTAGGTAAATATTACTGGTTCTGAAAGTAGTGTATTAATTGTACATTGTATGTTGGTTAGAAAGAATTGGTGGTGATGGAGGGCTCTAATTATACTATGGTCTATTTGCTATAGGAGTTGAATAATGCATCGTCAATTTTCAAATAAAATGTAGCTTCCTTTTGTACCTTACGCAACTAAATTTAACCTATTTGAAATAACTGACAAAACATATAAGTTACCTACTAGCTCTATATATATATACCTCATCATGTTTTTAGGAGAATATTGTGGTATTCCTCCCAGTTCAATTTTCCCAAGTTGGTGACAGATCTATTTTGTAGTTAATTTGATGGCTTATTGCTTATCACCAATTAAAAACGATAAAATCTGGATTGCCTATGTTAGCGACGCAGAGGATCTATATTAACACCATACCTCCTAGCATCACCTCATTGTTTGCACCTGTATTTTGTCAATCAATTAAGAGCCTACTTTGAGAGGCGTTTAATTTGATTGAGAACCTCGATCATCAGAATTCAGAACTATGGCTAATTCAAAGCAATATTTGTTTCTGATTATCTTGGCTTCATGGGCGGCTGTCGGTTTAGGGTCTATTCAGTCCATGGCATGCATGCAGAAACTCATGCCTTGTCAATCATATTTTAAGAAACTGGACAATGTTCCTGATACGTGTTGTACGCCGATGAAGAATATGCTATCGGAGACGGCGGATGATAAGAACTGCATTTGCGGGGTCTTTGGCAACCCCATCATGTTGAAGAACCTGAATATAACCCAGGATGATACCATGAAGCTTGCAAAAGCTTGTGGCTTGAAGGCTGACATTTCAAAATGCGACAAGAAGGAAAAGGATACTGCATCGCCATCGTCATCACCAAGTCCATCACCATCAGCTTCTAATGCAGCCTCTCGTTTCAGCAAATCTGGTTTCACAGCCTCTTTCATTGCAACTCTAATTTTTTCAGCAGCATTTTAATTATGTAACGCATTCCATATATTTTTGGCTGTTGTCAACATTATGGAGTTGGTATCATTATATCACGACAGGAACGATATGGAACAACCCACTTGATCGAGAGTGTTTCGAAATGCTCCATCGCATTGTGAATCAAGGGATAATTGTAATAAATGAAGAGAACACTCTTCTCTATTAGCAGAATTCATATTTTTTTGTGGTGAAATTAAATATATGTATATGTTTTAAGTGGGAGTGTACGATATATTAACGTATGGGTACATGTAGACGGAATTTTCTTAGGTACCCGGGTGTTTCTCATACACTCATTTTGTTAAATATTTTAGACCATTGAATTAGTAATATATTCAATGATCCAAAATATTTAAAATTTGATAACCTGTTTAGCCCTTAGTCAATTATTGTTTGATTATCAATTGAAAATTGACAATTACGTTTTTTCCTTTTTAAAAAAATTTAAAAAACTTTCTAACTTAGGCTCACCGAATTACTATTTGTTAAATATTCTTTATTACTAATTAATTTTATCATTAGCCAATTAATGTTTGATTAATGCCTGATTATCAATTGAGAATTACACAATTGACAATTACATTTTTTCCTTATTAAAAACAAAAATCTTCTAACCTAGGCTCACGGAATTAGTATTAGTTAAATAGTATTTATTACTAATTAATTATATCATTAGTAGTTTCCTTAACCAAATATAATTCTTTTTGCATGTATTTTACGACAACCACAACAATTAATGTAAAAATAGATCTAGTAACTACTTCATGTATAGCTTGTTATTACTGCTTTTTGAACTAATTTACAAATGTTACCACAATGTGTTATCATATAGGTAAACCATTATATTTTGTCTAAAACCACGTATGTCCTCATTGGTGTAATGAAGTTCTCCCTTGCGTAACTAAAGTAATATATTATGTAATTTCCATCGCCGAAGTTGTAATTACTTTCAGTCGGCGTAATTTACCACAAACTACAACAATTGATATAAAAACGATAATCTTTGTTCTAATTGTAGTAATTACTCCACCTACAACCTATGTACTAGTTTATGGACAATTTAACATGTGTGACAACAAATTTGTTTTCGAAGTGGTAAATCTTTATGTTTTTATCATTAATGAAATGATTATTTCAATGACCATGCATTTTACCACAATCCACGTCAATTAATGTAAAAGCAGTAATTTTTGTTCTATTTGTAGTAATTACTCCACTAAACTAATGTACTAGTTTATGGACAATTTAACAAGTGTGACAACAAATTTGTTGTCAGAGTAGTAAATCTTTATGTTTTTATCATTGATGAAATGATTACTACATTGACTACACATTTTACCACAACCCCCAACAATTGATGTAAAAGTGGTAACTTTTGTTCTATTTGTAGTAATTACTTCAAAAACTATATCATTTACAAGATTATCAACCATTTTACAATTCCGACAACATTTGTGTTGTGAACATGGTATATTATAGACCAAAAGATATGTAAGTACTTAGTATTGTAAGGAGGTTCTCCATTTGATAATCAATGTTCTCCATTTGATAAAAATTGTCCAACTATGATATTTACACCTTTCATTACTCAATTACCATAACCACAATAAGTGCGGTCATAAGTCGTAATTTTATTTCTACTAGGTGTAATTTATTATTTTGACAATATTTGTTACATGTTTTTGAACGATATTATATATAAAGATAGAATGTGTTGTTAATATGGTAAATTTTATTTTTTAAAATGACACATGTCAACATTTAAGTGGGTAACCTGTTAACCAGTTCAATGAGTTTGCACTATATTAATTTATTAAAAATAAAAAAATAAGGGTATGACATACATCAAGGTACCCTAGACGACCCCACATGTAGACTAACTCCCTCCAACAGTTATCAGATCCTCACAGTCATAAACACACTAGCTTGAGATCCAGCTGAAAAGAAAGAACAGCATTAATTAGGCTAGCTAACTAGCTAATTAATTAGTTATTAGCTCAATGAATGTTGATGAATACTGATTAAGAGAGTGGTCGATGCATATGTTCAGTTAGTTGACTTTGCAGTTTGTAAACTAGCTTTTCATACCTTCGGGCTATATATATTCCAATAAGTTCTGTCAAAAGGGGGATGAAAAGAAGAATAAAAAACATCTAAATGACCGGATATGAGGCAAATTGATGAGGTTATATAACAGATTAGCTAGCTAGCTATGAGGCGAATACGAAATTACGAATCTAAATAATTTTACTGTTTTCCATTGTTATAAATAGAGGGTTGTGAAACATTGAATTGATATACCAGTGTTGGAGCAAGAATACCATATATACTTTGAAAGAAATGATCGAAGAGATGTCTACCAAGAACACAGGAGTCTAGTTTGGTAGGCAAGGATGACTTGACTGCCAGCTCCTAAAAAAGGTTTAGTTATTAAAACCTAATTGGGTTCACAGGGCAGTCACCTTGGCTAACTAAATTGACAAGCTCTTTTCTCTTCATGCTCGATCGATCTTCTTTTCTTTATATATAAACCAACTATCTAAATTGACAATCGGTGTGCCGTAATGTTCTTATTGTATGTGTAGGCTTATCCTAATTAGGAAAGGGAAACCATGTCTTGTTAACTCAATGTTCAAGTGTATTCTTGGAGCTTGTTTCTCTTCGGATTGCCATGGGATGTATGATCCTCTACTGGTTCGGATGAACAATTTTTAGGTTCACCCCTTGGGTAAATAAGCATTCATCCTCTCTTGCGATTAACGCATAATAACTTTATAATTTTCTAATCCAACCATCATGTTGTATAACGTAATACAAAGATTAGCTCTATAAAAAAATCAATCAAATTGAAAACCTTTTAGTTGTTCATTTCTATGAAATCTATGGACGGTTCATCATAATAGTAGTAAGTGTTGTTAGAACCATCCATTTGTTTGATTCAATTAGATAATTAAACGATTTCCGATTCGATTGATTTTTTACAGAGATTATCTTTAAAGGCTAATTTTTTTTTTCTTTAAAGGCTAATATAAGATATGGGCTGTTGGATTATAAATATATTAAGTAAAAATATGTAAATAGACAATGGGGGTGAATATGTTTACGGTAAACCTAAGAATTGTCTGATTCGGATTGCCATGAGAGAGGAACTCGATCGAGTTAACAACTTATGCAACAAGAATTCCGTTCTAAATAATTTGTCCATAAAAACAAAGAATTAATTATATTACCAACTATGAACAGAAGTTTTGTCGTTTATTATTATTTATTTTTTCAAAAGGAAGAAGAAGCAAAATTCGTGAGTTTGGGGAAGCTAGCTAGCTTCTGAGGTGAGAAAAGTTCAATAATTAATCATGTGCTGTTGAAACCAAAAAAAAAGAAAAAAGACGTCCTTGAAAATGAAAGGAGTGACGTCCAAGTTTTGGAGAGGTGGCTTTGCTCCATTGTTTCTTATGATAATATAATATTAGGGTGCGGCTATTGCCACCCTACCATTTTCTTAGTTCACCCTACAAACACTTGAATTATTGAAAGACTATATTACCCAAGTGTAAAATGACTAATAAGTACACTAATTTTCTAAAATTCAAATATATAAGAAAAAATAAATATATAAGTAATTAATTAAATACAAAGACTACTTAATTTCTCATTGGATAACATTAATCTTTATTTTCTCCACCCAAATTTGAATTTATTACTATTTTTTTGTCTTTTTGTTGCCTCCTCATCGTTAATTCGTTATTCAATTCACAAAACCATTATCTTTAACTTCATCAAAATCTTTACAATATTCTTTGTGAACACCGAAAGTAAAAATTTAAAACACGAAGAAAAAAAATCAATCTTTTCTTCATTGATCATAGTTGTAAATTTACTAATTTTTTAACATAGATTGAAATAGAGAACATTGAAATTGAAAGAAAAACTTAAAAAAAAATGGGAGTAAATCAGATTATGATTTTATTAGGAAACTTTAATAAACTTTAATTTTTTTTTTAAGAGTATAAATTAAATGAGAAATTTTCGGTAAAAATATTTATTTTTTAATTGGATATGTCATATAAGGATATTCTTGGAAAGAGAAATGGGTTAAATAAGTAAATTTAATAATTAAAATTAAAATGTAGGGTGTAATGAGCAAGTAGGGTGAACAAAGAAAATGGTAGGGTGGCAATAGCGGCACCCTAATATTATCTTTTCGTCTTGAGGAAATTCAAAATATATATGCAGTAGTTTGAATCTAAATTGCAGCTTATGGACTTGTTAAACATGCATGAAATGAGGACTCCAAGTGCAGTTGGAAGACGAGGAAGAGGCCAAGTACATCCAAACCAAAGGGAGAGGAACCTGATAAGATCAACCACGGTCAAAGTTGAAATAGATAATGCAACTTTTAAACTTTCAAAGTGGATTGGCTCATGCTGCACATCAATGACGTGGTGGAGGACTAATGGATTAATTTTGAATTTGAATGAATGCTATTCTAGATTGGTTTAGTTCAAATTCAAATATGATCTAATCCTGAGCCTCTTCATGGCTTATATGTTGTTATTGGCTTGACTTGATAGGCAGACAAAAGTTGTCTCCCATGTGTGATAGCTGCATGTGCTAGCTTAATAGCATAATTATAGGCATGTATATGTGCTTTTGAAGTGGGCAGCCGAAAGAGTTGAAAGCATGTGAACTAGATGCATGTGCTAGGATTAATTATACATATGCAGACAAGAGAATTATGGAACATGGCAGCCAAAAGTAGAGAGTGAGAAAAAGAAGTCAAAAAGAAACAAAAGTAGAATGAATATGTTTCTTGATAAGTGGCAGCCATTGGAACGGAAGGGAATCCTAGGATTAATTATATACATATAATTAATCATTGCAGCTGGATAAAAAGAAGCAGAAGGGAAGACACAGAGAAAAACGTGAAACAGAGAGAAGCAGAAGGGAGAAACATAATTGATAGCCATCCTTGAATACTCTGTCTTTCCTCTCCTTTTGGAGACTTAGCAATTCCATAGTTGAAGCTTCTTAAGCTTAGTTGTTGGTGTTGCTATGTATTGTATATGAGAAGTAAGTATTATTCTTCTTCTCTATTTGAATCAAAGGAGAGTTAATAGGTTTGGGTGTATTGGGGATTTGGGTAGAGAGAGTTGTTCATAAACTCTTGTTGTATGTTTCTCCAAATTGATCATAGTGGAATATCTTGCCGGCTCCGAAAGTGGATGTAGCTCAATCATACCGATTGAGTGAACCACTATAAATCTTGGTGTTCTTTGTGGTTTGTCTATTAGTTGTTTTCTTTTGCTTTGTTTGTTACTGTTGAATTCATATCAATGCCTTGTTTGTTACGCTTCCGCACAACAAACTGGTATCAGAGCACCGGTTCTGAATTTGGGAGTTGTGTATTGATTGGATTCAATGGTTGACACAAAGAAAAATTCGAGTTCGGGTTCATCGTCGACTACTAGGCCATCAATTGGCAATGCCAAATTTGAAGTTGAGAAGTTCGATGGAACAAACAATTTTGGCATGTGGCAGTGTGAGATGATGGATGTCTTGTGTCAACAAGAATTGGATATAGCTCTTGAAGACAAACCAGAAGATATGAGTGAGAAGGAGTGGAAGCAGATTAATAAGTGGGCTTGTGGTTCTATCAGATTGTGTCTTGCAAAGGATATGAAGTTCTTTATCATGAAGGAAACTTCGGCAAAAGAGCTGTGGAAGAAATTGGAAGACCAATACATGATCAAGAGTGCTGAAAACCGGTTTCACCTGAAGAGGCGGCTTTTCCGATTCAATTATCGGCAAGGTATTTCTATGTCTGAACACATCAGTGATTTCAATAAGATACTTGCAGATTTGGCTAATTTAGATGTGCAAATTAGTGATGAGGATAAGGCTTTGTGTTTGCTAAATTCTCTCCCTGACGAGTATGAGCATTTGATTACAACTTTGTTGCATGGAAAAGAATTTGTGAAATTTGATGATGTGTGTAATTCATTGATAAATAATGAGTGTCGAAAGAAGGAGAAGCAATTGCAGAAAGTGACAGGTGAAGCACTTATAGTAAGAGGAAGATCTGGAGATAGAAAGTTTGGTGGAAAAAGAGGTAATTCTCGTTCCAAGTCAAGAGGCAAATTTCCTGCAAAAGATGAGTGTGCCTTTTGTCGCCAAAAGGGGCATTGGAAGAAAGATTGTCCCAAGTTGAAGACTAGAGACAAGAAGGGTTCTGAAGTGAATGTTGCGAAATTTGAAGATGATGATGACTTTGGTTTCGCATTGAGTTGTTCTTCTACCTTCGATGTTTTTGAAGAGGATGAGATTGATTTTGCTTTAGCAAGCTCATCTGCATTTGATTACTCTGAGAAATGGATTCTGGATTCGGGTTGTACACACCACATGTGTCCGAACAAGGAATGGTTCTCTACTTTAAGAGAACTAAATGGTGGAGTAGTTTTGATGGGAGATGATAGTCCTTGCAGAACTAGAGGGATTGGTACAATTCGTCTCAAAATGCATGATGGGGTTGTTAGAGAATTGACGGATGTTCGGTATGTTTCGAATTTGAAGAAAAATCTTATCTCTTTGGGAACTTTAGAATCAAAGGGTCTCACAGTTACATTGAAGAATGGAGTTGCCAGAGTTGTGTCAGGTTCACTTGTGATGATGAGAGGTACTAGAGATAGAAACTTGTATTTTCTACAAGGGAGTACAGTGACAAGTGAAACAGCAATTTCTGAGACTACAGATGATGCAGATACTACCAGATTATGGCATATGCGTCTTGGACATGCTGGTGAGAAAGCAATGCAGGGATTAGTGAAGCAAGGTTTGTTGAAGGGTGCAAAGACTTGCAAATTAGAATTTTGTGAACATTGTGTATTGGGAAAGCAGACTAGAGTGAAGTTTGGTACTGCAGTTCATCAGACTAAAGGTGCTCTAGACTATGTTCACACAGATGTGTGGGGACCTACCAAAACTGCATCTTTGGGAGGTAAACACTACTATGTCTCTTTTGTTGATGACTTCTCTAGAAGAGTATGGGTGTACACCATGAAGCATAAAGATGAAGTCTTAGATATATTTGTGAAGTGGAAGAAGATGATTGAGACTCAGACCGGTCGAAAAATTAAGAGGCTCAGATCAGATAATGGTGGTGAATACAAGTCTGATCCATTCTTTAAGTTATGTCAAGATGAGGGCATTGTGAGACACTTCACGGTTAGAGAGACACCACAACAGAATGGGGTAGCAGAGCGCATGAATCGTACTTTACTGGAGAAAGTTCGATGTATGTTGTCTAATGCTGGATTAGGCAAAGAGTTTTGGGCTGAGGCAGTTACATATGCAGGCCATCTCATTAACAGGTTGCCTACTGCTGCAAATGAGGGTAAAACTCCCATGGAGGTATGGTCTAGAAAACCTGCTACTGATTATCATTACTTACATATTTTTGGTTGTCCTGCTTCTTTTCATGTCAGGGAAAGCAAGCTTGATCCGAGAGCCAAGAAAGCTATTTTCTTGGGATTTAATGATGGTGTGAAGGGATTTAGGCTTTGGTGTCCAGATGTGAGGAAAGTTATTGTAAGCAGAGATGTGACATTCGATGAGGCTGTTATGGTTAATCAGAGTGAATAGACTGATCCTCAAAAACAGGAGATGACCATAGAGAGTTTGAAGCAGGTGGAGTTTAAAGAAAAAGTTGATGAAACTCCAATTGATCCAGGTAGTCCTACAGTTGAGCCAGATGATTCAACAAATGAAGATTCAAGTATTGAAGTAGAGGCTCAAGCTCAAGAGTCTCCACAGCAACATGGACCTATTGCACTTACAAAAGGAAAAAGAAATGCTCCAAAGCCAGCTTGGCTAAATGATATGGTAACTTATGCACTTCCAATTACTGAAGAAGAAATTCCTTCTACCTATGAAGAAGCTGTGATACATGTGGATAGTGTAGAGTGGGAAAAAGCAATGGATGAAGAGATGAAGTCTCTTCATAAGAACAAGACTTGGAAGTTGGTTCAGTTACCACATGGGAAGAGAGCAATTGGCTGCAAATGGGTATTTGCTAAAAAGGAAGGATCTCGGTACAAGGCTAGATTGGTAGCTAAAGGCTATGCACAAAAAGAAGGAATAGACTACAATGAGGTATTCTCTCCTGTTGTGAAGCATTCTTCTATTCGTATTCTTTTAGCCTCGGTTGCACAGTTTGATCTTGAGTTAGCACAACTTGATGTCAAAACTGCATTTTTACATGGTGAATTGAAAGAAGAGATCTATATGACTCAACCAGATGGTTTTAAAGTTGCTGGTAAGGAAAAATTGGTTTGCAAACTGCATAAATCATTGTATGGTTTGAAACAGTCTCCAAGACAGTGGTACAAGCGGTTTGATAAATTTATGTTTGGTCAGAAGTACACTAGGAGTCTCTATGATCCATGTGTTTACTTTCGCAAGCTACATGATGGGACCTTCATTTATTTGCTCTTATATGTTGATGATATGCTAATTGCATCTAAGAGCAAGGTGGAAATTGAAAAATTAAAATCACAGTTGAGTGGTGAATTTGAAATGAAGGACCTGGGAGAAGCTAAGAAGATTTTGGGCATGGAAATTGAAAGAGATAGATCGAAAGGTAAGGTTTGTTTGTCACAAAAACAATATTTGAAGAAGGTACTACAGCGGTTTGGCATGGTTGATAAATCTAAACCTGTAAGTACACCTCTTGCCTCTCATTTCAAGCTTAAATCTTCTATGTCTCCTAGCACTGATGATGATATGCAATATATGGCTAAAATTCCTTATGCTAGTGCTGTTGGTAGCTTGATGTACTGTATGGTGTGTACTAGACCTGACATTTCACAGGCTTTAAGTGTGGTGAGCAGATATATGCGTAACCCAGGTAAAAGCCATTGGCAAGCAGTGAAATGGATTCTACGGTATATTCTTGGTACTGTGGATGTTGGAATTGTGTTTCAGCAGGAAAAGATGAGTCAGTGTGTTGTTGGATATGTGGACTCTGATTTCGCAGGTGATTTGGATAAGTGCCGATCTACTACAGCTTATGTGTTTACTCTTACTTGTGGAGCGGTGAGTTGGAAGTCGAACTTGCAATCTACTATTGCTTTGTCGACTACAGAAGCTGAATACATGGCGGTAACAGAGGGTGCAAAAGAAGTAGTTTGGCTTCGTGGTTTGCTTGAGGACTTGGGAATAATTCAAGATTATGTGGATCTCTATTGTGATAGTCAGAGTGCTATTCATTTGGCAGAGAACCAGGTTACTCATGCTCGCACTAAACATATCAATGTCAAATTTCACAAGATTCGTCAACTGGTGGAGGATGGTGATATAGAGCTCCTGAAAATTGGAACTGAAGAAAATCCTGCTGATATGTTGACCAAACCAGTTCCATTGAGCAAGTTCAAGCATTGCTTGAACTTGAATGCTTGAACTTGATTGGTGTTCGTAGCATTTGATCTTCCCTACGGGGATGTCGGAGCGGCAAATTGGTATGTGATATTCTAATTGTGATATTATTGTATCAAGTGAAGCCAAGGTGGAGATTGTTGTTATTGGCTTGACTTGATAGGCAGACAAAAGTTGTCTCCCATGTGTGATAGCTACATGTGCTAGCTTAATAGCATAATTATAGGCATGTATATGTGCTTTTGAAGTGGGCAGCCGAAAGAGTTGAAAGCATGTGAACTAGATGCATG
The DNA here is from genome assembly GCF_958449725.1 of Rosa rugosa. NCBI lineage: Eukaryota > Viridiplantae > Streptophyta > Magnoliopsida > Rosales > Rosaceae > Rosa > Rosa rugosa. The sequence continues at coordinate 51,551,823 of NC_084821.1, read as the reverse complement.
TGTTAGGATTAATTATACATATGCAGACAAGAGAATTATGGAACATGGCAGCCAAAAGTAGAGAGTGAGAAAAAGAAGTCAAAAAGAAACAAAAGTAGAATGAATATGTTTCTTGATAAGTGGCAGCCATTGGAACGGAAGGGAATCCTAGGATTAATTATATACATATAATTAATCATTGCACCTGGATAAAAAGAAGCAGAAGGGAAGACACAGAGAAAAACGTGAAACAGAGAGAAGCAGAAGGGAGAAACATAATTGATAGCCATCCTTGAATACTCTGTCTTTCCTCTCCTTTTGGAGACTTAGCAATTCCATAGTTGAAGCTTCTTAAGCTTAGTTGTTGGTGTTGCTATGTATTGTATATGAGAAGTAAGTATTATTCTTCTTCTCTATTTGAATCAAAGGAGAGTTAATAGGTTTGGGTGTATTGGGGATTTGGGTAGAGAGAGTTGTTCATAAACTCTTGTTGTATGTTTCTCCAAATTGATCATAGTGGAATATCTTGCCGGCTCCGAAAGTGGATGTAGCTCAATCATACCGATTGAGTGAACCACTATAAATCTTGGTGTTCTTTGTGGTTTGTCTATTAGTTGTTTTCTTTTGCTTTGTTTGTTACTGTTGAATTCATATCAATACATTGTTTGTTACGCTTCCGCACAACATTATAAACCGAGCCTTCTACATCAAAGGGAAGGGGGCAGAAAATACTACATAGAGGAGAGCATAAGAGAAAGACGCAGCAGAGGAGGAGACACACAGAGCAAGAAATACAGAGACTAAGAAAGAAAAGAAACAGAGAAGAAGGTCGGACACTTCAACTTTCGCTTCCAGAGAAAGAATGAAAAGAATTGCAGGTATACATCTGCCTTCCCTTCAATTAATCCTTCTGTGTCTCGTGGTCTTCCGAGACTCTAATAGGTTGTTCATGAACGACCAAAATTATTAGAGTCTTCCCAAAATGACGCTGCTGCTCTCAAACACTGAACGCATTGAAACAAAACGGTTATTCATGAACAGCCTCGTGTCAATGCTCAAAGCTCCCCCTGACGAATTGGAATCAGTTGTTCATGAACAGCTGAATTCTAATGCTAAAAGCTCCGGTCATGAAGTCCAAAGCTTTGAAGCTGACGACATGATATGGACAGCAAGCAATTCATGCGACATCTTCACCTGTGAATATGAGCTTCAATGCTCTTTTCTCTATTCAAAGGAAAAGAGACAGCACCTGGTTTGTTTCTAATTGCTCCAACAAGTATTGAACAGAGCCTCTTGGTTAATCACAACTTCAAAGGCATAAATTTTAAGCTCTATTTCTTGTGGCATGTGGCACCGACTTGAAAGGCCAAACGGTGGAGAACTTCCCTTTCTAATTAATGTGCAAAGCAAAGAAGCTCAGTGGGTTTGAAACAAAAACAATGAGAACAAAAAAATATGAAATTGTTGGCTGTGCTTTTTGTTAATCCATGCCTACACGCCAAAACAAAAGCTACACCTAACCATGAGGTTTGCATTAATTAAAGAAGTTTGCCTATTACATGAAAGTTGGGTGCAGCATGTCTCTTTTTGAAGCGGTGGTGCAATGCAAGATTACTGGTGCAAACAAACTAAACTAATGGAAAACAAGATGTTTCAGTAATTTCAATTTGAAGACCAGCATGGTGGAAAAGTCTTCGGCCATCCCGGTTTATTAGGCCTCCTCGAATATAATATATCCGGTTCAAAATAAATGATCAGACGCTTCACCAATATTGCATGTCCACTGAAAGTGACATGAGTCACTGGGCCTCCTACGAAAGAAACAGAAGCAAGCCCAGTCTACAGAGGTTCACTTCAAATCTTGAGCTCCGAATTGAAAACTCGACTCGTCAAAATGACAAGCAATGACTCGATCTGAAGCTCAACTCTTCGTAATGGGTGTCCAAATCACTTATTTACTTGAGCCCATTTACTTTGAAGCTCGAGCCCGGTTAATTTGTTCGTTGACAAGAGCAGAGGCAGCATATAGCCCATTTCCAAATCTCAAGGCCCACTGCAAACCTCAGTACATCGGGTCCGGATCAAATCAACAGACACTCTACAATCTGAATGTCTGCAAAAGAAATACATTTAATGGGTTCAAAATGCATACACCCGTCAAGCCCAAAAGTTGGTAAAAAACTAGAAATACCAATTCTTCTGAACTACAATGGTTTGATCCCTTTACAGGGTATGTAGGCAATCTAGCAACCGACTAGATGCAACCACAATTTCAAATCGAATCCCTGACTCCACCAATCAAATTCACACAGATCCAAACAAAATCCCTGACTCCACCAGTCAAATTCGGCCAGTCCTAAATTGAATCACTGACTCCAGTCAAATTCTTCCAACACCAGAAATACAAATTCATGTGAACTACAACGGTTTGATCCCTTTACAGGGTATGTAGGCAATCTAGCGACCCACTAGATGCAACCGCAAGTCCAAACAGAATCCCTGACTCCATTAGTCAAATTCATCCAATCCGAATCTCTGACCTCACCAGTTAAATTCATCCAATCCGAATCTCTGACCTCACCAGTCAAATTCATCCAAACACCAGAAAGGTCAAATCATTCCCAAAATGACACTATGCCAAAAAATGAATCAGACGACACATTTCCAACAACAGCGAAATTTTTAACTGTCGTCTGATTATATCAGACGACAGCAAGAATTATTCTGTTGTCTAAATTTTTGATTCAGTCAACAGTTATTACATTGCTGTTGTTCAATTGTCATTCAGACAATGGTTATATTTTGATGTTGTCTGAGTGAGTTATTTCAGACAACAGTTATTACATTGACTGTTGTGCAATTACTATTCAGACAATTGTGGTATTTTGATTTTGTCTGTTCAATCTAATTCAGACAATAGTTGTTTTTTGCTGCTTTATTATGTTGTATAACTCTCTTTCAGACAATGGCTACAGACAACAGTTATCTATTGATACTTTGCTATTGTGCAATTTGTATTTAGACAATGGTTGAGTTATGATGTTGTCTGACTGATTTTACTCAGACAACAGTTATTTAGTGCTACTTTATTATGTTGTGCAAGTCTCCTTTAGACAATGACTTCAGACAACAATTATTTTTTGTTGCTTTAATCTGTCGTGCAACTCTCCTTCGGACAATGGCTATTAATTTATGTTGTCTGAGTTTTCTCGGTTAAATTTATGCTGCCCTAGTTTTCTCACTTTGTGCTTCCCGCCCCTTTTTTGGGCCAAAACTTGAACTTCCCACTTCTTTCTTTTATCAAACAAAAAATTTCTTCATTCAATGTTCATTGCTCGGTTGATTAACTCATCTTTCTTTCTCTCTCAAATAGCTTCCTATTCCGACTGAGACTTAATCCAATCCTCTCCAATGGCCACCATCGATATCGCGAAACCCACCGGTGGCGCTCCATGTACTCCCTTTGCCACCACGGCTAAACCAGATCTACTGCTATTCAAAAGCAAGTGCTCGAATATGAAATTGGAGCAAAGCAAATTTGCTTTGCCTGAATGGATAATCTCTTTCCTTCTCAATTTGTATGGGTTTTCTAGGTAATGGGTCAAATCAAATTATGGTTTCTTTCTAATTTCGATTTTGGAGTGGTTTCTTTTGATTTTGGGGTTTCATCACTCCTTGTTGTAGATTTTGGGGTTTCTTTCGAATTTCATGTACTAGTTTGTAGTAGATTCAACTTCGATTTTTCTTTTTTTAACGAAAGGAATTCTATGAACTGCTTCCGAGTTTTACAGCTGCTGAGCATGAACGTCTTCACAGGCTCTTTACTTAGGTGGGTATATTTGATAAATAGCAACTGACAATAATTCAAGTCGTCCTCAGCCCCCAAGTCCATGAAGGTGAATGGCTCTCTCAATCTTTTGGCTCATACCCAGATCGTTTTCTTGGATTTAATTGTGTAAAGTTGAAGCCTTTGCCTTTTTTTGAGCCAATTTGATGTTTTCAATTGGTGGTGTTAATTGGATTTTCTTTTTTGGTACTTATTGTATCTGCCTTGATGTGGGTTACTTTTATGGAACTGCCTCTGAGTGGCTGGTTAAAAAATTGTCACTGATGTTGCTTTTGTTCGTAATCTCTTCATCTAAAAATCATATTGAGCCCGTGCTGACTCTATTAAGCTACAATATTGTTGTGAGCTTCATCACTTCCAGCATGAAAAAAACAAATAACAAAAGAAGAAGAGGACAAAAGGCTTGAGCTCGTTATAATTTTACTTACCTTTGTTTGTACCGCAATAGTTAGTGCAGTTGACAAACTGCGTTCTAGAAATGTCATTACTTCATATACTGTACTTTTTTTTTCTAACGAAAAGTAGTTCATTGTGTGAAGAATCTGAGCCCAGATTTGGAGTATGGGTTTGATTCTCTAAAAGTGATTGAAGGAAATAGAGATCCAAAAAATCATCAGGTATATATTAGATTTGCATTTTTAGTAATCAAATTTTAATTGGTAGCTATGTTGTTTGTGTGTTTGATATTCTGGGATTAAACTTGCTGGCCTCTATGTGGAACCGTGAATTTTCAATTGCCTTGCTTTTTTAAAGCAGGACTTGATGAATGTGTAACTATTTGGGGCGAAAAGTTTAAAGCTTTCTGTTTTGTTAGCTAAGAAATTGAGAGATAGTTTGAGGTTGAATGTTGAGCTTTTGAATTGGCAACAGAACTTTGTATGTATAGTAGTAAGAAGGTGGCTAATGAGTATAAAAAGTGATATTCTAATGAGTATAGATAATGAGGTGAAATGTTAAGACTTTGAATTAATAGTAGGACTCGATGAATGTGTAGTGCAGCAGGTATGTATATATTTGCAGCAAATAGTTTTATGCTTTCTGTGCATTCAATGACAAATTGGTTTACTTTGCTATGGTTCTGTGCGTTCATTTTGCTATGATTAGTGATTACAGGATTGCCTATATATAGGCCTTATGGCATATTGATTGGATAATAAAGATTTGAGCTTATCTTATAGTTCCTACTTGACTATTATTTCTGTCCTCTGTCTCTATTCTCCTATTCTTTCATTTTTTAAGCCTCTACTCTTATCTTCTTCTCTCTTTTCCATACCTTTTGCTCTCTCTCAGTTTCTCTCTATATCCTTAAAATTTGTTCTGGGAGCTATCTTGTCCTTACTTGGTTTCCAAATGGGGAATAGACAAAAGATTGTTGAGGTGTCTGATGTTGTAGCTTTACAATAGGTAAGGTTTAAGGTTAATTCATACCGCTGATTGATTACATCGTCCTCAATTATAGGTCCCTAAATTATTACTTATATATTGGATGCTATTTTATTTCAGGTTCATGGGCAGATTACAGATCTTTATGACTTTTAATCCAAAAGCTTTCACAGCTGATCAGTAGATTTGCTATTGCACCGCATGAGAGTTTGAAGCCATTACATGGCAAGTGGGAACTGAAGTATTGCGGAGATCATCTTTTCTTCATCTGTTTTGGTATCTTAGTATGTTTTTGGCCTTCTAGGTATAAATAGGGATGGCTAATGTGCATTGGACACATTTATGGACAAGTTTATGTTTTCAGCCTTTCGATATGTGAGCAGGGTTAGTATGTGTTAATGTTGGAATTAACATACTACTGATGGAATGAATTTATTTTGGAATAAATGGATGTGTTTCTAGATGTGTTATGATTCTCTCTCAGACAATTCAATTCCAACTAAAAACTATTGTCTTACAATTGAACATAAAAAAAATGGAATGCAAAAACTGTTGTATGAACCACCTAACTAGAATACTTTTCAAAAATATTCAATTGCCCAATTAGAAAACACACAACAACAAAATAGCACATTCTGTTGTATGAAATATAAACAGACAATGATTTTCTTAATTTTCTGTTGTCTTGCTTAAATAAACTCAACATAATTAAGTTAAATTCTGACGTAGGAGATTGATAGAGACAACAGTTTCTGTAGAAGGCTTGTTGTCTGACTTCTCTTTACAAGTTGCTTTTCTTTAGGCTGCTGTTGACATACTTTGCTTTGGACAACAGATTTGGCATCTCCTTATGTTGTTCTTTCTGGTGTTCAGACAACATACTAATACATGTCTGCTCTTGTACAAAAGCAAATCAGACGACAGTTTCGCGATGTCGTCTGATACCTGCATCAGACGGCAGGAGTATTAACAACAACAATTTTCACTATCAGACGACAGTGAAAAACTGTCGTCTGATTCGTTTTTTGGCATAGTGTGACCTCAGACACAAATCGAATCCCTGGTTCACTCACACCAAATTCGTCTAAACACTATTCCTATTCCAAAAGCAATACATTCCAATGGGTCATTAACCCTTTGGAATTCTTGAACTACGAGTGGCTTGATCCCTCTCCAAGCTTACGTAGGCAACCCATTCAAATCCGGGTGCAGCCGCAAAAACAAACAAACACACATCCACAATTGGTTTCTTCATAAATAGAATCAAAGGGTGTTTCCTTGTAACAAGGGATTGTAATTAAGAGACACATTCTGTCTTGAATGGGTCGAACCCGAAATAATTAAAACTCTATTCACTAAATGAATACGAGTGAAATTATGTTGGGTGACATTTACGCTCACTGTGTGCATTTTTTACTCAACATGTACATTTGATACTTCAAATAAAAATGATTGAAATAGTAACAAAGTGTTACTGGATTAATTTAGCGCACTCTGCACTTAATGATGAAATTAGTTTCCGTCGTTTGGAAGAACCGAAAAAGGTCCTCTATGACCCAAATCACCCAATGTATGTTCTTGGAGCTTTTTTCTCTTTTAAATTATATTCAACTTTTGATTGAGAAATAATAATAAGGGAAAACATCACAAATGGTGTATGAACTTTAGGCCATTCTACACTTTGGTGTACCAACTTTCATAACTATCAGAATGGTGTATCAAGTTTGCTCCAATATTTCATTTTGGTGTACGCCGTTAACTTTTCCGTTAAATATCCCCTAGAACAGTTAAAAAAAAAAAAAAAAAAAAAACTTTTCCGTTAACTTTTGCATGCAAAAATTTAACGGTGTTAACCTGATATACCAAAATGATGTTGAAATGCAAAGTTCATACACCAATCTGATAGTTTTCAAAGTTCATACACCAAAGTGTAGAATTATCCATACTTCATACACTGTTTGTGAAAATATCCCTAATAATAAAGTAGTAAAACCCACACACACTAAATTGAAATTTTTAGCCCACTAGCTCTATAGGGCGCTCATCTTATTCTTGGAAAACATTGAAGTTCTCCCCGTTTGATATTTCTGACTTGGTGACAGCTCGATCTTGAAGTTTGTTGGCTTTTGCTGCAGTATATCGATCACCAATTAAAGAAAACAAAATGTGGGAAAACAAATCGGTAACAGCTAGCTGTAGTTCACCAAAAACCAATAAGTCTCCGTAAATATATCTATGTGTGTGTGTGTTTGTGAACAATCCATCTATCGTTATAAAATTTAATCTACATATAGCACTGCAGATCGAGAACCCAAATTAACACCAGACCAAAGGCCCTAGACCTCACTGTTTGATCCTGTATTTTGTTAAATCAATTTGACAAAGTGCGTTTAATGTGTTCGAGAACCTCATCGATCAGAACTATGGCTAATTCAAAGCAATATCTTCATCTAATTATCTTGGCTTTATTAGCCGTTGTGGGTTTAGGGTTTAGCGAAAGGCATATATGCATCGAAAAATTGGTTCCTTGTCAACCATATTTCAAGAAACCGGAGAAGGGAGCTATCAATGAAGAAGATGCTATCAGAGTCGTGAGACGATAAGAATTGCGTTTGTGGCATGTTCAACAATTCGTTAGTGTTGAAGAACCTTAACACAACCCAGGATGAGGCCTTGAAGCTTCCAAAGGCTTGTGGCGCAAATGCTGATAGTTCAGCATGCAACAATAAGGGTACTACACATTCACCAACAAAATCCAATGCAGCCTCTCGTTTCGGCAAGTCTGGTTTTGCAGCCTTTTTCATTGCTATAATCTTTTCATCAGCACTAGTATTTTAAACATGTGATTTGATGTTTCTTTGTTCCTAGCTAGGAGTAATCAAGCTCTGCTATTGTTTGTAATTTCTTTTTTCTTCATTAATGAAAATGGGACTACCAAGTTTTCAGCCCTTCCTTTGGAATTATCGACATTTTTATTCACATTTATTGACCAATACTAAAATATTGACAGAGAATTTAGCTAGAGCACTCGTATTGGTTTTTTTTTTTAATTCATAAAAAGCCTTGATCATGCTTAGACGTAGTATAAAGGAGATGTAAAGTGCAAGGTCTGGACATATTGAGATTCTGAAGAGATCATAAACCCTAAACGTATTTGTCAAAATAGTACCATACTAAAACAAATGCAATAAACAACACCACAATTTGGAAATGAAACTCAACATATACCAGCATTTTCTAATCAGTTCTAAAAAAAACATAATACACTGCGTAATAGAATACCAGCAACTAGTGCTCTTCCAAGTTAAAAGCTCTTCAGAGTTCATGCTAATTGTTTTTTGGTGCAATCTGCCAAAAGTTGAGCTCTTCAAGAACTTAATCTATCATCTTTTTCTTCTTAGAAGTAATGTCTCTGCCGGATAGTGTTCAGCTCTTCAATGTTCATACAAGTATAGTTTGATTAGGATTGAGAGGAAAACAGGAGACAACCTTTAGAGTAGAATCAGAATCATCAGCAGAGCAATTTAAAAGAAAGGCTCCTCTTGTAACCATCCAGCCATCAGGAGAGCAAGATACTCTGTAGCCTTCATTAGTCAACTGACCCACAGAAATCAAATTTCGCTTCAAACCCGGTATGTGTCTCACATCAGGTAAGATCCAGATATCACCATTGGGCAATTTGATACGAACATCACCCTTACCCACAACATCCAATGACTCATTAAAAGCTGTGTAGACCTTGCCAAAATTCCCACTAGTATACGTTTGCATAATCTCTTGATGTGGTGAACAATGAAGGGCTGCTCCAGGAGTCAAGATCCATGACTCCAATGGACTATCAATTGCATTCACTGCCTCAACAACATTGTTCAAAGCTCCACAGTCCTTCTGCCTGTGTCCAGGCTTCCCACAATGCCAGCAACAAGACTTGTTTCGACCTCGAGATTTAGCCCTTGCTTGGAAAGCAGATTCTGAATGCTCTGTGACTTGGTTCCTCCTTCTAATTTCTTCTCTTAAAAGGGTATCACAGACATCGCTGTAAACCAGCTTCGTATTTCCTGAAGAAGAGCAAATACTTGTCACGGTTGCATCCCAGCGATCCGGCAGAGAAGATAACAGACACAAAGCCTTAATGTCTTCATCAAAGTCGATTTCTAGCAACCTCAACTTCTCAACAAGTTCATTGACATTGCTCAAATGCTGATTCACAGAGCCACATTGTTCGTCCATCTTTAGATTGAACAGGCGTTTCATCAAGTTTAACTTGTGCACAGCAAGTGGCTTCTCATAAATCTTCGACAGAGTGTTCATGATTCCAACGGCTGTTGTCTTTGATTTGACTTTGTCTTTAACGCTTCTGGCAAGTGTTCGTCGAATAGCAAGTACAGCTTGCATGTCAAGCTTGTCCCAATCAAACTGACTCATGTCTTGAGGTTTGTCCTCCTCCAAAGGTTTATCAAGACTCCTCAGACGCAAGTAGCTCATCATCTGCGTCCTCCAAAGATCGAAATTTGTGCCATCAAACTTGTCAACCATATCCTCTGCACTCATAGCTCCCACGCAGACCAAGAAGCTTCAAATTGAAAATGAAAAGATCACGAAGTTTATGCACAGAACATATGTTGTCTCCATATACTGACTATAACAAATTATCAAGATCAACTTTTTGAAGAAAAAGATGCCCAAAAGTTGGAACTAAAACCCCCAACAACCTTGATCAACCATTCTACACCCACTACCCAATAAACAATTAGCAAAATACAAGGACCCAGAATCTAGCATTGGCCTAATTTATACATTCTTGCAGACTTGGCTAATTATGTGCATTGGAATTTCAAATTGCATACATACCAAAACCAGTGAAGTCCTCACTAAATCAAACACATTTCAAATTAGGGTTGACTAGAGGCCTTCTTACACAGACAAATCCAAACTGTTGAAATTAATGGACAACACTGAAAAAAAAAAAAATCATCTCCAAAGAAATTGAATAAGTAAAAAAAAAACATATAATCAAGCCATTCAAGTAAAGCACCCCTTCACAGAAATTGATATGCATTCGATCAAATGTTGCCTTAATTCACTTAAAACGAAACAAACAATGGCCTGAGACTCACTTTGGAGGGAGAAACGGTGGGAATTTGGCCGCAGGTCGACGAGGGACACGATACTTCGCCGGCAACACTAAAGCGTTCAACAATGGGTTGCTGCGTAGAGGGAGAGATGGCTCTTATGTAGTAGGGCTTTTGATTTGTGAGAAATTCTATTTTGACCTCTCAATTTTCTAATTTATTATTCTCTACCTCTTTTCAGAGATTTAATAGCTAAATTCATTTCCTTCGCAAAAAAAAAAAAAAAAAAAAAGCTAAATTCACTTTTAACATTTTTATTAAATTAACGTTTAGCACTTCTTATCGTCATTGTCATTCTCTAGAAAAACTATTGTCATAAGCTAGTGATCCCGAAAAACTATTAACTTGCTTTAAGACAAACCCGATCCAGTAAAATCCCCACAATTTAACCATTTTTTGATGGTGGACTAGCACTGTTGTGTTTCTCTCGTCGACGCTAGTTTACTAATGCCCATGGGTCATCCATCTGATTAACGATAGATATGTTATCAATCTCAAAATTAAATCTTATGACTCTTCGACGATTTTTCATCATTTTTTTTCGGCGACTCTAGCTAACTCCAACATCAATCCAAGTATGAATACTGATCATCTCGTCATGATCTACATCATCAATAGCTTGATTTTCATTTTTAATTCATAATGGAGATCGAAGATGATTTCTCTCTATCCGTTTGTTGTCTGTTGTCCTCTTTAATTTTAGGTATTGTCTAAATGATCTTATGAGAAATATATAATAACATATCATGGCTTTGAAGATAACAACATCACCAAAACATACAAATGATACAATCCAATACTTCAAATACCTCCCACAATCTTTAGAGTACTGTGCAAGTAAGAGAGTTTAGACACACAAAATATGGACCTAATTAAGGGGGGTATATAGTTAACACTTCAAAGTCTAAGATTATCCATGATTTTCTCAGTGGCGGAACTAGGATTTAAACACTGGGGGGTTCGAGAACAAGAGACAAAAATTACAAAAAAAAAAAAAAAAAAAAAAAAAAAAAACTACTCCAAAAATAAATAAAAAAGTATATACAATATAATTTATAAGTAAACTATAAATTCAAAACAAAACTATATTTTGATAAAAAAAAAAAAAAAAAACTACATATAACTCTCGTTTCAAAATTGAAAAGCCAACTCTAAGAACGAAAAAAAGGCAACTAAATTTTTAATTAATATGTCATTGATTTGTATATAGGTATTGATGATCATGTGGTTTGGGGGGGGGGGGGGGGGGGGGGGGGGGTCCACTACATGAAGAGAAGGTTTTTCCCTTAGGTTGACGAGCAGAATGAAAATGGTGATGAAAAATGTGTTTGTTTGATTCACCAATTTACTTAAGCATGGAACAAGTAATTAATGACTCTCTATAAAGCTCATGGTTTTTTTGATGTAATTGAAAAACTTCTTTGACACACAAAATTGAAAAAGCGTACAGAATGAATGGTTTTTCTGCCTATATATATTGTCTAGACCCCCCCCCCCCCCCCCAAAACCTTGGAGAGTTAAGACTCCAAAATCCTAATTGACTCCTAAATGGAAATGATATTTCCTAGAAGAAAATCCAATAAACAAGACCTGATTTTATTCCTATAGAAAAAGATCGACTAATTTTTCAAACTCAATCAGATAAGATATGCTTACAAGACTCAACAATTAATTGTCTTCACTGAAAAGATATCCTCGTTGCAGATAAGCGACAATTAAGCAAGACACAAACTGACTCCGCTGGGATTGCAACACCGTTTTCAATCCCAGTATGCATTTATACACAAGAGGTTATGAAATGCAATGCATTTACCTGTGAAGTAACCGGGAGAGTATGTTGGGGCATTGATCTTCCTTTTCATTCGACTAGGTCTTCACTCCAACGATTGACGCACTTCTAGCTTAGACCTAAGACTTTAGGTTTTGTATTAGGAATTTAGGAATGCCAATATGCAATAACCTATACTAAAATATTGCGTACAATCGATTTGGAAGATCCAAAACCAAAATTAGTGGTACTTGCTTCGTTCAAAACCAGAAGGAAAGGAAAACAACTCCAAAAAAGATAGAGGAGAAAACCTAGCTAGCATTGAGAGAGTTATGCTCCGTCCGACGGTGTGCCCTCACGGTGTCATCGTTGGATGGGCCCGAGAGGACCGAGTGTCCGATGGAGAGTGACCCAGTCGGAGTGAAGGTTGCCGGGGGGGGGTGCGATGATGTTGTCTTGACCGATCGGAGGGTCTGATGTGAAAGGATGGCGACAATTACAAGCTGGGGCGGTGTTGCCTTACCTGAGAGCGAAGCGCAGACGGTCAGGGCCGGGCCAGCCCGGGTTGGTGTCGCGAGATCGACGGTCACTTGGTGGTGACCACGGTGTGGCGACAGCACTGGGATCGATGGTGAGATCGGATCAGTTGGATCCAATCTGTTGTATGCGATTTGTGCTCGATCTTGGGTGTAGCGATTCCTCTAGTCGGCATAAGGGGGAACATGGATGGACTTTGATCGCTTAGTGTCAAGTTGGTGGCAGTGGCCCGGTGATTGGAGGGCAAGGGTGCCGGCGAGATGGTGGGGTCGTGCTTCCTGCAGCTGTTCTCTTTGGTCTGGGCTTGGTAGTATTTGGGACTGGGCTTCTACTCTGGGCCCATATTATTTTTCTTATTTGATTTATTGTTTTTTACTTTTAGAAAAATGTGGCTTTATGCCGGCAATAAGTCCCTATCATATTTTGGTAGGGCGACGTGGGCTCTGTCCCAGATTGTACACTCAGTGTGTCTTGTCTGGCTTAAATGATGAAACTTCTTCTTCTTTGTAAGCTCAGGAATCGAGTTTGATCGCCCTAAAATAAAGAGATTTTTATATTGAGGTCAAAACTTATCTAAATCTATACTATTATTAAGAGAACCCACTTTGTCAGTCAAAGTAGGTGTGAAATAACGTAAATATCCTTAAACTATAGTTTAATTTAAAATAGTCTTTAATATATGAGGAATATTATGGTAAATAACAAAATATAAATGAAAATAAAAATTCAGAAAAAGTAGGAAATGAAAATAAAAACCAAGTGGAAACAGTAGTCAAGACTCAATCAAGTGGAAACTTCATCAAAAATTTAAAGGATGCAACTGTGATGAAATGATGTAAAACTAGAAACTAACAGGGGGCGCAATAAAAATCAGATTTACTAATAGTGGTGAAATATAATTCACAGCAAAATTGGTGGGAAGCTTTGCAATTTTGAACAATCATTTTCCTATTTTGGGTTACCCTATAAAAACAGAGCCTCTTATTCCATAGGGATTTCAGACCAAAAATATTTCCATAGAGAGGGTTTAAGGCAACGACGCTCATTCAGTCTCAGTCTCAGTCTCAGTCTCCGACTTTGTAGCGATGTGGGACGATTGCTATGAAGGTAAGTCTCTCTTGACCCCTGCATCCGCCTCTAAACTCTGTTTGTCCATAACTGATGTGGTCACAAATTGGCTAAAGTCTTTCCCTGAAGAAATCATACCCAGCATTCTAATCAGACTACCCATCAAATCCCTCATCAGATTCACCTCTGTCTGCAAGTCTTGGAGGTCCACTATCAAAGACCCAAGCTTTATCCGCACCCACCTCGCCCACACTCTCAATTTCAATGACCAAAATGCCACTCACCTCCTTCTCCTCCACACTGTTTTCAGTCAAGGCGTTTCCTACCCTCTCGGAGTTCGTCACATCGTAGGGTTTAAACAAGACCCTTACTCCTTGCATTATGATAACAATGATGTCAGTCAGTGCTGCAAGGTTGAATTTCCAATTGGTCTTAAGGAAGAAATGATCAATCCGTGTTTTCGTGTTGTGGGTACTTGTGATGGGCTCGTTCTCCTTGCTGATGATTTGGGGCTTTATGCTTACAACTTTGTTATGTGGAACCCTTGTGTAAGAAAGTATGTGATCCTTCCTGAGCCCAGTGTTAGGTTTTCGACACACGGAGGGTATGAGGCTTCCCTTGGTCTCGGTTATGATGTTATTGGGAATGACTATAAGGTTGTGAGACTTACCACCCTTTTGGAGCAACAGGGCATGTTTGATACATGTCCAACTTTAGCTCAGGTTTATTCACTAGCCAAGGGATCTTGGGGCCGGCTTCGTTCTGATCTTCCTCCATGTGGAATGCTTCCTGACTTGGGCCAGGCTTTTGTTAATGGGGCACTTCACTGGCTGGCTATTCGTTGGGAAGGTGATGATGTTATCTTTTTTGTTTTGGCATTTGATGTGGGCAGTGAGTCATTTCGGGAGATAATGTTGCCCAAGACGTTCAAAATGGAGGAGTCATTGGAGTTGAGGTTGTCTCTTTCCGGAGATAGAAAATCCATTGGTCTGTTCGTGAGGTTTCAGGATGAGTCTGATTGTTTTCTTGATATATGGGTGATGAAGGAGTATTGCATTGACAAGTCATGGACCAAATTGGTAATTCTCTGCCCACAAGGTCCGCAAAGAAGTTTACCCAATGCATTGTGTTTTAGGAGGAATGGTGAAGTGGTGTTGGTACTTGAAGATAGCTGTGAATTGGTTTCACTTGAACTTGTGAGCAAACAGTTTAAAGCTCTTGGGATATCTGGAGGTCAGGTTTGCTCTGTCGACTTGTATGAAGAGAGCCTTGTCTTGCTCGATAAGAAAGATGCAATTTCTTATTGAGGCAATGAATAAGTAAGGTGATTATTAATTCATAGAACTTACTTTTTCTGATTATGTTATCTTCTAGTTATAATGCATATGCTCCTAATTTTATATGACCTATGACCATTGAATATTAGCTCAGCCACAAAGTTTCATATTATGTATGCTGATTGCTTTAGTACCTTTGCCATAAGTTGTTCTGTCCACATCTTTCTGGTGTTTTGTGGTGAACTTGCTATTAATATTGTTTTAAGCATTTTCCTGTCTTAGCTGATTGTCTTTCTTGTTCTGTTATTTCACAACACAAATTATTAACTAAGTTTAATAGGAATCTAGGAAACCTAGCCTACTCCAAAAACAAGAAGTTTAGAACAAAATACTATACTATATATTTGGAAAACAAGACGTAAAAGAGGAATTAGTCATATCATGGTTACACTGCTCCTATTATCAGTGCTTGCAGCTTTGTTTTTTATATAGCATCAGCTTGGTGCCTTGGTATTACCTTAGACAACAGTGGTCTCCATGCAACTGTGATGCTACTGCATTGTACTTGATAGAACATGTTTTTATTTTCTGTTGTAATAGAAGTGTAGAACTGTAAAACAGTTAATGCATGGATGCTTTTTGCAATATAGCTTTGATTTAAGGGATAGTTCATATTCCAAAAGCCTTCTATGCAAAGCATGGATAGGAATATACTCGCACTCTAGAGAAGTAACAGAAAACTACAATACTTTTCACTGACTAACATATTGGCCTTTTTTTGTTTTCATTTGTTTAACTACATCCTCTGCTCGCTCTTACTGCTAGTTTTTGACACTGCAACAGTGCTGCAAAGTTTTATTAATTTTCTATATGCTGATTTAGTTTCTTAACCAAAGTGCTGTAAACTCAGGATGAGAGTGCTGTAAACTCAGGATGAGAGATTGGCGGTATGTACTGTGAGAATGAATTGGTGGTGGATGATTTCCCAACCAAGTTAACTGACCATATTATCTGGTTAATTGATTACATAGTGTGGCAGTTTTTGATGGCTACTTGTTACTTTTAATATTAATATGGGCACAAAGCATGCTCTTTTATTTTCTATTTGAATAGGCACCATTGTAAGGTAAGCTGATGAAATGTGGGATACTGAAATTAAGACATAGTAATGGCTATAAATATAACTCTAAATTTTATTTGTTTATCAATGTTAGACTGTATCTCCATGGTTTTTTCTTTTTCTTTTTCGGGTTGAATTACCTCCATTTTACATTACTGCCTTGGAAATCTTGAGCTAGTTATCATCCTACATCTCTGTCATCAACTGTGAATCGCATGTGTTCCCTTCACTTCACTCTCCTATGCTGTGTTAATACAAATATGTGGAAAAACCTTTGGAGAATGATCTACTACCACTTCCAGTGCCAGCATCTAGCATCCCTTTTGGGACTTCATATATATACTATAGCTTGCTAAAGCATAATTTTAACATCATTTATTCAACTGTGTGCAGGTCAGAAATAGGGGCAAATGACTTTCAAGACTGTTTACTGTAGCTGTGAAATGCGATAACTTGCTGTATGGATTTTGTTATGTCAGTCGCTCCATCTACCAACTGAACTTTTGAACTCCATCCATGTATCTATCTAGTATATATCTAATATGGAAAAGTAATCCTAACTAGGATTCACTTTTAATGTGGATCTTCTATCAGACCTTATCATTAGTAATCTCGTTTTAATTTCAAAGAGATATGGGGAGTAAATGACTGTATTGGTATACTGATGTGATAATTGAAGAATATATCAATATGCTGGTGAAATAGATTACCCTCTATCTTAGTCATTTACACGATCTCTTGTGTGCTTGCAAGGTACAGTTTCTTAACTACATCCAAATGTTGTTCCTTCGGAATATGGAGAATTGGCCAAAATTTTGTCTTTGCTACTTCTGAAATCTTTCATTGTGTCTTTGCTTTACCATATTCAATTGAAAGGGGTTTTTTTAACATTGAGAACATGTCAACTTGTGGAACATGATTCGGCTTTTGAGTAATCAGCAATGAGACTCGTAATGAAATTTATACTGGGGGGAATGTGACATATACAAGTACAAAAATATTGATATATGGTTCATGATTATTTTGTCCATGGCTCACTCCAACTTATCACTCCAACAAAAATATTGATATGTTTCATGAGTATTCCAAAGTTAACTCTTCTGGTGATAATGGTTCTATGGTAGGGGTTCAGCAAGTGAAACATTGGTTCCCTCCAGAAAGTACTTTTTTTCGAAATTGAATGTGGATGGTTCATTCATCAGCTCAGCAAATTATGGTGGTGTAGGAGGAGTGGTCCGTAACCATAAGGGATACTTTATTGCAGGCTTCTCTCTCCGAAAACAGTTCATCACCTCTGCTTTACATATTGAGCTGTTGGCATTAAAATCTGGAGTGGAATTTCTCCAAGCTTTGGATGTAACGAGGACAATAATCCATAGTGATTGTCTGGTAGCTACTCAAGCTATTAACTCAGCAGAGGAAGATTGCTCTTCTTTGGGTAGTATTGTTGAAGATACTAAGTCACTCTCCTCAGATCTATTTGTCGCATGCACCTAGAACTTCCAATAGAGTAGCTCATCGATTGGCTAGCCATAGTTTTGATTTAGTTGTTCAATCTGAATGGTTTACTCAGGCTCCAGACTTCATTCTGGATGCCTTTTTGTACGATTCTAATCGTATTTGATCAATAAATTATCTTCTTTGTTCAAAAACTTATCTCTAGGGGGAAAATTTATATTATTCATTTTACGATTCATACTCTATATTTCATTTTTTATTAATTTATAATTTGTCTTCGGTAAATTAAATTATTTTTTTATAAGAATTTCAACCAAAAAAGAAAAGCTAGAGTGGATTATAAATTTGAGAGTGTGGATTTCATTCTCTATTTTTTATACTCGGGCTATAACTGGGGGTTTTGGCCCTCACACTCATATTATTTGTTGAACTTACAATGAGGGGACTTAATGCCTTAACCCGATGAAATTTGCATGAATTGATTCTCTTAGAGATTGATGAAAAAGAAAAAAAAAAGGTTTAATAAAAATCTAAAATGCAAAGTACCCAAAATCTGAAGTTCTGAGCAGGCATCATTCAAGTCACCAAGTTCCATGGTATTTAGCTACTCATCATTCATTAGCCCCTCCAAGTCACTCATCAAGTAGTCTCCATTAAGCAGTACCGTAGTATGACTGGTATCTAAGCTTTGTTTGGGCCTTTGGGGCCATATTGGTGATTGGAAGGCAATTCCTATAGGACATAGATTAAGGAATAAAGTTTCTTTTTTTTTAAAAGAAAAATTTTTATGAACATCCACGGTAAACTGTCGGATGGTAAGACTTCGGGTAGCTCTCTCGGGTGGGTATGTGCTTACGCAATAGAAGTTTGGTGTTCACTTGTCACTAATATCGGTAGCTAGACACCCCAAAATCCGAGATGTATATACACGCTCTTATGTGTGACCTCTCTAATGAGCATCTCAACAGCTTTTCAAGGATGTCTGAAAAAAATAAACGAAATAGGTGAAATTATGGGGGCAAAATAAAAATTAGAATTACTATGGTGGTGAAATGTCCAAATTGATGGGTAACTTTTGCAATTTTGAATAATCATTTTCCTATTTGGCTTCATCATGGATAAATACAAGGCCCCCTATTTCCTAGGGTTTTTCGGACCAAAAGCATTTCCATAGAGGGTTTAAGGCAACGGCGCTCTCTCAGTCTCACTCCGTTTCTTAAGGCTCACTCTCCGTCTCAGTTTCACGATGTGGGACGATTGTTATGAAGGTAAGTCTCTGTTGAGCCCTGAATCCACCTCTAAGCTTTGTTTGTCCATCACTCATGTCTTCCAAAATTGGCTCAAATCTCTCCCTGAAGAAATCATACCCACCATCCTGATCAGACTACCCATCAAATCCTTGATCAGATTCACCTCTGTCTGCAAGTCTTGGATGTCCACCATTAAAGACCCAAGCTTTATCCGCACCCACCTCACCCACACTCTCACTCTCAATGACCAAAATGCCACCCACCTCATTCTCCTCCACAATTATGGGTTCGAAGAAGACTCCTACTCTTTGCACTATGATAACAATGAAGTCAGTCAGTACTGCAACATTGAATTTCCAATTGGTCTCAAGAACAGAATGAAGAATTCGTGTTTTCGTGTTGTGGGTACTTGTGATGGGCTCGTTTTGCTTGCTGATGATCTAGGGAATGAAGCTTACAACTTTGTTATATGGAACCCTAGTATAAGAAAGTATGTGATCCTTCCTAAGCCCAGTGTTAGGTTTTCGACACACGGTGACTATGAGGCTAACATTGGTCTGGGTTATGATGCTATTGGTAATGATTATAAGCTTGTGAGGGTGACATCTCTTGTGGATCAACCTGATCACTACCCAAGGACTTTAGTTCAGTATTATTCACTAGCCACAGGCTCTTGGGGCATGCTTCGTCTTCTCCCTCCATGTTTAGTGAATAGCTCCCGGGTCCATGTTTTAGTCAATGGGGCACTGCACTGGCTGGCTATCTGTTGGACGGATGATCATCAAATAAAGTATTTGG
This sequence comes from Rosa rugosa, assembly GCF_958449725.1. Lineage (NCBI taxonomy): Eukaryota > Viridiplantae > Streptophyta > Magnoliopsida > Rosales > Rosaceae > Rosa > Rosa rugosa. The sequence goes on along the minus strand of NC_084821.1, from coordinate 51,532,206 downwards.
TTATGGCATTTGATGTGGGAGGTCAGTCATTTCGAGAGATAATGCTGCCTGAGAGCCTCCAACTGGATGAGTTATTGGAGTTCAGGTTGGGTGTTTCGGGAGATAGAAAATCCATTGGTCTGTTTGTGAGGTGCAAGAGTGAGACTAACTGTTTTCTTGATATATGGGTAATGAAGGAGTATTGCGTTGAGAAGTCGTGGACCAAATTGATGATTCTCACTCCACAAGGTCCAAAAAGAAGTTTACCCAAAGCATTGTGTTTTAGGAGGAGTGGGGAAGTGGTGTTGATACTTGAAGATGACCGTGAATTGGTTTCACTTGAGATTGTGAGCAAACAGTTTAAAAATCTTGGGATTTCTGCAGGTCAGGTTTGTTTTGTTGACTCGTATGAAGAGAGCCTACTCTTGCTTGACAGGAAGGATGCAATTTCTTATTGAGGGGAAAGAAGAGGTAAGGTGATAAGTTATATAACTGGCTTCGTGTTTAAATACATATGCAGCTAAGTTTATTTGACATGTGACTACTGAATTTTAGTGCAAAACAAAGTTTAGTATTCTGTATCCTGATTGATTTAGTAGTATCCTTGTCAAGTGTTTTTTCTTCTTCTTTGTATACAGTTGCTCTGTTCTTAGTTTTCTGGGTGTCTTGTTGTCAGCTTGCTTTCGTTGTTGTTTTATAGAATCTCCTGTCTTAGGTAGTTAGTTGATTGTATTTCTTGCTTGTGTTGTCTGAAAACAGAACTTCCTAACTAGTTTAATCGGAATGATGCAATCCTACTCCCATAACAAGCTCAGAGCTGAAAAAAAAAAATTTGGACAAGATGTTAAAGTTAATACATGGTTATGCTGCTCCTATTATCAGTCCCTGCAGTTTTGTGTTTTATGTAGCACCGCTTGGTAGTGCCTTACAGTGGACTGTGGTCTCTGTGGAGCTGGTGATACTACTTAAGTGTACTTGATATAACATGTTATTATTTGCTGTTCTGCTAGAAGTCTAGAACTATAAAAAGGCTCATGCAATGGATGCTTTAATCAATTTAGCTTTGCTTTATAGTACATTCCCATTTGGATAGACATCAGTATAACATAACCTGATGAAATGAGCACCAGACCATAGAGGAGAAGGTGATACTATGAAAACCCCCAGCATGAACTGAAAGTAGGACATGATAGTGGCATAAGTGTATAACTTATAGCCTAATTTCTGCAGTTTTAAATTCATTTTTAATATCTAGACTGTATGTACCTGTAGTGTTTTTTTTTTTCCTTTTCTTTCTTTCTTGGATCGAAGTATCTCCAAGTTATCTTACAGGCTTCATGCTTTGGAAATCTTGAGCAACTATTCATTCTACATCTGTCTGTGAACCGTAAACTGCACAAGTTACCTCCACTTCAATCTTTCATGCCTGTGTATGCAAGTGGACTGAAAGTAGTAAGAGGATGCTATCAGATGTATGTAAGAACCATTGAAACTTGAATGGTTGCATACTTGCATCTCATCATTATTGCACTCTCCTCTTTCTATATATGCATAATTATATGTATGTAGATAGTATGCTGCTGAAGTTAACATCATTCAATTCAACTATTTGCAGGTGGGATATAAGTTTAATGAGTTTCAAGTCTGCTCTCTGTAGCTGTGAAGTGCGATAAAACTGCCATTCTGAAGTCACTATCTACTTTCTTTTAATATCTGTTGCTTAGTTTATCCTGATGGTATTTGCCTGTAATGTGAAATTGATATCCTTACTTATGATGGATGTTAATTATATATTTTGTTATATTGCTATGAAGAACCGTTTTAGTGTGCTGCATATGTGCGTCGATGTTTATTTTTCATGTTATATATAGACGTTGCCATAGTTCATCAGGAGAAGCATATCTTTGAAGAAAGAATTCATTTTCCTCAAATCTATCTAATAATTTACATGTATGATCCCTATTGGGGATCATTGGAGGTGTGCCTAATTGTCGCTTTGAAATATTGAGCCAGTTCTGATACAGGTGATGGCAGCTGTTAAAGTTAATGTAGCAAACATTTTGCACCCATCCACTTCTAAAATTTGTAATTATACTAGAGCAAATGAAACGAAATACCCAACAATCTCTTCTGCTAAAGTGGTTTGGTTTTGATTTCACAGGGCAAGGAGTACCTTGTATATGCCAATGTTAAAGCCTTGATTCCAGAAGGAAATCCAAGTTTCGAACTCCAATTTGCTCAGATTTTAGATTTCTAAGAACAAATGACTTGAACAAACAGAGCGGTGCATTATTGAATGAATCTAATATTTATTTTTTGGGTTATATGTCGCACTAAAAGCTAAAAAAATAAGATTAAATAACATCGGCTTTAGAGGACCATCTTTATAGTCTTCACTCTGAGTATACCCTTTATTAGCCCATGCACATTAGAAAACTTTCTATCGATCGTACCGCAAAATTTAGCATCCTCTATATTGTTCTACATATGATTGGATGGTATAAAAATGGGGAATAGAAAGTTCTCCTAAGTGCCATAGAAGCTTTGTCATATTAAACTCACAACTGTGTCTCTTACTCAAAATAGTAACTCCACTTGTTGTGTACATGACATTTTCCAATTGTAATTCAATAGAATCCGAGAACAAGACTCTCATAAACTTATGATACTATAAATGAAAAGAGAAAAAAAAAATCATCCCACTTAAAAATGACGGAGATGTAATACAATAATTTTTCGTAATGAGGTTCCTTTGATCCTTTCAATATGAAAATTGGCGATAATGAAAGAAAATGGTGCTAAAATTACAAGGGGGTAAACTAAAAGTCAAAACTTACCTATGGCGGTAAAGCGTATTTCACCGCACAAATTGGGGGGAAGCTTTTCCCTTTGGCCTTTTGAACGAACTATTTCTCATCAATCCGTCACTTCACGCTAACCTTGAGTTCAGAGTTTCACACCAAAATCCCAATTTCAATTCCCCTTCTTCTCTCTAGGGTTTTCGCCGACTCCGACGCCTCCTTCTCACTCCATCGCCGCCGTCCATCTGCCGAGCACTCTCGCCGGAATCTTGCCAAGGTACATCCCTCTCAATCCCCGCCTCCGTCTTTATAGTTCGTTCCGCCATGAATGACCATAAACTTGCTGCAATTGAATTGAAATCTGAGGCAAGATTGGACTATTTCCCTCAAGAAATCATCTCCAATATCCTAATTAGATTACCTATTAAGTCTTTGATCAAATGCACCTCCGTCTGCAAGTCTTGGAAATCTTTGATCCAAAACCCTAGCTTTATTGATGCACATCTTAGCCACACAGTCAGTTGTAATAACCAGAATGGCACTCACCTCCTACTAGTCCACAGTGTTTGTAGTAAAAGATTTTGCAGCTTATTCGACAGAGATTTCGTTAGAGGTGAAAAGGAAGACCTTTACTCTTTGTACTATGATAACCATGGATTTGATGAGTACTGCAAGATTGAATTGCCTAGTGATCTTGAGGAAATTATGCTCAGTTCGTGTTTCCGTGTGGTCGGTACTTGTAATGGACTAGTATGCCTTGTGGATGAATTAGGGTGTCATGGTTACAACTTGATCATATGGAATCCTTGTATAAGAAAGTTTGTAAACCTTCCTGAACCTGCTGTGCTGCGAGGTGGTTGTGATGCCTCTGTTGGCTTTGGTTATGATGCCACAAGCAATGACTATAAGGTTGTGAGACTTGTCACGCTTTCGGATCAATATCAGAATTTCCATGAGTGGCCAACTCTATTTCAGGTTTATTCACTGGCCACAGGCTCGTGGAGCAGGCTTCGTTCTGATCTTCCTCCGTGTCAAATGTTTTCCTCCCCAGCCCAGGCTTTTGTAAATGGGGCACTTCACTGGTCTGCAATCCGCCAGAAAAATGATGCTTTCAACTATTTTGTTCTGGCTTTTGATGTGGGCAGTGAGTTGTTTCGAGAGATAATGTTTCCCAAGAGTCTGAAATGGGATCCGCCGTTGGCATTGCGAATATCTGTTTCTGGAGATGGGAAATCCATTGCTGTCTTCACTGATTGGCGCAAGAGTCATACCGATTATTTTCTTGATATATGGGTAATGAAAGAGTACTGCATGGAGAATTCGTGGACCAAATTGATGATTCTCAGTGCAGAAGTTCCACAAAGAAATTTACCCAAGACATTGTGTTTCAGGAAGATAGGTGAAGTTTTGGTGCTTGAAGACAGCTACGAACTAGTTTCACTTGACATTATGAGCAGAAAAGTTAAAACTCTTGGGGTTTATGGAGGTCAGTATTGCTCTGTTGACTCTTATGAAGAGAGCCTTGTATTACTTGACAGGAAATATGGTGTTTCTTACTGAGGGAAAAAAAACGGTTCGGCGATTGTGTATACCTTCTGTTTCCTATTGTTTTTAGTTTCTTGTCCAAATGTATATGCCGCTTATTTTGTATGACCTATGAACTTTGAATTTTATGACAGCAATAAAGTTTGATTTTCTGTATGTGCTTTAATACCTTTGCCGGTTATATTCAGGATGAATGAGCAAGCGTGATACTTTTCTTTGCTGTGCAAGTTTAGCAGTTGGTTCTGTACTTAGCTTCTGGTTGTTTTGTTGTCAAGTTAATGTTGGTAATGTTTCTCTCTTTCTCCTTTTTTCCCCCTCATTTTCTTGTCTTAAATTATTGCCTTTCCTGCTTGTGATGTCTCATAAGACAAGTTTCTTACCAAATTTTACTCAGCTTTGGTGTAAAGTTAATTTGGATTCATTCACTGATGATAGATGTTTGGAACACAAGGCTTTAAAAACAAAATAGTAATAAACAGAGTTATATTCCTCCTTGTATAAGTGCTTTTAGTTTTCTGCTTTATATAACATCAAGTTGGTGTGACCTTAAACAGGGGACCGTGCAACTCTTTCTGCTGGTGTACTAGTGTGGTTGTGTAACTGATATAACATGTTACAATTAGCTATTGTAATAGAATTATAAACCTGTTCACTACTTCATACAATTGATGCTAGTCATGCTACTTTCCAATTTAGATTTGATTTATAACAGTAGTTCATTTTTAACTTTAGATTTCTTTATGTGAAGAATGAAGAGGAAGTTGCATGCACAACCTGGAGAAAGTAATTGAAAAGTGTTCATTACTACTGATATCAACTATAATACTTTGCATTGACTGACATATTTTGGGTTTTTGTTTTTGTTTGTCTAACCTTTTCTGCTATTACAAATGTTTAACTTACTAACATGCTTTGTTAAATGTTATGAGACAAATGACTGGTAGATTTTTGAAACGCAAACAAAGTAGATCTTTATTTGATGAAACTCAAATGACTGATACACAGATTACATTCTGTGCTGCTACTCAGGTGTACTTCTGACATAAATTATTAAGTCATTAGGAAGCAATTGCTTATTTTGTGGGATGAATAGGCATCATAACATAACCTGGTATATGAACTGATAAAGTGATACTTCAAAAACTACCAATGTGGGAACTGGAAGCAGGACAAACTAATTGTTGTAACTCTCATTATTCAATATTGGAAACAGTAAATCTATGTTTTGTTTTGTAATATTTACACTGCATCTCAAGGTTTTTATTGTTGTCGAAGTATACATCACATGTCTTGGAAATCTTGAGCAAATTTCCAGGAATTCTTTTTACTTGACCTTGTGAACAAAGGGTTCAAAATTCTTGGGATTGTGGAGGTCAGGTATGCTCTGTTGACTATTATTAAGAGAGCATTGTCTTGCAGAACAGGAAAGATGCGGCTTGTTACTGAGGGCAAGACTAGGTGTGGTGATATGCATAGCACTTGCTACCTCTGTTTTATGTTCTCTTCTAGAGTTCTGGTTCAAATGCATATGCGGCTAATTATGTGACTTAATTATGACCATTCCCTTTTAGCACAGGCAGAGAGTTTGATATTATTTATGCTGATTGATTTATTACCTTCTTTGCCTTGCAATTGGTTTGTTCTTTGCTTGCTCGGTGTTGATATTATATTATAAGATTTCCTGTATTAGTGATTTTCTTTCGCTTTTTGTAGTTAACCTGAATGTTGCAAGGGAAATTTTTAGTAAGAAAGAAAAAAAAAAGAACAATCATGAACCCTGAAGCGAAAGATCTTGAATCAATCAATAAAAAGAAACTGGCAAAAAGCCAAATGGGGAAAAAAGCATCCTTGGAAAATTTTGATATAACTCTTGATGCTGCTATAGTTTAATTAGACTGTTTTATTTGCTAGCTGTTGCAGTTGAAGTACAGTAGTTCATGAAATGGATACTTTTTCAAATTTAGCATTGACCTATGTAATAGAGTTATCCAATTATACATTCTTGATGCAAAACGTGGAGTGGAAGTTTCATTTGCATTCCCACGGAAGTAATAGGAAGAGTCTTTTAACTACTGATGTCAACTATATAATAGTTTGCACTTTGCACTGACTATCATCCTGCTTTTTCTTCTTTCTTTTCTTTCTTTGATTAACTTCATCCTTTGCTTGCTTTTTGTGGCATGACTGCTAAATTTTGACACTGCAACAAAGTTTTTTCAAAAGGCTCATTTAGTTTCATAGCCTAGTGCTGCATATTCAGAATGTTGGCATGATGGTAATCTCATCCTTTCCCAACCAGGTTAATTGATCACATGATGGTAAGCTGATGAAATATGGGAAACTGAAATTATGACAAAGTTATGGCTATAACTTTTAACTCTAACTTGTGTGCATATTTTATTTATTTATTAATACTTAGACTTTACTTCCATGTGCATTACATGCCTCTAATATCTGCAGTATTGGCTTTTAATATGAATTCTCTACAGGTCTTATCAGTTTTAGAAAGAGAATTTGGGGAGATATGAGGGAGTAAATGACTGTAATAGTACGTATACTTAATGTGATAATTCAAGCAGATATCAGTTACATGCTCTCTTGTGTGCTCGCAAGTTAACGTTACCCAGCTGCATCCAATTGTGGAACTTTTTGGACTCTGGAGAACTGGCTGGAATTTTGTCTTTGCTACTCAAGAATCTTTCATAATTATATATGTCTTCGCTTTTCCATATTCAGTCGAAAAATATTTAAAACATATGTAATGTGTACGATTCTGAGAACAAGTAAATTTGTGGAACACGATTTGTCTTTCAATTAATGAGCAATGACATTAAAATGAAATTGATAGTACCGGTGTATTCTATTTTCTATTGCATATGAGGGACAACGGTAATGATACTGAGAAGATTTTGACATAAACTAGTACAGTACACATATCTGAAAATTATTCATGATTATTTGTCCATGGTTCACTCTTAAGTTATTAAATTTCACATAATCCTCAGCCTATATATATATTGGTCAGATACTGTATGAAAATGTGAATGAAGGAGATGAAATTTTTTGAACGAGGGCTGGAACCCAGTCTAGCTGGGGGGTTTGGCCCTCACACCCATATTATTAGTTGAAGATACAATGGGGGGGACGTAATGCTTTAACCCCATGAAATTTACATGAATCGATTCTCTTAGGAATCGATGTAAAAGAGAAAAACTGTTAACTAAAATGCAAAGTACTCAAAATCTGCACAAGCTAGCAGCATTCGACTCTCCCACTTCCATGGTATTTGGCTGCTCATCAATCATTAGATCATCCAAAAAACACATAGGCCAGTTTTCACCGAGCATAGCGTCACTCAAGTTCCCTCCATACACATTGGCTTCAGCTCCCATTTGCTGCACCGGATTTTCTTCTGGGTGAGACTGCAGGTCACTCATCATCCCGTCAGCTGCAAATGATGGTGCATCAAGTTGGCGATCCAGATTTTCTTCTCCTAGTTGAGGTTCAGCTTCCAATTGTTGCAGTCCTGAATTCTCTTCAACTAGAGAGGCAACATTTTCACCATAAAATTCAGCTTCAAACCACTTTTCTAATTCAGCCAACTCCAAGGGCGATGCTCCTTGATCAGCCTCGAATTGTTGGAGTCCCATATTCTCATCCACTTGCAAGAAAAGTGGTTCATCTTCTAATGGTGTGGGCACTGCTTCTTGTTCAGCTTCTAATGATGTTGCTGGCTGCAAGAATTGTTGGTCGCTTACCAAGAATTGCTCTTGTTCAGCTTCCAACGATGGTGCTGGCACATTATCAGTGCATGGTAGAAGACGTTGTCGTTTCTCTTGCGGCTCCTCAATAACCAATTCAGGATCGATATAATTATCTCCATCGTCGTCCTCGACATAATCTTCAAGCATCTCCTCTTGCCTTTTTCTCTTCTTTTCTGGCAGTACATCATTCTTCCTAAGCAAACAAAGAACGTATTCATTCTTGTTTACTTGTTTCTTGTGCAGGAGTTGTGACTTATCAAGTTCAAACTCATACATGATCCAGCAACCGTCATGCACAGAGCCCTTGTTCTTGTAGGTGTAGGTTTTCTTGAAACCAAGAAGAGTAGATGTTGGCTGCTGATTCTGATCAAGAAGATATATCTCCTTGGCTGCGTTTTGGCCTTTCCAAGTACCGCCACTCCCAACCGTTCGGCTTGTACGTGAGCTTCTTGCAGTCTTCTTCTTCTTTTGGGTGAAGAAGTAGAGATCTTTGTTTCTCCTCAAGTCGTTTACCCTTCTTGCTTCAAATCTTTCCCATATCTTCCAAGGATCTTGATCACCGTAAAGATCCATCTCGCAGATAACTTCTTCGTTGCCGGGCACTTCCATCCCGTTCACCTTAGGCTTAAGGTAGAACATGAGTAGTTCATCTTCCATGGGGCAAAACCTTTGGCCTGGAAGAAGCATACAACCTCCGTCCATGAATGAAAAACTAAATTCTTTTGCTGCTAGAAGAATTGTTTTGCCCTAAGCGTACGTGAAGAGTGTTGCGAGTGTATTTTAGAAACTAATGTTACTGACTAGGGATTAGGAGGATGGATTTTATAGTAACTAGCTAACTGCTTACAAAGCAAGCAGATCGAACCGACGTCTTACTGCTAGGCGTTTAATACATGATTAGGTGGACCAATCAGATTTCTCTAACTATTGATATTGATTTTTCTATTTCTTGATCATTAAGTAATGAAATTTGTAAGACTAGCTGGAAAATGATTTCCTTCTTTTCATGGTCACTTGTACAGTTGTACTTCTTTTCAAGATCACCCCTACAGACAACTCCCTTAAGTCCATATCACCCGTATTTTACTTTGACATGCAATGACCAAAAATGAAAAGGATACCATTGCCATAGTCCACCGGCAACGTCTTCCCTTCCCTATATTTCCCTATCTATCACCTTATCGACAATGAAGGCACGTTTTCGCCAACCACGAGATTATTGACGTCAATCACTTCTGACCAGAATGATCTTGACGCCATCTAAGTAGCTCGTGCAATCTGGGAAATTGATGGGGTACTGCAGTGTCAACGAGATGTGGAGTAGGGTGTGGCGTAAGCATTAGGAAGAGAGACATGTACGTGGGTTGATGGTAAGGAAATAAAGAGATTGGAAGAGAAAGAACGAGGGAGTTGGTGATCATTGCGTTGGCATGAATATTTGACAATGTCGAGGAAATGATTAGGTCGCCGATGAATAATTGAAAAAAATGCAACCTTTTCTTTGGCAAAAGTTCACAATGCGCGCACCTAGTATATTGCTGCTCCATATCTTAAGTCATTGGATTGGTGTCATCGTAAGACTAATTCTTGTTTGTCTAGACGACCAACCTAGCAATAAAAGTTCAATAAACCCTACTGTACGTAGAAGTTGTGGTTGGGGGGGGGGGGGGCTCAGAGATCTCTAAAGTTCAATACCCAACTGTCAGTCAGTAAACAGAGCAAAAGAACAAGACGTACATGGCTATTTTACATGAAATTCTCAACTCTTTGTATAAGTTGAGGTCATCAAACTCTCTAAGACAAAGATACTCATTTCCATCAACTTATATAATCAAGTCACCATGATCTTTAAATGGAAAAGCAATTTAAGTAGGGATCCTCCTTTCCATCTACTTCTGTAAGAGATAGCCCTTGAGCTCTGAGCTAGAGGAGTATTCTGTTCTTTCCTTTGTCCTTTTGTTTTTTCCTTTCTGCACCAAACTGCTCTAAAAACCACTAAGGAGGTGAAAATGTTTTTAACCTTGTTGTGGCCAGGGGGTTTAACCATGAATATGGTAGACCTGTTATCCATGTTAAGGTAGAGTTATGACCTTGTTGAATATGGGGTTCACAATGTAGTTAAGTATTTTTGGCACTATAAGCGTTTCTCTTGTTTCTTGTTTCGGGACGCCTTTTTTGGTCATCGAACGTGCCACCATTTGAACTTTCTCTTTCTTCCTTTTTTTTTTTTTTGTCCTTCTGTTTTCAAAGGTTTATTTTTCAAGGTTTTGGTTTGTGAAGCTGCTTTCCATCATTCTACGGCGGTATTGGCCCTGTTGATAAACATATTAGAATGTTGGTGCCAGACTCTTGGAAGTGGGCTGCGGATCATGGTAGCATAGGTACTTTAATTTTCTACGTACTTTTGTTATGGTTTAATTTTTAGAGTTTTGGTTGGTTCAAACAAGTCTCTACTATGTTGAGTTATGGTTTTGGGTTATTGGGTTGACGCTTTGCCATTGTACGCTATGACAATATGACGTTATTCTTAGGGACTACATAAGATATGTATTGTTATTATGTTATTATCAATGTGCTAGTGAGCTGCCCTAACCGGTGGTTTGACTGTTTTGACACACAATGTGGAAGAAGGTGAAGTACTCTCTCTTAATGTTGGCTACAAAGACGTATCACGACTCTCGATATTGGTGGTTTATGAGTAGTCCGTGAAAAAGAGCGAATATTTCAATTAGAGTTTAGGTGACTCATGGTGGTTGTAACAATTGGTTTCATATTAGATATATGGAGAAGAACGGTTTAGAGTTGAGAATTTACAGTATCATTCTCATATTTATAATGTTATTGATTAAGGAATATAGTTTATCTTTTTTTGAAATATTTTTTATCGAATTCCATGACAACGTGTTAGAATGGTAAGACGTCAAGTAGCTCTTTTGAACGAACATCTGGCGGTCTTGTTTTCAACCGTCACCAATAACAACGGTGAGGCACCCTAAAGCCCTTGAGTATATATGCCCTTATGTATGACCCTCGAAAATTAGTAATAAACGAAGGTGGTGAAATTAGAGCCAAGATGAAAATCAGAATTACTATAGTGGTGAAATGTGATACACACAAATTGGTGGGAAGCTTTTGCAATTTTGAATTTGGCTTCAGCGTATAAATACGAGGCCTCATATTTCTTAGGGTTTTCGGACCAAAAACATGCATTTCCATAGAGGGTTTAAGACAACGGCGGTCTCTCAGTCTCACTCCGTCTCTTAAGGCTCACTCTCCGTCTCAATTTCACGATGTGGGAGGATTGTTACGAAGGTAAGTCTCTGTTGAGCCCTGAATCCACCTCTAAGCTTTGTTTGTCCATCACTCATGTCTTCCAAAATTGGCTCAAATCTCTCCCTGAAGAAATCATACCCACCATCCTGATCAGACTACCCATCAAATCCTTGATCAGATTCACCTCTGTCTGCAAGTCTTGGAGATCCACCATTAAAGACCCAAGCTTTATCCGCACCCACCTCACCCACACTCTCAATCTCAATGACCAAAATGCCACCCATCTCATTCTCCTCCACAATTATGGGTCCAAAGAAGACTCTTACTCTTTGCACTATGATAACAATGAAGTCATTCAGTACTAGTACTGCAACATTGGATTTGCAATTGGTCTTAAGAACAGAATGAAGAATTCATGTTTTCGTGTTGTGGGTACTTGTGATGGGCTCGTTTTGCTTGCTGATGATCTAGGGAATGAAGCTTACAACTTTGTTATATGGAACCCTAGTATAAGAAAGTATGTGACCCTTCCTAAGGTCTGGGTTATGATGCTATTGGTAATGATTATAAGGTTGTGAGAGTGACATCTCTTGTGGATCAACCTGATCATTACCCGAGGACTTTAGTTCAGTATTATTCACTATCCACAGGCTCTTGGGGCACGCTTCGTCCTCTCCCTCCATGTGTGGTGCATACCTCCCGGGTCCAGGTCTAGAACTATACAAATTTTCATGCAATGGATATTTTAATCAATTTAGCTTTGCTTTATAGTACATTCCCATTTGGATAGACATCAGTATAACATAACCTGATGAAATGAGCACTAGACCAGAGGGGATAAGGTGATACTATGAAAACCCGCAGCATGAACTGAAAGTAGGAGACAGTAGTGGCATAACTTATAGCTCTAATTTCTGCAGTTTTAAATTCATTTTTAATATCTAGACTGTATGTACCTGTAGTGGTTTTTTTTTCCCCGTTTGTTGGGTCGAAGTATCTCCAAGTTATCTTACAGGCTTCATGCTTTGGAAATCTTGAGCAACTATTCATTCTATCTACGTCTATCTTCGAACCGTAAACTGCACAAGTTACCTTCACTTCAATCTTTCATGCCTGTATGAAGTGGACTCAAAGTAGTAAGAGTATGCTATCAGATGTATGTAAGAACCATTGAAACTTGAATGGTTGCATACTTGCATCCATCATTATTGGACTCTCCTCTTTCTATATGTGCATAAATATATGTATGTAGATAGTATGCTGCTGAAGCATATATGTTAACATCATTCAATTCAACTATTTGCAGCTGGGATATACGTTTAATGAGTTTCAAGTCTGCTCTCTGTAGCTGTGAAGTGCGATAAAACTGCTGTCCTGAAGTCACAATCTACTGTCTTTTAATATCCGTTGCTTAGTTTATCCTGATGGTATTTGCCTGTAATGTGAAATTGCTATCCGTACTTATCGTGGATGTTAATTATGTATTTTGTTATATTGCTATGAAGAACCATTTTAGTGTGCTGCATATGTGCGTCGATGTTTATCTTTCATGTTATATATAGACGTTGCCATAGTTCATCAGGAGAAGCATATTTTTGACGAAAGAATTGTTTTTCCTCAATATCTATCTAATAATTCACATATATGATCCCTATTGGGGATCATTGGAGGTGTGCCTAATTGTCGCTTTGAAATATTGAGCCAGTTCGGATACAGGTGATGGCAGCTGCTAATTAAAGTGGATATAGCAAACTTTTTGCACCCATCCACATCTAAAATTTGTAATTATACTTTTTAAGCAAATGAAACCAAAAACGTACCCAACAACCTCTTCTTCATTCATTTTACCATATAGTATACACAGCGCATTTCTCCTGGTTTGGTTTTGATTTCACAGGGTGAGGAAAACAATTGCTTTGTATATGCCAACGTTAAAGCCTTGATTCCAGAAGGAAATCCAAGTTTCATACTCCAATTTGCTCAGATTTTAGATTTCTAAGAACAAATTACTCGAAGTCTCGAACACATAGAGCGGTGCATATTATTGAATGGATTTAATATTTATCTTTTTCTTTTGGGTTACATGAAGCGCTAAAAGCTAAAAAACAAGATTAAACAACATCGGCCTTAGTATACCATCTTTATATAGTCTTCACTCTCTAAGTCTACTCTTTATTAGCCAATGCACATTAGAAATTTTTTTATCGTATTCCAGAGTTTAGCATCTTTTGAATTGTTCTACATATGATTTGAAAGTACAAAAAAGGGGAATAGAAAGTTCCCCCAAGTGCCATAGAAGTTTCGTCATGTTAGACTTACAACTGCATCTCTTACTCATAATAATAACTCCACTTGTCGTGTACGTAAAAGGGTAATAGAAAGTTTCCCCAAGTGCCATAGAAGTTTTGTCATGTTGGACTTACAATTGCATCTCTTACTCATAATAATAACTCCACTTGTCGTGTACATGATATTTTCTAATTGTAATTTTTATAGAATTCGAGAACAAAAAGCTCATAAGCTTGTGATATTGTAAATGAAAAAAAAAAAAAAACAATTATTAATTTTTCTTAATAAAGTTTTGATCCTTTTAATGTGAAAATTGGCGATAGTGAAAAGAAATGGTGCTAAAATTACAAGGGGGTAAACTAAAAGTCAAAACTTACCTATGGCGGTAAAACGTATTTCACCGCACAAATTGGGGGGAAGCTTTTCCCTTTGGCCTTTTGAACGAACCATTTCTCATCAATCCGTCACTTCACGCTAACCTTGAGTTCAGAGTTTCACACCAAAATCCCAATTTCAATTCCCCTTCTTCTCTCTAGGGTTTTCGCCGACTCCGACGCCTCCTTCTCACTCCGTCTCCGCCTTCCATCTGCCGAGCACTCTCGCCGGAATCTTGCCAAGGTACATCCCTCTCTCAATCCCCGCCTCCGTCTCTATAGTTCGTTCCGCCATGAATGACCATAAAATTGCTGCAATTGAATTGAAATCTGAGGCAGGATTGGATTATTTCCCTCAAGAAATCATCTCCAATATCCTAATTAGATTACCTATTAAGTCTTTGATCAAATGCACCTCCGTCTGCAAGTCTTGGAAATCTTTGATCCAAAACCCTAGCTTTATTGATGCACATCTTAGCCACACAGTCAGTTGTAATAACCAGAATGGCACTCACCTCCTACTAGTCCACAGTGTTTGTAGTAAAAGATTTTGTAGCTTATTCAACAGAGATTTCGTTAGAGGTGAAAAGGAAGACCTTTACTCTTTGTATTATGATAACCATGGATTTGATGAGTACTGCAAGATTGAATTGCCTAGTGATCTTGAGGAAATTATGCTCAGTTCGTGTTTCCGTGTGGTCGGTACTTGTAATGGACTAGTATGCCTTGTGGATGGATTAGGGTGTCATGGTTGCAACTTGATCATATGGAATCCTTGTGTAAGAAAGTTTGTAAAACTTCCTGAATCTGCTGTGCTGCGCGGTGGGTGTGAAGCCTCTGTTGGCTTTGGTTATGATGCCACAAGCAATGACTATAAGGTTGTGAGACTTGTCACACTTTCGGATCAATATCAGAATTTCCATGAGTGGCCAACTCTATTTCAGGTTTATTCACTGGCCACAGGCTCGTGGAGCAGGCTTCGTTCTGATCTTCCTCCGTGTCAAATGTTTTCCTCCCCAGCCCAGGCTTTTGTAAATGGGGCACTTCACTGGTCTGCAATCCGCCAGAAAAATGAGGCTTTCAACTATTTTGTTCTGGTTTTTGATGTGGGCAGTGAGTTGTTTCGAGAGATAATGTTTCCCAAGAGTCTGAAATGGGATCCGTCGTTGGCATTGCGAATATCTGTTTCTGGAGATGGGAAATCCATTGCTGTCTTCACTGATTGGCGCAAGAGTCATACCGATTATTTTCTTGATATATGGGTACTGAAAGAGTACTGCATGGAGAATTCGTGGACCAAATTGATGATTCTCAGTGCAGAAGTTCCACAACGAAATTTACCCAAGGCAATGTGTTTCAGGAAGATAGGTGAAGTGTTGGTACTTGAAGATACCTATGAACTAGTTTCACTTGACATTATGAGCAGAAAAGTTAAAACTCTTGGGGTTTATGGAGGTCAGTATTGCTCTGTTGACTCTTATGAAGAGAGCCTTGTAGTACTTGGCATGAAATATGGTGTTTCTTAGGGAAAAAAGCAGTTTGGCGATTGTTTATACCTTTGGTTTCCTATTGTTTTTAGTTTCTTTTTCAAATGTATATGCCGCTAATTCTGTATGACCTATGAAAATTGAATTTTATGACAGCAATAAAGTTTGATTTTCTCTATGCCGCTTTAATACCTTTGCCAGTTACATATTCAGGATGAATAACCAATCGTGATACCTTTTCTTTGCTGTGCAGTTTAGTAGTTGGTTCTGTACTTAGCTTCTGGTTGTTTTGTTGTCAAGTTAATGTTGGTAATGTTTCTCTCTTTCTCTTTTTTCTCATTTTCTTGTCTTAAATTATTGCCTTTCCTGCTTGTGATGTCTCATAAGACAAGTTCCTTACCAAATTTTACTCAGCTTTGGTGTAAAGTTAATTTGGAAAACAAGAAGTCTAAAACAAAATAATAAGTTTCATTCACTGATGATTGATGTTTGGAAAACAAGGCTTTAGAAACAAAATAGTAATAAACAAAGATATATTGCTCCTTGTATACGCTGGTGTGACCTTAAACAGGGGACTGTGCAACTCTTTCTGCTAGTATGCTAGTGCGATTGTGTAATTGATATAACATGTTTTAATTAGCTGTTGTAATAGAAGCATAGACCTGTTCACTACTTCATACAATTGATGCTAGTTAAGCTACTTTCCAATTTAGATTTATTTATACAATAGTTCCTTTTCACTTTAGATTTCTTTATGCGAAGAATGAAGAGGAAGTTGCATGCACAACCCGGAGATGGTAATAGGAACATTTTTCATGACTACTGATATCAACTAATAATACTTTACATTGACTGACATATTGGGTTTTTTTATTTTATTTGTTTAACCTTTTCTTCTGTTATAAATGTTTAACATACTAACATGCTTTGTTAAAGTTATGAGACAAATGACTGGTAGATAGTTGAAACATAAACAAAGTAGATCATTATATGATGTTATGATGTAAAATGGGGGATGATGCCATATACAGATTACATTCTGTGCTGCTACTCAGGTGTACTTCTGACATAAATTATCATGTTCTTAGCAGTTTGATTGCTTCTTTTTTTTAGATGAATAGGCATCATAACATAACCTGGTATATGAACTGATAAAGGGATACCTCAAAAACTACCAATGTGGGAACTGGAAGCAGGACAAACTAATTATTGTAACTTGTAACTCTCTAATGCAATATTGGAAACAGGAAATATATGTTTTGTTTTGTAATATTTAGAATGCATCTCCATGGTTTTATTGTTGTTGAAGTATCTCCACGTCACATGCCTTGGAAATCTTTAGGAAATTTCCAGGAATTCATTTTACTTGACCTTGTGAACAAACAGTTCAAAATTCTTGGGAGTTGTTTGGAGGTCAGGTATGCTCTGTTGACTCTTATTAAGAGAGCATTGTACGTCTTGCAGAACAAAAAACATGCAGCTTGTTACTGAGGGCAAGAATAGGTATGGTCATATGCATAGCACTTGCTATCTCTGTTTTATGTTCTCTTCTAGAGTTCTGGTTCAAATGCAGATGCGGTTAATTTATGTGACTTTATTACCATTCCATTTTAGCACAGCCACAGAGTTTGATATTATTTATGCTGATTGCTTTAGTACCTTGTTTGCCTTGCAAGTAGTTTGTTCTTTGCATGCTCGGTGTTTTTCTGTCAACTAGCTGTTAGTATTATATTACAAGATTTCCTGTATTAGTGATTTTCTTTCTTGCCTTTATAATTAACAACGTTACGAGGGAAATTTTATCTAAGAAAGCAAAAACGAAAAGAACAATAAGAGACGGTGGAGGGTGGGGGGAAACCCTGAAGCGAAAAATCCTGAATGAATCAATAAAAAGAAACTGGCGAAAAGCCAAATGGGGAAAAAACATTCATGGAAATTTCTCAAAATTTTCCTATAACTCTTGATGCTACTATAGTTCAATTAAATATGTTTTTATTTTCTGTTGCAGTGGAAGTACAGAACTGTACAGTAGATCATGAAATGGAAAATTTTCAAATTTTGCGTTGATTTATACAATAGAGTTATCCAATTAAACCTTCTTGATGCGAAGCATGAAGCAGAAGTTTAATTTGCATTCCCACAGAAGTAATAGTGAAATTTTTTTAACTACTGATGTCAACTATATAATAGTTTGTACTGACTAAAATAGTGCTTTTCCTTCTTTCTTTTCTTTGTTTGATTAACTTCATCCTTCGCTTGCTTTTTGTGACGTGATTGCTAAATTTTGACATTGCAACAAAGTGTTTTTTTTAAATGCTCATTTAGTTTCATAGCCAAGTGCTGCATATTCAGGATGTGGCATGATGGTAATTTCATCCTTTCCCAAGCAGGTTAATTTTTTTTTTTTTTTTTGGTGAACTCCCAAGCAGGTTAAATTGATCACATTATGTGCCAGTTTATGATGGCTAATTAATTGCTACTTTAAATATTATTATGGCCACAAAGCTTCATTTCTTATTTTCAATTTCAATAGCCATCATCCTAATATAAGCTGATGAAATATGGGAAACTGAAATTATGACAAAGTAAGGGCTATAACTTATAAATCTAACTTCATGCAGAAGTCTTTATTTATTAATATTTAGACTACTTCCATGTTGCATTACATGCCTCTAATATCTAGCAGTATTGGCTTTTTATGTGAATTGTCTATCAGGTCTTATCAGTTATATTCTCTTTCTAACTCAGTGAGATATGAGGAGTAAATGACTGTAGTAGTATACTTAATGGCTTAATGCGATAATTCAAGCAGATATCAGTTACATGCTACTCAAGTTAAAGTTACTCAGCTGCATCCAAATTTGGAACTTTTTGGAGTCTGGAGAATTGGCTGGAATCTTGTCTTTGCTACTCAAGAATCTTTCATTATTATGTCTTTGCTTTTCCATATTCAGTTGACAAATATTTAAAACATATATAATTTGTATGATTATGAGAAAAAGTAAATTTGCGAAATACGATTCGGCTTTCTTAATGAGCAATGACAATAAAATGAAATTGATACTACCACAATGTATTCTATTTTCTATTGCATATGAGGGACAATGGGACAATGGTCATGATACAACGGGGGGGGGACTTAATGCCTTAACCCCATGAAATTTACATGAATCGATTCTCTTAGGAATCGATGTAAAAGAGAAAAACTGTTAACTAAAATGCAAAGAACTCAAAATCTGAATAAGCAGCGTTCGACTCTCCCACTTCCATGGTATTTGGCTGCTCATCAATCATTAGATCTTCCAAAAAAGACATAGGCCAGTTTTCACCAAGCATAGCGTCACTCAAGTTCCCTCCACCTCCATACACATTGGCTTCAGCTCCCATTTGCTGCACCCGATTTTTGTCTGGGTGAGACTGCAGGTCATCAGCTGCAATTGATGGTGCATCAAGTTGCTGCTCCAAATTTTCTTCTCCTAGTTGAGGTTCAGATTCCAATTGTTGCAGTCCTGAATTCTCTTCAACTAGCGAGGCAACATTTTCAGCATAAAATTCTTCTTCAAACCACTTTTCTAATTCAGCCAACTCCAAGGACGATTCTCCTTGATCAGCCTCGAATTGTAGCAGTCCCATATTCTCATCCACTTGCAAGAAAAGTGGTTCAACATCTAATGATGTGGATACTGCTTCTTGTTCATCAGCTTCTAATGATGGTGCTGGCTGCAAGAATGGTTGGTCGCTTACGAAGAATTGTTCTTGTTCAGCTTCCAATGATGGTGCGGGCACAATATCAGAGCATGGTAGAAGACGTAGTCGTTTCTCTTGCGGCTCCTCAATAACCGATTCAGGATCGATGTTATCTCCATCATCGATATCGTCCTCCTCTTCTTCTTGCCTTTTTCTCTTCTTTTCCGGCATTTTTCTCTTCTTTTCCGGCAGTACATCATTCTTCCTAAGCAAACAAAGAACGTATTCATTCTTGTTTACTTGTTTCTTGTGCAGGAGTTGTGACTTATCAAGTTCAAACTCATACATGATCCAGCAACCATGATGCACAGAGCCCTTGTTCTTGTAGGTGTAGGTTTTCTTGAAACCAAGAAGAGTAGATGTTGACCGCTGATTCTGATCAAGAAGATATATCTCCTTGGCTGCGTTTAGGCCTCTCCAAGTACCGCCACTCCCAACTGTTCGGCTTGTACGTGTGCTTCTTGCAGTCTTCTTCTTCTTTTGGGTGAAGAAGTAGAGATCTTTGTTCCTCCTCAAGTCGTTGGCCCTTCTTTCTTCGAATCTCTCCCATATCTTCCAAGGATCTTGGTCACCGTAAAGATCCATCTCGCAGATCACGTCTTCGTTGCCGGGCACTTGCATCCCGTTCACTTTAGGCTTAAGATAGAACATGAGTAGTTCATCTTCCATAGGGCAAAACCTTTGGCCTGGAAGAAGCATACAACCACCCTCCATGAATGAAAAACTAAATTCTTTTGCTGCTGCTAGAAGAATTGTTTTGCCCTAGCCCCTAAGCGTATTTTAGAAACTAATGTACTGACTTGAGTTTAGGAGAATGGATTTTATAGAAAACCAAGTGCGTGCAAAGCAAGCCTGCTACGATTACGTGGACCAATCAGATTTTCTCTAACTATTTGATATTTATTAATCTATTTCTTGATCATTAAGTAATTATAATAATAAATATACAAAAGTAAAATGGGATTGTCACTCAGTGATACAGCTCTTTTTGTCCTTTCCGGATTTGCCCTCACAGCTGTAAACTGGAAGCTGTATGATTCGTTCTTGCCAAGGCATTCTGCTGGTCGAGAATGGTATTCTGGTATGATTTATGATATTCAAATCATCAAAAGGCAATCCCGGTCTTAAAGTTTGGATTTTTTTTTATAAAGTTTTTGGCTTCTGGGTTTTATGAGGTTTTGAAGTGAAATGGCCCGAATGGGTAGGAAAGTTTGGAACTTTTTGGGGTGTTAAATGCCTTTTGCTTTCTGGGTTTTTTAGGTTTTAATTGGAAAAAGGGTCAGAGAGGTTCTTTGCTTCAGAGAGAGAGAGAGGTGTTTGTTTTCGGTTGTTTGCCCGATCTCTTCATAAAGAGTAGATAATTGGGAAGCTTCTGGGAATTGATATGAAGGAGGAAGAACGCAGTATTAAAACCAATTGATTGAGGTACGAAGCTGTGTTTTTGCTTGCGTTTTACAACTGGATATTTGGTGCATGATAGCCAATAGCCATCGTGTTTCTTTTTCCTCTGTCTGGTTTTGTTAAAGGTTGGAGGTACAGAGCTGGGTTGCTTCTGATCGGTGGTTAATTAGTCGGTACTTTTTTTCTCTGTTTAAGCTTGGCTTCAATGATTGTTGAGCTTTTTTGGGTGACATTTTGATTCGTATGAAATGCTTATGGTTTAGAGGGGCTCGATTTTATGGCGTGATCTAAGTTTTGATCATTTTTATTTGACATAATTCTTAGTATTAACGACCAGTGTGAGAAGGGAATTTCATCTTATTCATAGTCAATGGTCATATTTATGATTTTGAATAGAAAACACTCAATTCATGAGTTTTTCTCCTCTCCGCTAGCTCCTGTAATAGTTGGCCTTGCTAGAGAAACATGGCACTTCTGTTTTTGGAAAGGTAAACGGTTATGGTAGTAGCTTAATCGAAACATTAGAAAGTTAAAGCAGGTTTAAGTTTTAACCCTTTTTTATTTTACTAATCTGGTCTGTGGTAGTATTTAGTGGTGCCCTTATTGAACTGAAGCATCACTAATGCAACAGCAGCAACTTCATCTTTAACTGAATTTCAAAACAAGCACTCACATGGTATAAATTCCAGAAAGGACAAGACTTCAGCTTTGAAAATCAAACTTCCATACATTTTATCAAAATCTCTATACAGGCTGGTATTAAACAGATATTTTCACTAAAATTGACTGGCGACTTTTATGTTGAGGTAAAAAATGGTTTCAGAACTTTATCATAACTTCCACACTTATATCAAACCAAGGTTTACAGTTTTTATTTACATCTATTTACCGTAAACCCTAATCCCTAAACCTTTATTAAGTTTTATGTTTCCATTGTTTGTGATCTTTATTATAAAAAATGATGTCTTCACTCATTCCCTGCTTTCTCGATTGGCAAATACATTGACCATACTGTTTTTAATATTGAAATATCTTTGATTATGTTTGCAGGTTTCACTCACTATTACTGTTTGTGCTAGGGGCGGTTTATATCTTAATTGGTTGAAGGCCATTATTTTTTTAGGTTTATTTGACTGATGCTGGTTTGCTATAGCAATTAGGACTGTGTCAGACTAATAGTTAGTTCTACTGACTAATAGAACACTAACCGTATTAGACTATGACTGTTCAAATAAGAAATTACATGAGTTAGAGAATTCATTACTATAGCTTGGGTGATTGTTATCTCCCTCTCTATGAATATTGGATTGTGAAGTATATTTATGTCTTTTGATGCATAAATCTATATGTTTCTGAGTTGCACCAAATTTAACAAGGATCATAGCAATCCATACAATTTTTGTGACATTTTCTAGCGTAATTGCAGGCATCTCTGGCCGATTCATTTTTGCTGACCTTGATGAGCTATCTGACAATGAAGCCAATGTTCCTGTGAGTATTTTATAAGATGCTTTTGCCCTTTATAAGAATGGTTAGTGAGCTATTGAAAGTTCACATCTGTCTTGATCTTTGAACCAAGTCATTATTGATTTTTCAGGTTGAAGGGGATGCTGGTGTTGCAAACATGGAGCAAGATGTCAATGGGGACTTGGCAAACTTAAAGACACTTAACTATGATGATCTGGATAGTGTTTCAAAATTGCAAAAATCACAAAGCTTTGCCGATATAATGCAGGTGTGTTTCAAAATGACTCTTTTACTTATTCTTGGCAGATGTTTTGGTCTCCAAAAATTTTTAAGTCTCTATATGTCTGAAAAATATATCCTTTCACTGTTTATTTATCATTTGTTTCTTATGCTACGTAGTTGTTTGAATGTTTCTTAAGTTAAATTGTATCTTCACTAAATAGGATAATCCTTTGATTTAATCAAAGACGAGAGAAGCAGGGGAGGAATCAAAGATATCTTTTATGAGAGTCATGAGCACAAAAGTGCGAGAATAGATTAAATAAGCTAAGAAAAAACCATTTAAACTTTGAATAGATTTAGTTATTTGTATTGGCTCCTCCATATGCCTCCTCATATCAAAGTGAAAATATTAATTAGAATTAGTTTTTAGTTTGTCATTCAGTACCAGTTGATCTCCCTGCTATTTCGTCTATTTCTATTTTATTTAGGTAATGAGAGTATGGTGTCTAAATTGCAGAAAGAGAACATCCGCCTACTTTTGACGTACATTTATATCTTTTACTGTTTGTGAATTGAGGTACACTGGGTTTTAGTCATGCATGTATATATTTAGGGCTTTCTTTATTTTCCAGTAATTTATAACAATGTGCCAGGATTAGTGGACATGGTATCCATGGCTTTAGGCTTTAGGCTTTTGGTTATTTATATTGATTGCAGTTCAATTCAATTTGCAATATGCTTGCACAGGGTTGTTTCAGTACTCCTACTAGCATTGATATGATGTTCAGAACTTGAAACAACTAAATGTGGTGATTAGTATTTCTATTCAGCAGATTCTGATTTTAGAGCTGTCTATTGTGTTGCAAAAGCTCTTGGTGCATAATCTTACGGATAATAAACGCAAAAGCATCTCAAACTGTTCGGTGATACAAAGATAGTTTTACTGAAATCACCTCAATGTGTTTGCTAATTCAGTCTATTTCATTCAGGTGCTTCAGATTTTCTACCAATAAAGAAAATCAAGATTTTCTATAGTCTTGAAGAGGAACATGAAACTCATGCTCACCACTCCGACCGCAGTATCCGAGAAAATCTGGTAGCCAAGCTCCTAAAATATGTTGAGTGGGCAACATGGGATTGTGGTTGTTATAACATAGGTAATATCAGGGAAGGGCTGTTTTGTGACAGGATAGGGATTGGCTTACATTGCTGATGTACGTAGCGTGCAACATCTGAATAACAAATTTTGCCAATGCTTGAATCTGTATGTTTTAGTATCTTATGAGGCAAAATGTCCACAATGACAACTTCAAATGTCAGTAAGCCTGCAATTTGGTGTTAACAGCATGTAAAATAAAAATGACTTCTACAACAATTATCATTTATTCGTTATGCAATCGCTGTAGTTCAATCAATAATACATATTATTGCATAGTTCAATCAATAATATATATTAATAGAAAGACCCGCAGCGAAGCGCGGGATAACTATCTAGTATGTAAATATACTATTGTGGTTAGAACATTTTATTTGTGGAAATATTGCAGTTAAAATGTCTATTTAAACAATATCGGTTAATATTATGTTTGAAATATGTAAGTGTGGTTAAAACACTAGCTTTTGTAATATGTAAAATGATCGATAGCATTGCAGTTAACTTTAATCAACTTATAACTGTGATTCTGTTATGAACAAATTTGAGAACAATAAAAGGACACAAACCCGCAGCATCGCGCGGGAAGTACTATCTAGTGAAATTTGTAAGGCTAGCTGGAAATACTTTCCTTCTTTTCATGATCACTTGTACAGTTGTACTTCTTTTCAAGATCACCCCTACAATTTATTCCCTTAAATCCATATCTTCACGACTAAAATCTCTATATTACTTTGACATGCAATGACTAAAAATAAGAAAGATTACCATTGCCATAGTCCACCGGCAACGTCTCCCCTTCCCTAATCTTTCTGTTTGATCTCCCCTCTATCTATCACCTTATCGACAATGAAGGCAAGCTTTCACCAAAAACCAGATTTGACGTCAATCACTTCTGACCCGAATGATCTTGACACCATCTGAGTAGCTCGTGCAATCTGGGAAATTGATGGGGTATTGCAGTTTCAACGAGATGTGGAGTAGGATGTCGCGTAATTAAGCATGAGGAAGAGAGACATGTTGTTGATGGTTAAGGAAATAAAGAGAGTGGAAGAGAAAGAGCGAGGGAGTTAATGATCATCGCGCGTTGGCATGCATTTGACAATGTTGAGGAATTGAGGGGCCGATTATGTCACTGCCGATGAATAATTGAAAAAATGCAACCTTTTCTTTGGCAGAAGTTCACAATGCGCGCACCTAGTGTATTGTTGCTCCATATTTTAAGTATTTTTTTTTTAACTTTTGTTTGTCTAGACGACGAACCTAGTAACAACAGAGAGAGAGAGAGAGAGAGAGAGAGAGAGAGAGAGATTTGGACTTGGATTCTATATGATATAGTTAGATGCAATTTCTAAGTGTGATCGGTTATAAGTTCTAACAGTATTCTTTAAAGTTCAATCCAACTGTCAGTCAGTAAAGAGAGCAAAAGAACAAGACATAGCTAGCTATTTTACATCAAACTCTCAACTCTTTGTATAAGTTGATGTCATCAAGTGATCTATAAGGCAAAGATACTCATTTCCGTCAACTTATATAATCAAGTCACCATGAACCTTAAATGGCATGCATGGAAAAGCAATTTGGGATCCTCCATTCCTCCTTTCTATCTACTTCTAATTTAAACTGCTCTAAAAACCCCTAATTTAGAAAGTAGGTGAAAATGTGTAACCTTGTTGTGGCCGGGGTGGGTGGGGTGGTGGTTAACCTTGAATATGGTAGAGTCGTGATCCATGTTAAGGTAGATCGAGTTAACACCTTGTTGAATATGGGGTTTACAATGTAGTAGTATTTTTGGCACTATATACAAGCGTTTCTCTTGATCCAGGGCAGCTGCTAGAAAGTATCTTTACTTCCCCTTGTTTCTTGTTTTGGGACGCCTTTTTTGGTCATCGAACGCCACCATTTGAATTTGTAATGTTATTGATTAAGGAATATAGTTTTTTTTTTTTTTTCTCAAATTTCTTTAATGGAATTCCATGACAAAGTGTTAGAATGGTAAGATATCAAGCATTGGCGGACCTAGCATATATAGGGCTAGTGGGGGCTGCCGCCCACACTGCATCATCATATTCACACTTATAGATATAGAAGCTTTAGCCAATTTTATGCATTTGAAATTGTATTATGCAGCTTTTGCCCCCCACAAGTGTCATGATTTTGATGATTTCATGCATATTTAATCTAATATCATAAAATTTTCTCTTTATTTTCATATGTTTTATGCATAAATTGCTTTTTGGAAATGGGTGGACAAAGATTTCAGTTTTCGTTAACTATTACGGTTTAAATTCGTCTGATATCAAGTTAATTAATTTGGATGGATATATAACGGTCTTGTTTTCAACTGTCACCAGT
Source organism: Rosa rugosa (assembly GCF_958449725.1). Classification (NCBI taxonomy): domain Eukaryota; kingdom Viridiplantae; phylum Streptophyta; class Magnoliopsida; order Rosales; family Rosaceae; genus Rosa; species Rosa rugosa. The sequence goes on along the minus strand of NC_084821.1, from coordinate 51,506,349 downwards.
AACACCCTCGAGAACTAATAATAAACGAAGGTGGTGAAATTAAAGCCAAGAAGAAAATCAGAATTACCATTGTGATACACACAAATTGGGGGAAAGGAAAGCTTTTGCAGTTATGAATAATTATTTTCCTATTTGGCTTCAGCACATAAATACGAGGCCTCATATTTCCTAGGGTTTTCGGACCAAAACATTTCCCTTCAAGGTTTAAGGCAACGGCGCTCTCTCACCCACTCTCACTCTCAGTCTCATTTTCAAGATGTGGGAGGATTGTTACGAAGGTAAGTCTCTGTTGAGCCCTGAATCCGCCTCTAAGCTCTGTTTGTCCATCACTCATGTCTTCCAAACTTGGCTCAAATCTCTCCCCAAAGAAATCATACCCAACATCCTAATCAGACTACCCATCAAATCCTTGATCAAATTCACCTCTGTCTGCAAGTCTTGGAGGTCCACCATCAAAGACCCAAGCTTTATCCGCACCCACCTCACCCACACTCTCAATTTCAATGACCAAAATGCCACCCACCTCATTCTCCTCCACACTGTTTTCAGTGAAGGCACTTCCACCCCTTTTGGAAGAGTTCACATTTCTGGGTTCCAAGAAGACTCTTACTCTTTGCATTATGATAACAATGATGTCAGTCACTACTGCAAGGTTGAGTTCCCAATTGGTCTTAAGGAAAAAATGGTCAATCCGTGTCTTCGTGTTGTGGGTACTTGTGATGGGCTAGTTTTGCTTGCTGATGATTTGGGGCGTTATGCTTACAACTTTGTTATATGGAACCCTTGTGTAAGAAAGTATGTGACCCTTTCCAAGCCCAGTGTTAGGTTTGCGACTCACGGTGGGTATGAGGCTTCCCTTGGTCTCGGTTATGATGCTATTGGTAATGATTATAAGGTTGTGAGGGTGACCACTCTTTTGGATCTACCTGATGAGCTCCCGACGACTTTAGCTCAGGTTTATTCACTAGCCACAGGTTCTTGGGGCATGCTTCGTGTTCTTCCTCCATGTCAAGTGCCTGGCTCCTGGGTCCAGGCTTCTGTTAATGGGACACTTCACTGGCTGGCTCTCCGTTGTGTGGATGATCATTATAGCCATTTTGTTGTGGCATTTGATGTGGGAAGTGAGTCGTATCGTGAGATAATGTTGCCCAAGTGCTTTAAAGCGGAGAAGTCATTGGAGTTGAGGCTGTGTGCTTCGGGTGATAGAAAATCCCTTGGTCTGTTTGTGAGGTGTAAGAGTGAGTCTGATTGTTTTCTTGATATATGGGTGATGAAGGAGTATTGCATTGAGAAGTCGTGGACCAAATTGATGATTCTCACTCCACAAGGTCCCAAAAGAAGTTTGCCGGAGGCGTTGTGTTTTAGGAGGAATGGTGAAGTGATGTTGGTACTTGAAGATGACCGTGAGTTGGTTTCACTTGACATTGGGAGCAAACAGTTTAAAAATCTTGGGATTTCTGGAGGTCAGGTTTGCTCTGTTGACTCGTATGAAGAAAGCCTTGTCTTGCTCAACAAGAAAGATGCAATTTCTTACTGAGGGGAAAAAAATAGGTAAGCTGATGATATGTTATAGAACTGGCTTCCCCTGACTTTTATTTCAGTATCTTCTTGTTTAATGCATATGCTGTTAACTTTATATGACCTACAACCACTGAATTTGATATTCTATATGCTCATTGATTTAGTACCCTTGCCAAGTGTTATATTTTCACTTTGCTGTATAGTTCCTCTGTTCTTAGCTTTCTGGGTGTTTTTTGGTCAACTTGCTTTTGGTATCCTTGATCGTCTTTCTTGCTTCTGTTGTCTCAAAACAAAACTTTCTAACTAGCTTCATAGGAATGATGCAATCCTACTGCAAACAAGAACTTGAAAGTAAAAATAATAAAATATAATGATATAGTAGATGTTTATGCTACTTCAGTTTACTTGATATAACATGTTATTATTTGCTGTTCTTCTAGAAGTGTAAAAGGGATGTATCTTTGATTTATAGGATCGTTCAATTTTTTGAAAGCCTTCTTTGTGCAAAGCATGAAGAGGAAGTTACACTTGCCCTCCCCATAAGTAATAGAAAAGTTTACTCAATTAAGTACAATACTTTGCGGTAATTTGGTGTTTTTTTTTCTTATTTCCTTCATTCATGTGTTTAACTACATCCTTTGCTTCTTTCGACACTGCAACAAAGGTTCCTGTTTTTATTTGCTGATTTAGTTTCTTAGCCAAGTGCTGTAAAATCAGGATGAGGCATTGGTGGTACTGCAAGAATTAAATGGCGGATGATATCATATCTTCCAACCACATTAACCAATCATATTAAGTGGCAGCTGAATAGCTGATGATGTGTACTAGTCTCTTTAAATTATTATAGCTATATAGCTTGAAGTACCATTTGAATAGGCATCAATCAGTATAACGTAACATGATGAAATGCGCATTAGACCAGAGATGTTAAGGTGACACTTCAAAAATCAAAAAGGTGAGGATCTGAAAGTAGGACATGGTAGTGGTTGAACATATATCTCTGATTTCTGCAGATTTTCTTTCATTTCTATAGTTTAGACTGTATGTCCATGGTTTTTGTATTTTTTCCTCATTTGGTGGGTCAAAGTATCTCCATTTTACCTTGGGAAATCTTGAGCATCTATTCATTCTACATCGATCTGTATTCAACCTTCAAACTGCCTGATTTATCTTCAGTTCTTCACTTCAATTACTCATGCTGTGTAAGTTGGCTCAAAGTAGTATGCACAACCTTTGCAAACTGATTTACTAGAACTTGAATGCCTGCAACCAACATGATTACAGGATACACACACACAAATATATGTATGTGTACATATATGTACTATGTTGCTAAAGCATAAATGTTGACATCATTCAATTCAACTATTTGCAGGTGGGATATATTGTCTAATGAGTCTGTTTTCCGTTCTCTGAAATGCGATTTTCTCGCAAAAAGGGATTTCTGCACGGATGTTGGTCTGTCTAACATTAGAATTTCTGAAGTCACTATCTACTGTCATAGGGTCTTTCTAATATCTGTTGCTTAGTTTATCCTAATGGTATTCCGTATTCGCCTGTAATGTGAAATTTCTATCCTGGATTATGGTGAATGTTAATTATATCTTTGTAATATTGCTATCGGTTAGAAAGAACCATTTTAGTGTGTCAATGTGATGTTTTTGACACACGTTGCCATAGTTCAGCAAGAGAAGCAAAGGACGTGATTTTTCCTCAATATCTATCTCTTATAATTCACATAAATGACCCTTTGTTGTATATACCTAAACACAACCTCTTCATCGTTGACGTTATCATACGCAGCATATTTCATCTGGTTTGGTTTTGATTTCGGAGTTACTTTGTATATGTTAAAGCCTTGATTCTCAAAAGAGATGGTACTCTAAGAGACTACCCTTGCACATTCAAACATTGCTTAAACAAATAGAGCACTTATATGTAGTAATCAGTAAACTTATATAAATATATATATAAACTTTTACATTTTTTTGCCGCGTACCACATTATTCTGAAGTGCTATAAAACATCATGTTAGACTTACAATTATGTCTACTCAAAAACTTCTTGTGATCATTTTGTGACAGTTCATAGCTACAACGATATTGAATTTATTAAGTTTAAATAACCCAAACTTCTAAGGACAGAAATGCAATTCAATTCTTTGCAATGTGAAAATTCCATTCATACTTACCAATGGCGGTAAAACGTAATTCACAGCGTAAATTGGTGGGAAACTTCCCATTTTGAACAGTTATCCATCACTTCACTCTAAACAAGCAGAGTTTCAGATCAAATACCGAAATTCAATTCTCAGTTCATCGGCGCCGTCGATCTGCCGAAGACTCTCGCCATGTCGCCTGAATCTTGCGAAGGTACCTCATCCACAGAATTAGATGAAATCTATGATAACCATGGTTTTGATGAGTACTGCAAGATTCTTTCATAGTGATGAGTCTCAGTGCAGAAGTTCCACAGAGAAATTTACCCAAGGCATTGTGTTTCAGGAAGATAGGTCGAAGTGTTGGTACTGAAGATAGCTATGAATTTTCACTTGACCTTGTCAGCAGATAATATAAAGACTTTGGGGTTTATGGAGGTCACTATTGCTCTGTTAACTCTTATGAAGTGAACCTTGTCTTGCCTGACAGGAACTATGGTGTTTCTTACTGAGGGAAAAAATTGGTTAGGCGATTGTGTATACTTTTGGTTTCCTGTTGTTTTTAGCTTCTTGTCCGAATGCATATGCCGCTAATTCTGTATGACCTATGAACATTGATATTCATGACATCAATAAAGTTTGATTTCCCATGATATTCGTGACACCCAGATGAATGACCAATCGTACGTTATAACTTTTCTTTGCTGTGCAGTTTAGCAATTGGTTCTGTACTCGGCTTCTGGGTGTTTTGTTGTCAAGTTGATGTTGGTAATGTTTCTCTCTTTCTCTTCTTCTCATTTTCTTGTCTTAATTGATTGTCTTTTCTGTTTGTGTCGTCTCATAAGGCAAATTTCTTACCAAATTAAACTCTGCTTTGGTGTAAAATTAGTTTGGAGAACAAGAACTATAAAACAAAATAATTAGTTTCACTGATAGTAGATGTTTGGAAAAAAGGCTTCAGTATTCAAATAGTAAGAAACAAGGTTACATTGCTCCTTGTATAAGTGCTTGTTGTTTTGTGCTTTATGCACGCGACATCAATTTGGTGTGACCTTAAACAGGGGACTGTACTATAATAGTGCGGAGTGGTTGGTATAACATGTTATTAACTGTTGTAATTGAAGCATAGACCTGTTCACTACTTCATTCAATTGATGCTACTTTCCAATTTAGACTTGGTTTATACAATAGTTCATTTTTCACTAGATTTCTTTATGCCAAGAATGAAGAGGAAGTTTCATGCACTCTCCGGAGAAAGTAATAGGAAAGTTTCATGACTGCTGATATCACTATAATATTTTGGACTGACTTACATATTGGGTTTTTCATTTTTGTTCGTTTAACGTTTTCTTCTGTTACAAATTTGTAATACAGTGGCACAATTTGTTAAATTTTTTGAGACAAATGACTAGTAGATCTTTGAAACTTGAACAAACTATGATTTTTATATGAAGATTTATTCACTTAGCCGATTTTGTATATTGAGGATTGGTGCTTAACTGGTACTGTACATATCAAATGGGGGAGGATGTCGTAGACATATTACATTGTTTGCGGTTACTCTGACATAATCTATTATTCCCTTAGGAGCTCAGTTGCTTATCTTTTTAGTTCAATAGGGATCATAACATAACCTGACATATGAACTGATAAAGTGATACCTCAAAAACTACCAACGTGGGAACTGGAAGCAAGACAAACTAATGTTTGTAACTCTAGTTTATGCAGTACTAGAAACAGTAAATCTATGTTTTGCTTTGTAATATTTAGACTGCGTCGCCATGGTTTTTATCATTGTCGAAGTATCTCCATGTCACATGCCTTGGAAATCTTGAGCAAATTTCCAGGAATTTGTTTCACTTGACCTTGTGAACAAACAGTTTAAAAATCTTGGGTTTTTGGAGGCCAGGTATGCTCTATTGAGTACTTTAAAGAGAGAATTGTCTTGCTTCACAGTAAAGATGTAGTTTAGTTAGAACATGCTTTTATTTGCTGTTGCAGTAGAAGTAGAGAATTGTACAGTAGTTCATGGAATAAATACTTTTCCAAATATAGTGTTGACCTATACAATAGAGAGTTATCCAATTTATGCTTCTTGATGCAAAGCAAGAAATGGAAGTTTCATTTGCTTTCCAAGGAAGTAATAGGAAATCTTAACTACTGATGTCAACTATTTAATAGTTTGCACTGACTAATATAGAGGCTTTTTCTTCTTTTTGTTTTCTTTGTTTGATTAACTTATAAAGTAAGCTGATGAAACATGGGAAACTGAAATTATGACAAAGCAATGGCTATAACTTTTAAATCTAATTTCTGCATGTTTTCTTTTTTATTGATATTTAGAGTATACCTTCATGTTGCTGTTAATATTAATCTTCTATAAGGCCTTATCAACTATATTCTCTTTCTAATTCAGGGAGATTTCAGGAGTACATGACTGTAGTGTTATACTTGATGTGATAATTGAAGCAGATATCAGTTACATGCTCTCTTGTGTGCTTGCAAGTTAAAGTTCCTCAGCTGCATCCAAATGTGGAACTTTTTGGAGTCTAGAGAATTGGCCAGAATTTTGTCTTTGCTACTCAAGAACCGTTCATTGATTCTTATGTCTTTGCTTTTACATATTCAGTTGAAAGATGTTTATATGTAATTTGTATGATTCTGAGAACAAATAAATTTGTGGAATATGATTCAGCTTTCAATTAATGAGCAATGGCATTAAAATGAATTTGATAGAACACTGTATTCTATTTTCTATTGCAGATAAGAATCAATGGAAATGAATCCATAGTTCACTCTAAGTTATCAAATTTCACATCGTGTTTTATCCTCAGCCTATAGATTAGTTAGAACAGTATTTTCATCATGTAAAGGAGATGAAATTTTTTTAACGAGGGCTGGAACCCAGTCTAGCTGGGGGGTTTGGCCCTCACACCCATATCATTAGTTTGAGATACAAAAGAGGGGGGACTTAATTAATGCCTTAACCCCATGAGATTTACATGAATCGATTCTCTTAGATATCGATGTAAAAGAGAAAAACTGTAAACTAAAATGCAAAGAACTCAAAATCTGAATAAGTAGCATTCCACTGTCCTACTTCCATGGTATTTGGCTGCTCATCAATCATTAGATCTTCCAAAAAAGACATAGGCCAGTTTTCACCAAGCATACCGTCACTCAAGTTCCCTCCATACACATTGGCTTCAGCTCCCATTTGCTGCATCTGATTTTCGTCTGGGTGAGACTGCAGGTCATCAGCTGCAATTGATGGTGCATCAAGTTGCTGCTCCAAATTTTCTTCTCCTAGTTGAGGTTCAGATTCCAATTGTTGCAGTCCTGAATTCTCATCAACTAGCGAGGTAACATTTTCAGCATAAAATTCAGCTTCAAACCACTTTTCTAATTCAGCCAACTCCAAGGACGATGTTCCTTGATCAGCCTCGAATTGTTGCAGTCCCATATTCTCATCCACTTGCAAGAAAAGTGGTTCAACTTCTAATGGTGTGGGTACTGCTTCTTGTGTAGCTTCTAATGATGGTGCTGACTGCAAGAATTGTTGGTCGCTTACCAAGAATTGTTCTTGTTCAGCTTCCAATGATGGTGCTGGCACAATATCAGTGCATGGTAGAAGACGCTGCCGTTTCTGTTGCGGCTCCTCACTAACCGATTCAGGGTCGATGTTATCTCCATCTCCGTCCTCGACATAATCTTCAAGCATCTCCTCTTCTTCTTGCCTTTTTCTCTTCTTTTCCGGTAGTACACCATTCTTCCTAAGTAAACAAAGAACGTATTCATTCTTGTTAACTTGTTTCTTGTGCAGGAGTTGTGACTTATCAAGTTCAAACTCATACATGATCCAGCAACCATGATGCACAGAGCCCTTGTTCTTGTAGGTGTAGGTTTTCTTGAAACCAAGAAGAGTAGATGTTGGCTGCTGATTCTGATCAAGAAGATATATCTCCCTGGCAGCGTTCTGGCCTTTCCAAGTACCGCCACTCCCAACTGTTCGGCTTGTACGTGAGCTTCTTGCAGTCTTCTTCTTCTTTTGGGTGAAGAAGTAGAGATCTTTGTTCCTCCTCAAGTCGTTGGCCCTTCTTGCTTCGAATCTTTCCCATATCTTCCAAGGATCTTGGTCACCGTAAAGATCCAACTCGCAGATAACTTCTTCGTTGCCGGGCACTTCCATCCCGTTCACCTTAGGCTTAAGGTAGAACCTGAGTAGTTCATCTTCCATAGGGCAAAACCGTTGGCCTGGAAGAAGCATGCGACCATCCTCCATGAATGGAAATTTGCTGCTAGAACGTACGTGAAGAATACTGCTGCCAGGTGAATTTTAGAAACTAATGTTGTTGAGTAGGGTTTTGGTCTTTTGGAGGATGGATTTATAGGAATCAATAGCTTGCAAAGCAAGAACCGTCTTAGTAGGAAATGATTAGGTGGACCAATCAAATTTCCAGCTTTTTTTATTTTTTTTCTCTTTGATTATTAAGTAATGAAATTTCTTAGTTTGGAAATGATTTCCTTCTTTTCGAGAACAATTGTACTAATTGGTTGTGGCTAATAACATCGCTACGATTTACTCATTACACCTTATGTTCGTATTAGGCACCTAAAAGTTCTATTTTTTATTCAAACATGCAATGATTAAAATTAAAAAAGATCTCATAACCAACAACGTCTCCTCTTCCCATTCTTTTTCTTTCTGATCCGTTCTCTCTTTGATCTCCCCTCTTTCTATCACCTTATTACATATGCATGTAAGATTTCACCAATCACCAGATCGATTTGATGTGAATCACTTCCGCCCGGCATGATCGATCTTGATGCCATCTAAGTAGCTCGTGTAATCTGAGCAATTGATGAAGGGATATTGCAGTTCAATGAGATGTGAGTAACGTGTGGCGCAAGGAAGAGAGTTAGGAAGAGAGAGCGAGGGAGCAGGTGATCATTATTGACAACGTTGGGCAAATGTGTAAACAAATTTATTTATTTATTTCATTTTTTTAATTTCTTTCAGCTATTTTTCATTGCAAAATTATTTTTATTTGGTGCTGCCTTTCCATTCACCTTGGAATACCAGATACTAGAGTATTGTACATCTTCCATGGGGCAATACCCCCATTTTGAGATTTCTGCATTGATCAAACTTAAAATGACTCTTGAGTTGGACATTCTTCGTTTGGGAATCGGATGCACACTTAATTGTTCGATCTGTTTGCTTAACCCAAAACCAGGATCTAGTTTTGCTCATGAGGGGCATCCGCATGATGATACTAAGGATTATCTTAAACTCATTCAATGTATATTTTGTATTTACATATGTAAAAATTTATGTAGCACATCAACCTATTACATATCCCTGATAATGACATAATGTAGTGTAAAAGTTCCCTTGGACGGTTGCCCAACTGCTTGCCCAACCTATTACATATCCCTGATAATTACACATCAACCGCCCGGTACTGCTTGCCCAACTATTATTAATTGTAACTTAGCTTATGTATATACTGAATCCTCCAGCGTAGACTTTTGGTGGCGGTGGCGGTGGCGGTATCAGCGTTGATGGCGGCGGCAGTCTAAGTGTGGCTGCAAATATCTCTAGAGTTTCTTCGTTTTGAATTGGCGTAGGTCTACTTCAGTCGGGTTTGGGCTCTTGTTTTTGGGATGAATTTGTGATTTTTAATTTTTCTTTTGTGAAAAGGGATCGATCGAAACGCTCTTCTTAAGGAGATGGAGTCTGCGTCTCTTGTAGCTTAATATATATCGCCAAAAGCACCAACATTACCAACGCCTCTTTGATTTTCTAGGTTATGTGGGGCAGTTTTGGATATGCTCCATTGCCCCTCTAAAAAGGTTGAGTTGTTTAGAAAAGAGTCATTTTATCAGTGTCACGTGAATAGATTATTATGTGTAATTCCGCCGATCAATCAGTAAGTTGACAAATTATTCTAAAAAAAAAAATCTATAATATATATTTAGAGAAAGATCCTTATATCATACTTATATTATATTTGGGCGAGTTTTATGTAAAAGGCAAAAAAAAAATAAGGCTTAGGTTTCTCTAACATGGGCTTGTATATGTTTGCTTTTCAGGAAAGAAATAGCAGACTCATGTTTCCAGCTTTGTTTGCCTTAGCTGAACAACTTCATGAGAATGCTAGACCCTTTGTTGAAGAACTTTATGAAAATACCGGACAGCAAAGTGCTAACCGGATTGAAAAGTCTAAAATTCAATATCTTGAAGATCCTAAAATTGCTAGAGTCCCTATTTTAGCACGGAAATTTTTTAAGAACAGTACATGAACCTTGCCCATTGAGAATTAAGGTTAATATATTTTCAGAACTACAACATACATGGACTATTTAACCCGACCTAATTTCGATACATTCCATAAACTACCTCATTAGTTTATATGTTTCCGTCATATTTTTAAGGGCAGTTTCGTCTTTGAGTAGTTAAAAAAAAAATACTCTCTCTCTCTCAGACTCTCTCAACCAAACCTGGTCCTAATTAAAACCATTTCATTCCAATTCTCACAGCAGCGGTGACGTTATCGGTCCTCAAACTACCAGTCAATTTACAAAACCCCAACGCCCTGTGCCCTAATTCAGCCCTTCCAAGCTTCACCTGAGAGCTTTGAACCACAGAAACCTCCATTTCCGAAAAAGCTCGAAACTTTACACAACCCAAAACCCAATTAAGCACAAAAACCCAAACCTAGAATTTGCTTCTTATTTTTTCCAACGAAAACTTGAGAGCTTTGTGAGTGCAGGGGATTCAAATCATAGCGAAGGAACATTTTCAACAGAGCCCAAAATGGAATTAATCCACCATCCATGATTTTGAAATCTGAAAATTAAAGACATAACGAAGAGAGAGAGAGAGAGAGTCCTGCAGCCGCAAGCTAATAAACCCACAATACCTTCCTTCCAGGACATTCAAATTAAGCACTTCCCACAAGCACAAGCAGAAGTAGTTAGAACCCAAGAATTCTAGCTCTGTTTTTCTTGCTTCATTTTCCTGCATTCCATTAACTCAAACACTTACAGAAGGCAAAACAAATATTGAATCTTTTTCCAATGCTGGAAATGGATGGCTCTTCTAAACCTCCTCAAATCTCTGAAATGTTTTCCAAATTCGCTCTCGCTTTCAAAACCAAAACCTTTGAGTTCTTCGCTGAAGAGGAAGAAGACCCTGACAGCTTATCTCTTCTCGACTCTGCCGAAGAAATCATCACCGACCAGAAGATCGTCGTCGTCGTCAAGCCTGACGGAGCACCCAGTCCCACCTCGTCGGAACTCCAAATAACACCAACGAAGCCCAATTTAGGCAATGCCCAGGTCCAAAGCCCAGAGCTTTCGGGGATTACAAGGTCTCTGAGCAAAACGCAGACCCATCAATATTCCAATGACCCGTCTTGGTAAGCAGAGAGAGTGAGAACCAAGGGCTTGATTTGTTCCTGATTGGGGCTTGTTTCTTGTTCGATTCTGTTGGGGACGAGCTTGGTGGTGGCTCGCCGTCGGAGATGGCTACATGTTAGTGAGGGAGATGAAAGAGTTCGACTCCAAAGTTCAAACTGCAAAAGTACAATTCTACCCTTCATTTATTTAATAATGGCATCGACCGTCATAGAGTAATTAACGAAATGTATTGAAATTGGATCGGGTTAAATAGTACATGTACTTATGTTGTAGTTTTGAAGATATATTAAACTTAATTCTCAGAGGAGGATATGTCATGTACCGTTCTTAAGAATTACCCTTTTAGCACTAAAAGAATCAGAGTAGTTCAACTTTCACGATCTCCTTAGAAATCCTAATTCTGGTTTTCCCCAAACCCTCTTTTGTTGTCTCTGGACCTTATGTGGGAGGATATGTAGTTAATGTTCATAGTGAACATCCTCAAAAACAAAAGTTCTGGCTTGTTGAAAATGGTTTTGTCCATAATCTCTGGACAAAAATAAATGATGATCTCAAAGGATTACCTACTATCATAGTCAAAACTATCAAAAATGTTAGAAAAAATGACTGCATTCTCATACTAAGATTCAGATCTACTCCACCAGAGTGGATCTAGAAGAAAAACACAGAAGTCGATTTTATATCTCCACATATCACTATGTGAGAATTATTCAAGGATGTTATCTACAGCCTGCATGCGAAGGATATAATGGTCAACCAAATTCTAGTATTGCTTGGATGAAAGCTCTATCCTAAGAATATATCAAAAAGATCATCGAAGAAGACACTAAAAATACATTCCTGACAGCAGGAGAGAGAAAATAATAATAACTGCTTATGACCACCCTAAGACCGTTAGCAATGATCTTTTTATATCTCTCAAGAAAAAGGAAATTGATTCTACTTAGCCTGTTTTCAATGGATCAAAAAAATCAAAAGTGACAATCACTACGAAATGTATGAAGACACATATGTAGAAGAAAATGGAACTACAACAATAATGGAAAATGAAAACTCTTTCGTGCTAGGTCACAATTCAGAAACCGACGAAAACTTGAGACTTGCTTACAAGAGCATCTTCTGCTTTTCAAAAATAAAGAGGTGACAACGCCTTATTATGAATGAATCTGTTTTTGTCAATCGACCTCAATCATCTGGAGCACTCACAAAAGTAGAAAAATAATTAAGCTTTCTATCATGTAGATTATGTGTTTTTGAATTTTAATTTGAATTATGCTCCCTAGATAAGGAGCCTTAGAGTTAGTTTGTACGGCAACAAAAAATTGAGCAAATTAATTTTCTCTCAAGAAGTAAGAAAGCCAAAATAGTAGTGTTCTAGCAGTGTGCTCTTCATGTTCGAGTCTGGGTGAAGTGGTGTGCATTTTCTTTCAAGCAAGTACTTGTAATCAGTTATGAGTAACTAAACAACTTTTAGCTATTTACCCAAGAGTGAGGCTCTGAGTTTGTAATCTATATTTATGTTTAGAATAAATAAATTCTAGTTTGTTCCCAATTACACTGTTACAAAAATATATGTTTTATTCCAACATTAATCAGCTTTAGACTTATATCCTACTTTTAATTTTTAACAACACCTTACTGTTCTTAGTGATTCCGCCCAATTATAATCACTTAGACAGAATGTCGTTACATGAAATTGTGACATGTTGAAGGCTAGTTCTTTTCTGAGAATATTTTGATTATCTACATAAGGGTATTATCCAAATAAACTCTAGTTACAGTACGAAACCGGTAGATTCCAGTTAGTCTTTGCATATTTGTCCCCATGTGCCATGCATGTGGCTACTCTATCAATCTGCATACTATGCAGATCTGTACCATAAACAAATCCCTAATACATATGAATAGGCATATAACCGAATTGTGAGGATAAATATTACTTAAAAGTTAAAAGTTCCAATTTTCTATGTTTCTCTATCTCAATGTTCAATGTTCATTGCCTGGTCTTTTAGTCTAACCCACATGCATTCTTTGATTAACGGTTGCATGCTTGATCTACATAAGTTATGAGCAATCCTGCATCTTGCTAAAGCGCAAATGTTAACATCATGCATTCATCTATGTCCATATATGAAATGGGAGCAGTTAAATTTGTTGAAGGCTCTTGTAATCTTGTATTCGTTTTCTGTAGCTGTGGATTTTTAAGACTTGCTTTGGTTTTGCTATGTTAGGAACTTTCTACCTGGCTAGCTTTCTTTCTTTTCTTATTTTTAATCTCTAATTCATGAAGTTGTTCAATGTGATACATTCTGCCCAGATTGTTGTACTGATTTTGCTCCTATTGTAAATTTTCTCATCTTAAATTTGCAACGGTATCTTTGTTATATTACTATTTCTTGAAAAGAACTATTTTTAGTGTGTTGTCTATCTCAATTAACAAAGTAGGCCAAATATCGTATTTATTTTCAAATGTTCAAAGAAGTTTCAAGTTCAGATCTTCCTCTATTGTTGGTGTGAATGAAAACTGAATAAGTCGTGTACTGAAACCGCAATTGAACTTGAAATATCACTAACCATGTACAACATATCACTTATCGGTAGGATTACCAATTCGAAGATGCATGTTAAAATGTTATAAATTTTTACATTTCTTTCCAAAAGAATCAAACAACAAAAACAAGTGTAGCACATTATTGGTCCCAACTCCCAAGGGGTAAAGAAAGAAACTAAAGATAAAACAATCACAGACCTGACTTAGAACATGACCTGACACATTCTTCTTCAATTCGTCCCACTGAATAGTTGAGTCTCTTCCCCCATCCAATTCCAAAGAACGAATTTAAAAGACAATAATAACCCCACCGTCCCTCCAAAAAATTAATCTGAAAAAAAAAAAAAAAAAAAAAAAAAAACAGAAACCAAAAGCCACGTGGCCAACCTCCTCCCTTCCCCAACAAAACAAAGAATTGATTTTACTGAAAATTAATAAAATGATTTCAGCACCCTATCCAAGCGCTCCACGTGTCGCTGTCACCAGCCTTCCTCACCCACCAATCCGATCGCACAAAACCTTGTCAGGGGTCCCACACCTAGTGGGGAACACACATCACGTGAATGAATGAAAAGGACCGAGTTAGCCCCCTAAAGAAAACAAAAAGATTAAAAACTGAAACGCTTTTGCTTGGTTAATTATGATATTTCTTCTTCTTTCTTTCTTTCATTCAATTCATAATCTGCTGCTGCTCCTTGTGATCCGTACAGAGCATGATGTCCGCCGGGTTGTGGTGGTGTGCTTGCTGCTGTTGCGGTGGAGCTGCGGCGGCGTTTTGGTTGTTGTTATTGCCATTGTTCCCCATCTTCTTTAGGGTTTGGTGCTGATAAACCTGCCTTAATCTCTCTATTTCCTTCTTTAATGCCTCTTGATGAGCTGCAACAACCAGAGTAAAAAACAATCAATATTATGTCTTGGGATTTTAATACAAATCATTTAGTCTTATCCATCTTCTTGATCTAACAAAAAAATAATTTATCAAGGAAAAGTAATGATAATATATATTACACAAAATAATATGCTGCCTATTGTTGGGATTAGAAGGTGGACTAGGAAAGCCCTTCCTTTAAATTTAATAAATGAATGAGTTTGTTTTAGAAACATTCACTTGATTAACGTTTATTTCAGATAGCGATATTGATACTCTAATTTTAACATAACACATCATCTGACTACGCATTTGATAAGGTATCGTTAGTCTTGATTCAAGAATTTCCATGCATCCATTCTTCTAAAAACTAGACAAATCAAAATTGCATATATACATGTTTATATAGTGAAGTTTACTGAATGTCTTACCATCTTTGAAGAGCTTATCTTGAGCCAGAGCAGCAATCCTTTGCTTGAGAGCACTGTTATCCACATTGAGAATCAACCTCTGGTGATCTAGAAACGCAACCCTCGGTGAAAGCGCCGACACCTCCGACTTCATTAAACCAAATTAATTATTCACCAAACCAAATAAACTTTTCTTATTGAATACGAAAGAAACAACTTATTGATCCCCCCCTCCCCTACCTGCAATGATGTGACGCTGCGTTCGAGCTCCGATATGTACTGCAGCTTTCTCACTCTGGACCGCTGGGCCGATTGCCGATTCGCCAAGATTCTAATTAGTCACAAACCAAGAACAATATATCTGGGTAATTAGTAAATTAATAATAACCCACGGACAGATCTGGAATGTGCATGGATTAATAATAATTAGCCAGATTTTCGTTCATGCATGAGAGATTACCTTTTTACCCTCTTGGGATCGGCGGGGGAGGTCGGCAGTGGCGCATGGGACTGAGAATGCGGGTCGCTGGGATCGCACTCGCTCTCGCCCTCGCCGGGCTCGCTCTTCGGCTGCTGCTGCTGCTGCTGGCCGTCGATCGTGAGATGCATCAACGGCCGGTGATTGACATTGTTGTTGTTCACGTTCTCGTGAATCTCGTCGTTGTTGCTGTTCTGGTCGGACGGCGTGGAGGGGTTCGACGACGAGGTGACGGTCGGGGGGACGGCGACGTCGTCGGAGAACATGGACATGAGCTGCTCGTCGTCGAGGCGGTCGAACGACGCGCCGATGTTGTTGGCGCCGTGGACGGTGGGGTTCCTCCCGCACTCCTCGTCGAGCACATTCAGCGGCGACTCCAGGAACGCGATGGAGTCGCTGGCCGACCGCCGGTGGGCCCCGCGCCGGGCGGAGGAGAAGTCTAGGAACTCGTCCATCCAACACGAAGAGGACTGTTGCTGCTGCTGGGTGTGAGGGGGGGAGGGAGGGTGGTTGACGGCGGCGGAGGAGGGGAGGAAGTTGGCCATTGAGGGCATTATTCTGTGGTGGGGGAATGGCGCCCAGTTCTGAGTCATGCTGGGTATTTTAGGAGGTAATTGCGCCATGTTCTCTCGCAATGTTATACCCTCCCAAATATAGAGAGGATGGGTGTTTGTGCCTAGCTTTGTGGATTATTAGAGAGAGAAAACTAAACCACTCAAAAAACAAAAAAAAGGAAGGAACCCAATTAACCAACCCCAACAAGGCAACAACTGCAACGATCTTGGGGACTCTGCTAATAAAATCACTGGAGAAGTGGAGAGAGAGAGAGAGAGAGAGATGGAGGTGGAGATATTAATAAAAAGAGTACAATGGGTTTGCAGAAGACATAATCATGGCAATGAGTACTACCGGAGGCATATTTAGTTGCAGACACTCCTTTTCTTTCTCTCTTTCTGATTTGGATTTTTGGGGGATTTTTTTAAGCCCAGAGGTTTTGGAGGGGTGGGTCACATGGGGGGAGGGGAGGGGAGACAGCTAGCAACAGCTGGGGGGAGGATGAAGGAGCATTGAAGAGAAGAGAAGCTGGAAAGTCTATGAGAGCCACTGGCTGTGTGTGTGAGTTTTGTTTATTAACTGGGGGGGGGGGAGGGAATCAGAGTCTCCACGTGCCGAGGTGACCCTCTTCTGGCCATTCCTCACCCCATTATATCCTGTATGGTTCACTTCTACAATACATTGGATTGTTTGGATATATCATATATGTAGGGCATCAGCCTTTTCGCACATGTACTCATGACACATGTAATTTCACTAATTTGTTCTAATTCTAGGTGAATTTTGTATGATGTTTCGGAATATGATATATTCTTTGGGTATATTTTATCGTTAAGTTTGATTCTTTTTCTTAATTGACGGTAGACAATTTTAGAGTACAACATATTTTGAGAATACAACGGAATTTATTGTATTGTCATACTTTAGAGCATTGACAACCAGCATCTGATGTGATAATTCTTTACATTGTTGATTGTTGCTCTATCGAACGAATATGGCATATATATATATCCACAACCGTTAATTCAATGGTACACACATGTATGCAATCTCAGCTCGATTAAGAGAAATACTTATCTTAACACAACAACATATTAAGATAAAAGGGTTTAGAGCATCATTTAATATTTGTAAAGTAGATGCGACATGTTGAATTATTACATCTCATACGGGGATTGAAAGTTGCTCAATTTACATTTTACAACTTGACCCATTTTGCGCCTATGAATATGTTGCATAAAATCTTTCATCAACGATTCTATGTCAAATGTCTCAACATGTACAAATGTTGAAAGCCACAAGAGTCTTGATAAAATCTTGATAATTATGTGTAAACCAATAAAAATTAGGTGGTAAGACACTAAGACTCATCAACCGACTTCCACACAACCTACATTTATCGTATTTACATCAAGATCTTTAAATGATAATGACTTTCAAACAATATTGTATATACAAGTATTTTGGTGTGGCATGCGTACATAGGAGAAATTCCAATTGGTTATATAAATATAGTAGTGCATAGTGGAAGGAAGGACGTAGGATTTATAGAGAGGATGATGAGCTGTGAAAGGGAAGGCAAGAGAGCTTGTAAGAATCATGTCCTCCTCCTCCCATGTGAATTACTGAATTGCTAGTAAGACCCCACCTTTGTTTGCTTTGTCCCCAAATCAATCTCACATGGGGAGAGGGTTTGAGTGTCGCCCTTTTGCTCCTCCTCCAATAGATATACACACACATTTCTTGGTATCTTCCACTATCTTATGTTGGCACTTGGCAGTTATGTTTGTTTTGTTTAATCAAAGTCCTTAAGGAGACGCTAATAATGATTAGAGGAAAAGTTAGGAGGCATGTTATGTACTTCCTCCTCCTAAAAGGTTTTTGTCACATTGATGTGAACCCAATCTATAGGCACAAATTGATTTAATACTCCCCACCACTTGAAAAATGGTCATAATCTAAGCCCTTCCCCGTCGGTCAATTACTCAATTTCGGAAAGTCAAACGTATCAATGGCTTGTAGGGCTAGATCATCACCCCAACTCAATGACATAGAAAATGTCTTGCTTGAGAAGAGAAGGATGCTCTTATTCCATGATTAAATTGTATATGATTATAAGTTATGACGAATAAATGTTGATTAGTGGTTTGCATGTGCAGTGCTTTAGGGTTCAAGAACTGAAAAGAATGCCCTAAAATCCTAAATAACAATAATATCTCTCTGTCCCAGCTTTTAATTTTAGTTTTTGGATCCCAAAAAACTGTTGATGATGTATACCGTACAGGAAAAGGAGGGAGGGGAAGGACTCTGCAGTCTGCAGTCTGCAGTTTATGAATGTGAAGCATTATTGCACGTGGGAGGAGAAAAGAGGGTCCTCTCTGTTTTCTAATTTCCAGAATTAAAAGGAAAAAATATTGGGTATTTTTTATTTGTTAGAAATATTTGATATAACAAAATGGCTCAAAAAGAGAACGCGTAAATACAACAATAAAGAACACACTGAAAAAGAAAGGGAGGTGATGCCCCTTTGGGGTAAGCATTGTCAATGATTTGATCTTCTTGGAGGGGATGCCATGCCAGTTTGATCATTGAAGCTCTGTTCTCGTTCGAGGCAAAATGTTACTTTCCTTTGGTGAGCTACATGATTGAAGAAGATGAAGATGACAGTTCTATCATTTAAGAAAAGAGCCAAAGGTTTGTTGAAAGTGTCGGGAGTACATGAAATGATGAAAACTTTGTGGAAGTGCAAATACCACAGCCCTCTTGTAGCAGTCAAAATTGAAACTCTGCAAATAAGAAACGATAGCAACGGTAACTGGTAGAAGAGCTTGGATAAGATAGATGACAATAGTAACACTAACACAAGATGTACACTACTTTAAGTGACATCAAAAATCCGGAAGGTATGAACATGATTGAGCTGATCCTAAACAAGATATAATCCCCACATTGAAATACAGTTTCAACAGACTTCCTTAATACAGAAGTAGGTACACATATACATGGCCTTCATAGCTGATTTGGCTGCAGTTTGTACAACGCTCATATTATTCTATTATGTACACTGTAGCTAGTTGGTTTATGTTTTTAATTACACTCTTTAATTTTTTTTCTTCGAAACATTTTAATTACACTCTTTGTATCTAGTAGAGTTTCATCCTGCCCATATGAGCCATGGCACTCCACTTCAATCCCTTTTACTGACCATTCTGGATATCTCCATCTTTAGCATCTGCCCCTGTGCCTGTGAAGTGTGATCTTAGTCCGATCCAGCACTGGTAATAGTCATGATCTACAAAGGGAGACTCAAGAGCCCATGAGCAAATTCGGGGGACTAAACACGATTCGAACATAAATGCCATAGTATCACTTATTTTTTGTGGTCCTACATCATTTCCGCGTGAAATGGTAGCCTGCAATTGCAATCAGGTGATAGTGTTAAATAAGGATCGATCATTGAGCACTTGAGGGTGTTCTCCAACTAAACAGCTGAAAAGCCAGTCAACTATTAACAAGCAGAACAATGAAGAAATAGTCACCCATATCAGTTACAGGAACACTATAAACATCAATGTTTTCTTTAAAATCACTAAACAAACACGTGATGAGATAGTTTTATTTGTCTGTGTATTACCAAAAGAATAAAGCATGCAATGTTCCATTGTTTTGGCATCGATAGTGAATACTGTGGATTGAAACTGAGGATAGACAAGGAAAAGAAAATGGAAAGGAGCAAAGAAATTATTTTTCTGTTGCTCTAGACAGGTATACCTCATATGTCTTCGTATCAGGACCATGGGGAGTCATGCAGCTATGGAGGCTTGCACCACCTGGAAGAAACCCATCTGCTTTTGCCTGTGGTACAAGAATACATATCAATTTTTTTTTTGGGCTGAATAATTGATTGGACCCTAAACATATTACTGGAGCTATCAGCTAGGGACTTGATACGATCCTTTTACACAGAAAACTTATCCACCTAATGACTATCTATTGTCTAGATTAACATAGACTAAAAAAAAAAAAAAGAGGACTCTCGAGTTCTGTTCATTAATTAAACATTTTCAATTTCTGATGCAGCTTTAGTTGGTCTCCCTGCACTTAATCTAATACCAGATTATTTTTCTTTTTCATTTTCCTAATGCTAAATGCACAAGTTGGCTCATTCATGCCTGAACAATAACTTAAAAATATATATATATATATATATATATATATATAAAAAAGCGTCGTAGTCAAAACATGTTCACGATATTACCTCATATCCACCGTAAATGAGTCCCATAAATTCACTCATACAATTACGATGGTAGTATGGAGGTCGGAATGTATGCTCAGCAACCAACCATCGAGGAGGGAAAATGGCAAAATCCAGCAATGCAACACCAGGTTTATCAGTTGGTGCTGTCAATACTGCACCATAATTGTACAAGATCAGTCAAGGCAATGAACACAGATTTTTGAAAACAATCCACCAGGTTATAAAAGAAATGAATATTTAGGGGGAAAGAAAGAAGTTCCACAGTCTATATACCTGTATTTACAGAAGGATCACCATGATCAAACAAGACTGTGTTGAATGGGCAGAACTTCGTCAGATCATACTGCAAGCAAATAATTTTTTTTCTTTAACAAATTAGATCGCATGAGAGTGGATAAAACCTTCCTATTTAGACATAACATTGGATTTGCATTTTATGCTGAAATAAACAATTGAACACATGCAGTCAAAAAGAACAACTGAACACAATTTAAAAAAAAAAAAAAACTAAATAAACACAGTCAAAATATTATAATTACAAGAAAAGACCAACAAACCTAGACATATGGAAAACAAAAATCTCACTCACCTTATATGGAGCATAATTACCATGCCAAGCAACTACATTGAATGGAGAGAAATCCTGCTTTGCAGTAAAAAGTTCTCCACCAAATTTTTGTATAATGATGTAGCCTGGACGGGTAGTTTTTTCAAACCATGCTGTGGGAACAAGAAAATCCCTTGGAGCAGCAAGGCCATTAGCTCCTACATGTAATCAAAATTACATTTTCACTGCCTACAGGTCATGAAAACACTTAATATAGTACGAACGTTACATGATTTGAGATCAATTATTCTACCTTTTTCTTCACATGTAATCACTGAAAAAAGGAGAAAGAAACATGAGGCACCTACCTATTGGGCCAAGATCAGGGAGTTGAAAATGGGTGCCAAAAACCTCAGCTACATAACCTCGTGAAGGGCCATCAGGAAGATCTACTGCAAATCTAAATCCTTGAGGTAATACAGCAATTTCACCAGGAGAAACTAGCAATCTCCCGCATTCTGTAGTGATCCAGAGCCCTACACAACCAGAACAGAAGGCAATGTCAAAAAATGCATTTGAGTCATTTCTTTCTACTGAACAACCAATTAAAATTATCTAGCTACTTCCCTATCTAAGCTCCAGTCCTAATAAATTGTGAGACTCAGAAGCGCAGATGAATCTATACCAAAGTCATGTTACATAGCCATCAATTAAGTCTCCCACATCCAGAACATAAGCGCTGAAATGCTGAAAGAATTTTTTTAAGAGTTGCAATGTATCATTAATCATTATCTAAGAATACAAAAGAGAACACCTTTGATCACTACACCAGTACACAAGTCAAATTCAGTGAAAGAATTACAACTATCAACTATTGCAGTTTCCAAATACACTCAAAGCACTAAACTTTAAATCGACAAACCCAGAAATTCGATAACAAGATTGCGAATGCATTTGAATCGGTGTGTCAGAATCATACATCAAAGCTTATACACCAAATAATCAAAGAAAGAAAGAAAAAAATCAATAACTTATCAACTTATCATCAATTACTTACTTCCTAATTGGGGGACTATCAAGAAATCTCCATCGGCATTGCAAAAGGCACGATCATCCATCGACTTGTTCGCAGTGTACCTACACATAATCAAACCCAAACCAGATATCAATTATCAGCAAAAGCATATGAAGTTAATTTTCTCGAGCAGCGAAGCATAGAATACCAATTACATGTGAATAGCAAAGCCATGGCGGAGGAACGAGCTCCCAGCTCCGCACACGGTGTACAACCCCTGCACAAAGTCGGTCGGCGTCTCCGGAATCTCCACCGGCTTCCACCTCAGCTGAGTCGGAGTGGTGGAGCTGTTGGAGTCGTTGAACTCGCTGACGAGCCTCCCGTGGATGGGCCGGAGCGGCTGGAAGGGCTCGTGAGTGACGGAGGGCTTGACGCGGTAGAGCCAGGTGCGGAGGTTGAGCTTGCGGGGGGAGGTGAAGGAGGTGCCGGAGAGTTGCTCGGCGTAGAGGCCGTAGGGGCAGAGGAGGGGGTTGCTCTGGCCGGGGGGGAGAGCGCCGGGGAGAGCTTCGGAGGAGAAGTGGTTGTGGAAGCCGGACTGGTAGGGGAGGTCGGAGGAGGAGGAGGAATCTGAGCCGTTGGTTTTGGCGGCGATCGGTTGCTGATCCATTGCGGGTTGGGATTGGGGACTGTGCCTGTTTGTTAGTTCTTACAAGTATGCGGGTTGGGAAAGGAGAGTTGGGGATGACGTGACATGGTTATCGGTTAGAGAGCCGTGTGGGAGAGTCTTGGCTAGACTCCATGACTCTGTCACTGATTTTTGGAGTTTTTCTTCAAGTAAGAGCTACAGAAAAATTACTCGTGGATCTTGCAATCAATTTCTTGATATTGACTGGCCCTGCACTCAAACATTTGCCTTTGTTCTTGGGGCTAATGAGTTTTAATTAGGCCCAGTTTGGTCCGGGAGGGGTGATTGTGGATTAAACAACTTATTTCTCAATTTAAATTGCTAGAGTTATTTTTTTGGTAATTTGGTAAAACAACAATCATCAATTATAATCAGAATCTCCCACTTCCCTGGCACAGTCTACAAGTTGCTGAAGTGGTGCTTTCAGAACTGTTGGATTTCAGAAGTTGAGACAACTTGCTTGACTTTACTTATATT
Source organism: Rosa rugosa (assembly GCF_958449725.1). NCBI lineage: Eukaryota > Viridiplantae > Streptophyta > Magnoliopsida > Rosales > Rosaceae > Rosa > Rosa rugosa. The sequence continues at coordinate 51,483,398 of NC_084821.1, read as the reverse complement.
GCCCTCATCCAATTCCATCAACTTCACAATTCAACCGGATGTCAAGATGCATTCAAAGGCATGAGTTATAGATAATAGATTGAAAGTAGCCCAGAGAACCAAAGCCACCACTACGAATAACGATTTGGCCAAATTCTACCCAAATCACCCATCTTCAAAACTCAACCAAAACTGAATTCCAATTATATCAAGATGTAGAACTCGATCGGCGAGGAGATTAACTTTCTTACGTCATTTATCATCATCGGTGACCGAAGTCGCCGGAAAACTTATGAAAATCGAAGGAAGTACCAAAATTTTTCGGGATTTGAATCGACTCCACCTTTCGCCTTTTGGAAAAACCAAATATAGGAAGACGTAGACGCCTTCAAGATAAATGGAACGCAGTCACTCCGATGCCGGTATGTGGTAAGCGTCAAAAGTTACCACCGGGGTAGATCGGTGTTGCGCGAGGTAGAGAAACGGGTCGTGTGATCTGAACTATTCTAGGATCTTTTGGACCATTTGAATATATCCTGTTTGGCTCCAATTTTGCTGCAGCTGGTCAACAGTCTCTTTTCTTGCGCGGGCGTGCCAGCACCGTTCGGGTGCGGTCGTCGGGGGTGTCCCTTGACCTGACTTCTTTCAAGCAATTGTGGACGAGGAGAGCACCAACCTCGTCGTGGGATTCTTTCTGCCTCGTGGTGAGGACTTTGCTGAAGTTTCTTCTTGTTAACACAATCGATACTCAATATTGCAGATCGAGCAGAGCGACATCACCGGGAACTGTTGAGATCTTGCTAAAGCGTGACTTTAGCTTGGCTGGGTTGCTAGGGCGTTACCCTTGCTTGGCTGGTTCTGTAACCGTTGTGGTCGCGACACTACCGTCGGCTCCCGAGGAGACTAGGACCGAAGCACGTTGACAGAGGGTTTGGTGGCACTGAAAGTCGGCTTCTGAGAATACTAGGACTAGGAGTGTGATCACCGGTAAGAGAAAGAGAAGGAGAGAAGTTGCTCTTAGAGAGGTTGCTCTAGAGAGAACTTAGATCATCTTAGAGATGTTTTGATGTTGTGTTGTGAATGTGTGAATTGTGTTTCAATGTAACCTCTATTTATAGGCTACCATGCCAACTACTTTGGCATTAAACAAATGAAAGTGGAGCACTAATTGGAGATAAGGGAGGTGGAGGTGTAGGTGGAGCACTAATAGGAATGATGAATTTGGGAGATAAGGGAGGTGGAGCACTAATAGGAATGATGAATTTGGGAGATAAGGAAGCACTTTCGGCTCCTTTATTCCTTCATGTATATCTCCATCAGAAATTCAGATTCTGGCCATGATGTCTTCATAAAAAATGTTCCACTATGAATCTAGATCATGCTGACCAAATTTCAGAGCTTTCTTCCATGTGGTTGGGCCGAAAATGCTGCTGGACCTCTTACAGGTCCAGTTTTCCAGTTTTGCTTCTGTAGAAAATTGGGCTGATTGTTTGAAGGCCTTCCACTCAAAAAAAGCTCTTGCACTCTTCATAAGAAATGATCCTTGGGCTGTCTAGAATGGATCTGGAAAGTTTTAGCACATTTCGATTTCATTTGGTTAGTCTGTCACCCCTCCTTCCTTGTCTAGCTCGGTTTTTCCTAGCCGAAGTAGGAAAATATGCTAAAGTTGACTTGTCATACTTCCATAGTAGGCTTTATTTAGCCTCTAAATATATATTTCGAGCTTGTCGACAATATATAGCTTGAGCCATTGATATTGGCTCAATTTCTCCAAGACGTGCCTTGTCAGGCCAAAATGTTCATTTTGGGTCCAAACATTGCCCCCCAGACCTCGAAGTCAAAGGTCCTCGTCTTGACTAAAGAGGTCTTGAATCAACACTACTCTTATAATGTCGTTGCTTCAAAGTCGTTGTTCCAAAGCCACTTGTATTGGCTTGACTGTTTCCATATAGGCCTCTAAATAGGCCATAAAGCTTGAATGCCACTACTGAATTGCCTTTGGCATGAACTGACGCTTCCTTTGCCAACTTTATTGCCCCCCATGGATCTAGCGAAACTTGGGCAGGTTGTAGGCAATCAAAACTTTAGCGTGCCCCCCATGCGAAGGAGACTGCTTTTGATCGCGAATGAGGATCCTTCTCTTCCTTGGTGGTAGCTTCGCCATGTGTATAGCAACAAGTATCTACCTTGTTTGCTGGCTCTCTGTTGATTTTTTCAAATGTAGGTGTTGGAGCCGCTTTCCTGGCTAGATCAAGGCCTATAGTACTTGGCGAAATAAGATGCAAAATAGCAAACTGTTTGCTTTCATTTAATCCTTCGCGAGTCTTATGCCAAAGAGGATGATTGGATCATGGCTATCGTCATCATGACGTGTGACCAATTGAAACCACCATATTTTGCTGCAACTTTAGCATCTAAAACCGCATCGGTTTTAATCATGTTTTAAAAAACATCAGGCCACTATGCTGGCCCTGCGGTGGTAGGAAAAGGTGGAATATCTTTACTGTCGCCTTAGATGCGATTCTCAAGATGGAATAATGACTCATTAATTATCAACTAGGGCCACTCACTGGCCCAGCTAATAAATTAATCTCCAAACATATTTGAGCTATAAATCAAAGCGTATTGGAGAAGTATCTTCACTGTCGCCTTAGATGCGATTCTCAAGATGGAATAATGACTCATTAATTATCAACTAGGGCCACTCACTGGCCCAGCTAATAAATTAATCTCCAAACATATTTGAGCTATAAATCAAAGCGTATTGGAGAAGTATTCCTTGCGACCTAGAAATGGCATCCAAGAAACCATTCGTTATCGATCAGGCAGATGAAATCACTGAGAAAGCAGCATTCGCCTGGCGAACTAACATGAGTGTTCGATGTAGAAGTCAGAACGGAGAGGAGAGAAGTCGACTGATGGGCTTTGGTGGCGGTGATAGTCAAGCGAGTCTGGGTCCCACACCTCGCGATCGTTTGCCAGATGATGCTATGGCCTATTATGGGCTTCCCATCCGCCGTCCCATAGCGGCTCTTCGGCAGGTGCCTGGTGATTTTAGCAGTTGGGGACCAAGGAGGAGAGTGGGCTACTGGCCTACCGTCGCTCCCAAGGAAAATATTTGGTATCAGGAGGTCCGAGCGAGAGATTTGGCCCGATGGGATGCGGTGGGTATCACCCAAACCATCGATCTATGCTTCTGTCTTCCCAATAATACTAGCCCTGCACCGCTAGCTGCCGCTCTTTGCTTCTGGAACACCTCCAGCAATACATTCGATTTCCGGTTTGGGCAGATGAGCATAACTCTGCTGGATGTTCTTACCATCACGGGGTTGCCCATTGACTTTGACCCCTATGTGCATGGTCAGTTTGATGGCACTCAATTTTCTTTGAGAATGGATATGGCTGGTCGAGGGCATCACAGCAGATCCTACCCATCCTGGCGCGAATATTACTGCACTCGGCGTGACCATACAGGAGGTATCGCATTCCTGGAATTCTGGCTTTGCAAATTTATCTTTTGCACTTCTTCCAACAAACCTACTGGACCTTGGAATTCTCTGGCCACTGCTCTCTACAATGGTATTTGCGTTGGCCTTGGGCAACCTGTATTGGGTGCGTTATATCGCTCCCTTTATAGAGTCGTAATGCGCCCATTTGATACCGAAATTAGTGGCCCCTTCTGGATCCTTGCCTTTTGGCTGCAGATTTATTTCCCTCTCTTCCGTCGCGGTGATATTCCAAAGGAACCTCCAGTTGATTCCCTTTTGGGGAACTGGCTTTGCCGCAACGTAAGGTATCGAGCTCCACCCTACTCCGAGTGTTTTATTTACTTGTACTTGCTGGGAGAGATGCGGGACCCAAAAATAGTCCTTTCTAGGCGATTCCCTCCTCCCCTTGATGATGGCTTTCTGCCCAGTGGACGGGATCATAGCGAAATAGCCTTCCTGACCTTTCGTCGCGCCATCTCCTGCTTGGATATTCGTCTTGCCACTGAACGCGTAAGTTATGAGCTCTATGCCCCTAACCATTTTGCTCGCCAATTTGGGTTAGCCCAGTTGGTACCCTGGCCTCTGGTTGATTCTGCCAATTACTACACCTCTTGGCGGAGATTATCCCCACCTGGGTCTGCCCCCTTTCAGAGTCAGTTTACTTTGATAGTGATTCCCCCTTGGGTCAGAGCGCTGTACCCCCTCAACGATGTCGACGATGATTATGCTGATTGGTGGAAAGAAGTGTCCGTGAACTGTTGGGACCTGCCACATGACGAACTCTTCGTCCTGATCTTTCGTGGCATGAGTAGTCCTGGTCCGGAGGACCGCAAGATTCTTGAGCGCTTCTCCAACCCTGCAGCACAACCCCCGCGACCTATTTTACCTTCTCGCTCATCGCGTCCAGGGATACAAATCCACGAGCCTAGGGCAACAGTAAGTTTTTGTCTTTCTTCACCATTCTTTTTTCTTGTGTTGATTTTCTCGCTCTTATTCCTGAGTGTGTTTTGCAGCAAACTACCTGGAGCAGGATAGCCTCTGTTCAGGCGGGGAAACAAAAGGCAATAGCAGAGGAGAATTCTGAGGGAGAGTCTTCGCATGATGAAGATCCCGCTGAGGTAATTTAGTTAAGAATGATCCCAAACTTGTATATTTGGTGCTTCCCCCCTTTTTGAGTTATGACTCTTTTCTCGTACAGGCCACTGCTGTCTTTGCTTGCAAACGCGATCGAGCTCAATTCGTCGAAGAGAGTTTTGAAGATGACGAACCTCTGGGAATGCGATTGGTAAACTCCGACCCCGTCTTATCCTTTTTAAATTTTAGAATCTGGGCAGGATCTTCACTATGTATCTTTTGACAGGTCCGTCAAAGGACCACTAATCCCTCTCGCCTGAGCGAGGCTGGACCCTCAGCCACTGCAGAAAAGCCAACTCTCTCGCTAGTTCAAGCATCAACTAACCCCGTGGCGCCTCTTCCGTCTCCCACATCTACAGAGCATCTGCAAGGTCCTACCACTCTAATAACGATCTCCGATGACGACTCCTCGGAGCATGAAAGTGTGGAAAGCCACTCTGAGGATTCTGCCGCTTATGAGGAACTGATGACGACAGAGATTCTCGCTGCACTAAAGGTCCAAGAGGTGAATGAAGTGAGGCCTCTTCCTCTTGGTGACCACGTACCAGATATTGACCCGACAACTCGAGAGGTAAGCCACTGTTGGCCAATGCTTTCCATTTCCCTTTTGATCCAACCCCACTCTCTGACATTTCTGAATCTAACCAGGATTCTGTTTGTACCGAGGAGGTGGCTACAAACGTTGAGGGTCCTATCGGTCGGACAGTCGCCCAAGAGATGAAAAATGATACTGACGGTGGTGGTGCCCCCCAAGTCTTGCGAATAAATGAGACAACCGTCGAAGCCAAGGGCCCTGTGCTTGAATCTGCTCCACTTGCCCATGGTGAGCCGCGAGTTGAGTTTCCAGATTCTCCCGCGGCTGAAGGGACAGACCAACCTATTGAAGATGAAGAAACTGAGGAAGCTGTCCACCCTTTTGCATTGGTGGTTCGTGATCCTGTGGCGCCTCCGCCGCCTCCTACCAGATTCGAGAGATTGATGAGGGTGTTAGAGGTAACTCCTCCTTCCGCTGTGGATGAGGCTAAAATGGTGCTTCACGAACATCTGGGTCCTCAGGTATTGGAGACTGACATCCTCTCGCGAGTCTTGGAAGCCCTAAGGTATCTTTGCCAGGAGAAGGCATTGACCCTGCAGCAATTTAGTGCCATTGACGATCTGCTGAATGAACTTGGTGAGGCCCGCCAACGTCAACCGGCCGCGAACGCCCAGGCTCACGACACTCGAGAGGCTTTGAATAGCCTCTCTCGAGAAATGGACATCTCTCGCGGTATTTTAAATGAGCGAACCAACCGCCTGCGGGAACTACAAATCCAAAGGTCCGACTTCAAACTTCGGATCGAGGACCTCCATACCGGTTTAGCCTTTGTTGAAAACGTGATTGCTACAGAAGAAGCCCAACTCGATGAACCTCTGGCTGCTTCTGAAGAAATGGGCCGCAACCTGGCCCATCTCAGAGAACGGGCCACTCAGGCCGAAGCTAGTGCTATTGCGGCGAATCTCCGCGTGGAGGAACTTTGCTTGAAATTGAGCTTCATGGGCCAATCTCTGTAGGCCCCCTCGAAAACTGTTCGGTCTCCTTACACGTCAATAATCCATTCTTTTCCGAGATTTAAGGCATTAATCACTCGTTGAAAAACAACGGTCGTGAACAAATAATCTCGTGAATAGAACAGTTACCTCCTCGAAAACCGCACCTCACATGCTGCTAGTCCTTTTTTTCCCGAGATTTGGAATCACTAATCTCGATTTACTGACATCGGTTTGACTCTTTAACCATCCATCCAAGGGTGGGGATTTTCCTGAAGTCCCTTTAAATAGTTGTATTTTGGGCAAGGAATACTCACAACAAATTTTCTGAAACATTCAAGAAATGGCCTTTCAGTCATTGCTTCTCTTTCTCCTTCTTCACAAATCTTCCCCTCATGAAATGACCTTTAGCCTCTAAATTTTAGGCTTTATGGCGTAATCTTAAGCCTGGGTTAGGCCTTATGGCGTAATCTTAGGCAAGCCCTTGTTTCGCCTTTCTGAAATCTTGCAACAACAATGCCAGGCTTCAGATTGGTTTAGAAACACGAGGGGACTCCGAGTGTGAGATCCACGATCATGCGAGATCATCTTTATTAGGATCCCCCACTTGGAGCAAATCGGGGAAGGGAGGGAAGCCAAATTGAGGTTCGTCTTTCCTCCTCTGTTTCCTTCCTTCTGGACCCGGCCTATGTTGTGCCCTCCAGATGGAAGGGGCTTTGGTTCTCACCTCCTTCTCCCCCTTTCTCTTCTTGATAGAATCTTGGAGGGATGAGAAGGGATGGACTCTTTGAATGAATGGGTTCAAGCTACAGAATGGCTGTTCCTATACTTCACGTCCAACTAATGGTGGTTACCAAGGCTAGAGGGGGTGCAGAGACTCAAGCTGATATTCGGTTCCTTCACTCTCTGCCCCTCCAGGAGATAATGGCGCGGCTCAACCCGACGTTGGATTCCATAGCTGCTTCCACTTGAGAAAAGATTTAGAAGATAATCCGAAGATTCTTGTTTTGTATTCTAGCCACTTTTGGCTTTGTAATGAATGTACTGCTTTTGGCCGCAAAGCCACTTTATGAATACAATAATATTTTCTTATCCTGATATCCAAATATCCGTGAGAAGCCAATAATTGTGTCTCGCAAGGCCCCAAATATAGGCCCCCATAGTTGTATATTGAAGATAATATGAACTTTTTAAAATATGCTCCGCATCAAAAAGAGCCTCGCGGCGAGGGTTTTGAGAAAATATGTATCTTTTGGATCCACTTGCTGGCTCCCAACTCAAAACTCTTAGCGCCAATAATTCCTTCTTTTCCGAGATTTAAGGCACTAATCACTCGTTGAAAAACAACAGTCGTGAAAAATAATCTCGTGAAAAGAACAGTTACCTCCTCGAAAACCGTTCGGTTTCCCCACATGCTATTAATCCATTCTTTTCTGAGATTTAAGGCAACTTTAATCACGCTTTACTGACACTCAGTTTGACTCTTCTCTTCGACCGTCCATCCAAGGGTGGATATTTGCATGCCTATATCTTCCTCCACAATCTCCAATCCCAAAACCATTTCATCAACTCCAATATTTCTAACATCAATCTTTCTTAATTACTTGTCACCACCATTCTTCAATTCTCGCATTCTCTCAATCCTTCACCAATGGAACCACAAACCCAGCAACCAACCGAGGATGGAGGAAGTAACAAAGCAGCCGGGAGTAGTGCTAACATGCTTTGTAGGCGGAGCAGGTGGACTCCCACTACAGATCATATAAGAATCCTCAATGAGCTTTTCTACAACAAGGGAGTTAGGTCCCCAACTATAGAGCAGGTTCAGAGGATCTGTCTCCAGCTAAAATGGTACGGCAAGATCGAGTTCAAGAACGTCTATTATTGGTTTGTGAACCAAAGGTCTCGAGAGAAGCAGAAGAAAATGTCCACTTCGGATGTTCATGTGCCCATGCAAAGATCAGGGCTTGTTGGTGATGACAAAGTTACCAATTGGAAACATGAGGATCAGTATATTAACTTTGGATCTTCTGCACCTGCTTCTTCTTCCGCTGGTGTGATGATTGCTTTTAACGGGCAGATGGGGAACTATGGCGATTATGGATCTATGAACATGGAGATTGAAACCCTTCCTCTGTTTCCCATGCATGGTGAGGACATCTTTGGCAACATGAAGACTACTTCCGATGGAGGTGGCGGTCACGGTGGTGGTTCTTACATTTCCCTTGAGCTCAGCCTTTCTTGCGAGGGCAAAGCTGGAAAAAGTTTCTGGAGCCGCTGACTCGGCTTAGTAGCTTTGCGAGTGTAGGAACACTTAGAATTGCCCCCTAAGAGTTGTATTTATGACTTTTTAAATTATTATTATTATTATTATTATTATTATTTTTTTTTTTTTTTTTTATTTTTTTTTTTTTTAAGTAGTTGAATTCAATAAGACAATGTGAATCAAGGTTTAGACATGCGGCCCAAGTATAGTCGCCTAGACACAAATTTTCTTTCAAATCCTTTGGGCAACCTTACTGAAATGGCCAGGTAGGGGAGGGCGAACAAGAGAGGCAGAATCCATTTTGGCATGAGCTACTCCCACATAGTGGTTTAGGCCCATTTGCACGCACTTCTGGATTCAAGAATCTGTCATGAACGTTGTCCCCTTTCTAGACACCATTTCACATAGGCTATACTTACTAAGATGAGAAAGGTCATAAGTGTGAAGACAGTTCAACAAGTGTTAATAAAAGCCGCCCTTAACCTTAAGGGACCTGAACTAGGCACCAATAAGGAGTTTAGGCCAATATTAACAAAAGAGACTTCACCTATTCCGTTATGATTCACAAACCCTTACCAAATTCAACTATTTTACCAAATTCCGTTATTATTATTATTATTATTATTATTATTATTATTATTATTATTATTATTATTATTTTATTTTTTTTATTTATTAAAAGAAAACTAGAAACGAAAAAATTAACAGAAAATTAAAAGCAAAGAAAGAAAGAAGCTAGCATCACCATGTTTGGCTAACCTCTAGAAGACCACGGGGGAGGCCATCTATGCTTCATTCCAAGCTCTGATGTATCAAAATTTGTAGGGTAAAAATCCCTCCTGTGAGAGCTTGTAGGAAAAGAACAAAGATACTTCTCGTCGAAGAATTGGAAGCAATTTGGCTCGTAGGAGGAGTAATCTTGCCCCCCAAGTATCTTTGTTGGCATAGAATTAGCCACAGATTGGCCATTATAGACGACCACTTGTTGGTTTGAATTCTCATGATCAAGAGCCTCAAAAACAACAATTAGGTCGCCTAGATCATATTTAATCACCGCTTGGCTATTAGAATTTTTAAGAAATTCCTTTTGGTGATCAACAGAATGAACATGGGCTCCATCTTGCCCCCCATGCATCTGATCAGTAGCCACGTATTTGGCTTGATCAGTGGAGAAATCAGATATTTGTTCAGCGACAATTGTATTGTCAGAAGAACAATCTTGTTGATGACCTTTTCCATGCACAGCCTCTGTGTAAGGCTGTGACTCACCAGTGAGACCCTTAGGTTGATTGCCACCTATAGGCAAGTTAGTCTCAGAAATGACCTCTTCGCAAGCAGGTTTTTGACGTCCCAATTCGCCTTGCTGCGAATTAGCCAAGCTGGAACCTTCCTCGCGTAAGGTTGTGAACTCAGATGTGATGTTCGCGGCATGTTGAGTGGTCTGTTTGTCGCTGCTCAAGAAAGGCTTATAGAATTGTTCTCTAGCTTCTCGAGCGTTCTGCTCAATTTCTTGGTCTCAATCGCGAAACCTCTGCTTTGTTTTTGCGATCAAACTGGCCATGTCTCTAGCTCGCTTTTCTTTATGCCTCTCGACGTTGGCCATGATGATCGCCAGCTGTTCCTCAATGCTTGCCCCCTCTGGGATGGGAATAGGCATAAACTCATCATTAATGGCAGTATCGCCAGTGGTGGCAACATTGACCATCTATTCACTTTAGGAATTTCTTTTGGTAAAGATTTTCCTCTGGCATCCCAATGATGGTGAACACAAAAAGACTCTTGGTGTATTCCCACTGGGCGTGCCAAAATGTTTGTTTTGAAGCTCGGTGGTTGAATGTCTTCAAAAAAAAAATTCTAACCTTGTCCCACTGGGCGTGCCAAAATATTTGTTTTGAAGCCCGGTGGTTGAATGTGCATCAAGAGAAAAACTTCTGATGTAGTCCCACTGGGCGTGCCAAAATGTTTGGCTCCAATTTTGCTGCAGCTGGTCAACAGTCTCTTTTCTTGCGCGGGCGTGCTAGCACCGTTCGGGTGCGGTCGTCGGGGGTGTCCCTTGACCTGACTTCTTTCAAGCAATTGTGGACGAGGAGAGCACCAACCTCGTCGTGGGATTCTTTCTGCCTCGTGGTGAGGACTTTGCTGAAGTTTCTTCTTGTTAACACAATCGATACTCAATATTGCAGATCGAGCAGAGCGACATCACCGGGAACTGTTGAGATCTTGCTAAAGCGTGACTTTAGCTTGGCTGGGTTGCTAGGGCGTTACCCTTGCTTGGCTGGTTCTGTAACCGTTGTGGTCGCGGCACTACCGTCGGCTCCCGAGGAGGCTAGGACCGAAGCACGTTGACAGAGGGTTTGGTGGCACTGAAAGTCGGCTTCTGAGAAGACTAGGACTAGGAGTGTGATCACCGGTAAGAGAAAGAGAAGGAGAGGAGTTGCTCTTAGAGAGGTTGCTCTAGAGAGAACTTAGATCATCTTAGAGATGTTTTGATGTTGTGTTGTGAATGTGTGAATTGTGTTTCAATGTAACCTCTATTTATAGGCTACCATGCCAACTACTTTGGCATTAAACAAATGAAAGTGGAGCACTAATTGGAGATAAGGGAGGTGGAGGTGTAGGTGGAGCACTAATAGGAATGATGAATTTGGGAGATAAGGGAGGTGGAGCACTAATAGGAATGATGAATTTGGGAGATAAGGAAGCACTTTCGGCTCCTTTATTCCTTCATGTATATCTCCATCAGAAATTCAGATTCTGGCCATGATGTCTTCATAAAAAATGTTCCACTATGAATCTAGATCATGCTGACCAAATTTCAGAGCTTTCTTCCATGTGGTTGGGCCGAAAATGCTGCTGGACCTCTTACAGGTCCAGTTTTCCAGTTTTGCTTCTGTAGAAAATTGGGCTGATTGTTTGAAGGCCTTCCACTCAAAAAAAGCTCTTGCACTCTTCATAAGAAATGATCCTTGGGCTGTCTAGAATGGATCTGGAAAGTTTTAGCACATTTCGATTTCATTTGGTTAGTCTGCCACCCCTCCTTCCTTGTCTAGCTCGGTTTTTCCTAGCCGAAGTAGGAAAATATGCTAAAGTTGACTTGTCATACTTCCATAGTAGGCTTTATTTAGCCTCTAAATATATATTTCGAGCTTGTCGACAATATATAGCTTGAGCCACTGATATTGGCTCAATTTCTCCAAGACGTGCCTTGTCAGGCCAAAATGTTCATTTTGGGTCCAAACATATCCTAAGGTACTTAGATGCCCAGATCAGCGGCCAAGATGGAGCAGTGATGAAACAAACGGTCAAGATCGCACCGCAAGATGGGCTAAATACTAGTTACTACCCTGTGGTTTAGGTCCAAAATCAATTCAGTCCCTGGACTTCCAATTTCATCAAAAACACCCCTGTACTTTCAATTTTAATCTAATAGGTCTAATTCGTTAATTTTCTGATGTGTGTTCCAGTTATAGTTGAGTTTTTTGTTTAAAAACTTTTTATTTGATAGATTTCTAATAGTGGGATCCACTCCTAAATTGACTATGCATACCACCTCAACATCATATCATAAAACATAGGCCCCATATGAGCCACGTCAGTAAGTTAACGGACTCAATTAATGGAAAACTAACAGATTGGACCTATTAGATCAAAATTGAAAGTGCAGGGGTGTTTTTGATGAAATTAGAAGTTCAAGGACTGAATTGATTTTGGACTCAAACTACAGGGTAGTAATCAGCTTTAGCCCTAAATAGTTTTGACATCCGAAAAATTTCACAGAAATCACCACAGATTGGTCGTGATGCATACTTTACACTCGAGTCAATAAATTAAAGATTCACTTGAATAGAATTTTCCGTAAATTCCCAAATGTCGTTACTACTTATCTAGAAATAAAATTAATCTCATCTTAATTCCTTAATTTTTTTCATGTCCTTTTTGGTCATTGACTAAACTCACAGCACTTTTGTACCAAAGTTCACCAAACACTCAAACACTGCTTTTGTACTCACAACACTTTTAAAAGCAGAATTTACCAAACACTCGGCTACTAAATTTCACAGCTGATTATTCTCACAGCACAGCTAAAGCTGCTTTTACATTAATCACCTCAGGGCCAAACTAGGCCGTAGTTATATCACTTATATGTTTTCGTAGTAAGTGCATTGATTTTTCTTTCTTCAAATAATTAACATAGATAATTGTCGGAAATATAGAATTATTTTTAGAAAATTAGGTACAAAGAATTGTATAATATTGTTGACTAAGAAAAGTAGATGGAACAAGTTTTTAAAATTAAAAGATGACATCATTCTTTAATTTGTTTGATGAAAAGAGGTCAGCCCATTATATATATTCAGCAAGCAGTACAAAAATGAAACACCCCTATGGGGTCGACAGAACTAATTGTTCCTCAGTGAACCCTAAAACCTATCTTGAAACAAGAATAAGACCCAGGAAACCCCTAATACACCCGCCTTTTAGGAAATCCACGCACCATTATTCCAAACAAAAACTTAGAGACTCCGAAACTAATAAAGTAAAATGATCCTCAGAGCCACTGGCCTTTGCGAACTAACAAAATTTAAACAGTACTCTGGGCCATAGAGGCCCAACCCCCCAATAAAGGGGTAGTCCAAGCCTTGTAAAAGCCTAGTCTAATGAACCCAAAGATGAGGCCCAAAAACCAGTTCAAAGCCCAAGAGGTCCAATCCATCAAAATTCTGAGCGGAGGAGGGAGATAAGCCGTCATGCCGCTGCACCAGCCACCACCACCACTTCCATCTCCACCGCCATAGCTGTCAGTGTTGTCCTTGTCATCAACAGCCAAGCCGCCATCGTTCTCACCCTCAGCATCTACACCAAAACCAAGGCCAATTGCCTCCTATCCTAGCAAAAAAAAAAAAACTGAACCCGTGCTCCACCCCACCATCACCGGCGGGAAAAGAACCTAGTTTGAGATCCTCAGATCCCTGACACGCTTCGCTAGTACCGCCAATAGCGCAAGCCGCATCATCAGTCCTCCAAAAGCCCTTGCTGGCCTTGCATTCAGGCTTCCGCTCCAGCATAATCAGATTCTAGAGCCGCCACGCTAAATACGGACAACGTTCTACCATTCCCCACCGAAGCCGCGACCAATCTAACTCATTGAAACTCCGATCCGGCATAGATCACACCGGATCCGATGTCCACCAACCACCACGAGAAATTGCAGATGAAGCCCACTCTTCCCCTACAGCAAAACGATGGGTCCCCGACCCAGAAAACAGCACACCGCAACTATCACCTAGCGCGACACTCATAGAGATTAGGATCAGACCAATGATGGCGAAATCCTTAGGTTTTGAAAATTTTGTCGAGGACGGAACGTTAACGAGAAACCCTAGCAGAGCGGCTAGATCAAATTTTAGGTATCATTCTTTAATTTTATAATGTGTAGTATAATAATACGTTGCAATTAATGACTAAAATATCGGATAGCGAGAAAATATAGATGGTCGGCAAAATAAAATTTTCTATGGAAATATTGATGATATATTGATATCAGTGAATAATCGAGAAAAATGATGAAAATTTGAATAAAAACCTGAAAATTTTAAATGAAACTTTTTGGAGATGTTTCTTTTATCAATTATCTACTATATTTTTAAAGAATACCTTAAATAAACATTATTATATAGTGAGTTGTAGTAATTTTAGGTGAAATAGCTTTCCTTTATCAATTATCTACTATTTTTTTTTGAAAGAAAAGTTCAGTGAATTAGCGATTAAAATCGCTTAAGGGGGCATCCCAATTGGGAGCATACAAAGGCCAGAAATGCCTTGGTTGTAGAGCTAAGATAGAACAAACTAGAAGATGTACTACATCAACCAATTGTTCTTGTACAATAAAACTCTGCTCTGAAACTTTTCTATAGAAACTAGCAAATTCTAAAGGTAAATCCTCATTGTCCTCAAGATAATTAACAACAACACAACCATTGTCATGACCTTGAGATTTGTAGACCCAACAATCAGAATTTGCGATTCGGGCATGCAGAAGATCACCGGACCAATCAACACTAGACTCGACCCAGCATAAGGGACACTGCTCGCCAAAGCACGCAATTGTGGTACTCACAGCGTGACTATACCGAGCATTTTTATAGAATCTAGAAGGGCTCAATCCACCTGAAAATAAACTTGGCACACCCAGAGGCATCATCCAAGGTAACAAAGAAGTAGCCAAAGATCCACCCGGTTCCCAGATCCAGACCCATGGAAAAGTCTGGCCCAGCATATGTGTGGCGTTGTTGAGTCACAAATTATTTATGCGATTGTGCCCCATAATTATGAAAATTGTTTTGTCTTCCATGTTATTTTACCCTTTTTAATCCATTTTATTTTATTTGTAGGAAATCTTGCATTGAAAATAAAATGACTATTTGAGGCTTGAAATGTGGAGATTTGAAGCTAGGGGAAGAAGACACGAAGATTGGAAGAAAATTGCAAATCGACTTTTTCGGCGATTTTTCCGGCGATCCGCCACTCATGGAGGGTCTTTTCTCCAGCAAAGGAGGACCATGGTGGGGAGAATCTCCCATCACTTGAAATTCAAATATCTCCCTTCACCTTGTCCTTTTTTCACCTTGCCAATTTGGGACCATTTGGGGGACAATGGTGTAAGAGCATCTTTTGCACACTTTGGGACCATAGAGGACACACATAGCTGATCAAAGAGAGGCAAAAGAGCAATTATTCAGCATTCTTGACTCCATTCAATCATCTTCATCCTATCCAAGATCCATTTTCTCTCTAGGGAAGAAACCACCATTTCCACCACTAAAACCACCATCTCCACCTCTATACCCTCCATTTCCACCACTACAACCTCCATTTCCTCCACCACTCAACACCACAACTCACCTTAGAGATCCCAAATTTCACTATTCTTACTAATATCAAGAGCTTGGAGCAAGGAGAATGAGGTGACTACCACCACATCATGTTCTTGGAGACCTATCTCCACCACATCTTCCGGCATCATCAATAGTCACCATTTACTCTCTATCTCTTTATGTATTTGATGTTTAATAGAATGTTGAAGATTGTGTATCTAACTATGTGTGAGTAGTGAACTAGTTGGGGCTAGGGTTGAAAGCCCTAGCCAAACTTGCTTGTATTGATGCTTTTGTTTATAAATTGATGCAAATTCATGTTGTCATTCTCACATGCTAAGTCAATAGTTGAATGCATTACTTAGACCTAATCAATTTGAGTTATGTGTTTGCCATGACATGAAGTTTTTCCTAGAGATTGATTACCTTTAGGCAAAAAGGGAGCATGAAAGCACACCATGTGTGCATGTGAGGGTAGTGAGCTAAAATCACCTAGAGATAGGATTGGTTTGCTTGCTTGGTTACCTAAACTCTAAGCTTTATGCATTTAGGGGCAAAGGATTGAGACTTATCCGGTAATTGAATTTGTCTCTAGGTAGTTAGCTCTAGACTTATCCGGTTAGAGTTAATAAAATGAAAGGGGTTTAAGCCTTAGTAGTCCTATCCGGATGCTAAGAGGGTAGTTGGACAATTAGCTTTGCATCATTCATATTCAATTGCTTTAATGCTTGCAAGGGAGGCAAAAGGTGAAACCCGATGCCCTAACTCTCATCCATTTGATAACAACTTGTTTAGTTTAGCTTAGTTTATATTACTTGCTTTCATTGTCTCAATTTGAATAGAAACCAATCTCAAAATCAAAATCAAATCTCTACACACCATCTTGCACATACTCACCATGAACTTTGGTTCACTTGTGAGCCTTTGTTTGTGATTGTACATTTGCATATTCTTCTAGTTTTTCCTTAGGTTTTCCCTAGCTAGGAAAGGATTTACCAATCCTCGTGGGTTCGACATCCTTACTTAATCCCCTATTCTATAACTTGTATCTCTTGCACTTGAGGGTGGCTTCAATGCTAACAGGCGTTAGCCCAGCCCCAGCCCATTTGGATAACCCAGATTACTCTGGGCACCCAACGCAGAGAACCCAAGCTCCACCATCGGCCATCACCCGACGTGATCTGCAACCATCCCCACCACTAGAACAGGATCAGCCACCAAGTAAGAACCCAGCCACCACTGTGCAAGAAAGCAGAAACCAGCATGGTCTGATATCGACGTCGTCGCATCACCCATAGCAGCCTGCTTGTTGACCGATCTCGCCTCCACCACTCGCCGGCTAGGAGCGACTGCACACCGATCAGAGAACCGCCAGGATCCCACAACATCAGGGAGCCCCAGACCCGAAGGCATAGAGCACAAGACACCTAACCAATCAGATCCCTTGCTGTTGTTGGAAGATTGTTCCATCGAAGGATGAAAGCCTTGCAACCATAGCAAGGAGAACTCGTACGCATGAGCGGACACTGGAAAGAAGGTGAAGGAGGCCTCCAAAGGGAACGCCCATCAACGACGACGCTAGGGTTTAGAGAGCTCTCACTCTCCCCCATCTCGAACAGTTGTGTGTAAGTGTTGTATCAATTATCTACTATATTTTAAAAGAAGACCTTGAATAAACATTATTATATAGTTAGTTGTGGTAATTTTAGGTGAAAGAGCAAATGCAGCGCTGCTAATAATTTTAAAAAAATTATTTTAAACATCTCAATTTATTTTGGTGGTAGGAAACCCAATAGAAAGCTAGGTCATCACGCCTTATATACAAGACAATTACAATTATTTGAGAAGACAGCTCGAATCTACTTTGCATTTGAAATGACGTAAGTGGAGAATCTTTACTGTTCTTTTTTTTTGAAATTTGTGGCTTTTGAAATGACCATGGTGAAGCATCTTGATAAATTGTAGCCGAGACTGTAGCACCTTTTGAAATTTTGTCCAGCTATGGATATTTGTCCTTGAATAATTGAGAATGAAATCTTACATGTGAAAAGTGATTTGGAGACAACTGTGTGATTCAGAAATCATCAACAAAAGCTGCATCATGATCATGATCGAGACTGTAGCACCTTTTGAAATTTTGTCCAGCTATGGATATTTGTCCTTAAATAATTGAGAATGAAATCTTACATGTGAAAAGTGATTTGGAGACAACTGTGTAATTCAGAAATCATCAACAAAAGCTGCATCATGATCATGATTTGCAAATTGAGATTGTACGTCATTAGTGTATTAAGATATCAAGTATTAGAACTAGTAAATATAATTAATTATAAGAATAAAATAAACTAGAAGAACCAAACACTTAATAATATTAACTAATAACTTATATTTGTATCACTAAATAGAAGCATAAGAATTTTTTGGAGTTAAGAAGAAAGTAGCATGAGAAATAAGTGAAGAATCAAGAATGAAGTTTGGTGAAAGAAATGAGTAAAATTGAAACAATTTATAGAAGTAATAATGTGAAATGTGATTATAAAATTTTGGATTAAATTATATTTAGTCCCTGTATTATGACTTTTTTTTCGTTTCAGTCCCTGTATTATGACTTTTTTTTCGTTTCAATCTCTGACATTCTCAATTAATCTGAAAAGTCCCTAACGTCAAAATTTCTGTCTGATTGGTCCCTCCCGCGTTAAATTAGGAGTTAGCCTTAGGTGAAATGTCCAATATACCCCTCTGTTATTTCTTTTTCCTTTTTAATTTCTTTTTTTTTTCTTTCTTCTTTTTTCTTTTTCCTTTTTAATGATCATCGTATCCTGCTGCATCGGTAGCGCCACGTCGGCGAACCAATCCAGATCGACCCGAAACCCCAATTATTGTTCTCCACGCCAGCGGCCATTTTTCTTTTCCATCACTATTCTTCTTCTTCACTTCTGGTTTTGGTCAACTTGGCCATCAAAAACCATCATTTCAACCAGACCCAAAATCCAAATCACCATTTTGAGCAAGACCCAAAAACCTCAGGGTCTGAAAAAATGGTAGTTTTCAGTGAAAAGTTTCCAAATTGAGGCTTGATGTGGAGAGAGAAAGTGATATTTGAGTGGGAGAGAGAGAAATAGGCTTTGAAAACAAGAGGGGAGTGGTTTAGCGGCGAATTTCCGAGCTGATTGAGATTTGCTTGTGTTTGGGAGATGGCGTCGGCGACGATGGAGGCGAGGGCGGATCCCAACAGAGGGAGATGGCTTCAGAGAAGGTGAAGAAGTGATCGATCAGCTCCTAGCCTCTTGCTTTTGCTCGATGTCCATCTCTACACCGCCAAGCTAGGTCTTTGCTGGGTTTGGTTTCAATTTGGGGAGAGAAACAGATGGGTTGTGGAGTTTGATCGGAATGGAATTGGTGGGTTGAAGGAGAAAGCAGGCAAAACGAAAAGAAAAAAAAAGGAAAAAAAAGTAATTAAAAAGGAACAAGAAAAAAATAAGAAAAAGCAAAAAAGAAATTAAAAAAGAAAAAAAGGAAAAAAAAATTAAAAAGTAACAAGAAAAAAAGAAGAAAAAGCAAAAAAGAAATTAAAAAGAAAAAAGAAAAAAAGAAATTAAAAAGGAAAAAGAAAAAAAAAAGAGAAAAAGAAATTAAAAAGGAAAAAAAAATAACATAGGGGTATATTGGACATTTCACCTAAGGCCAACTCCTAATTTGACGCTGGAGGGACCAATCAGACGAAATTTTGACGTTAGAGACTTTTCAGATTAATTGAGAATGTCAGGGACTGAAACGAAAAAAGGGTCATAGTATAGGGACTAAACATAATTTAATCCTAAAATTTTTGAACTGTTGGTAAATAAATATGTAAGTAAAATTTGATAGTTATAGATTAGTTATACCAAGCTAATCAAGTAAAATTTTCAAATTGGCAAATAGAAATGTAAGTAAAATTTTATCCAAGTTTTCACACTTAAGTTACACTTATTGACACTACACTACAATTACACCTATTGTCATTGCACATTTTCAAATTAGTTGCACCAAGCTACTAAGGCCTTCTCCAACCCCTCTTCCTAAAGTGCTAAAGGGCCAAAATAAAGTGTAATAACCTCGTTGGAGGAATAATACGAACCTCGTTGGGAGAATAATACGAACCTCGTTGGAGGAATAATACGAACATTTCACCTCTTCCTTTAGCTTTTCACTCTCCCTTTTGGCTGTCTCGGTCTCTCTCTTTCGTCCCAAGCATAATTGCTTCTCTTTTCTTTTTCTCTGTCACGAGCTCTCTCACTCTCTCTCATTCTCTCTCTCTCGTCCGAAAACACAGAAAGAAACAGAGCAACGCTCTCCGTTCTCTCCCTTCCTCCACCGGCCATCAATCGACGCCGGACAACCTCCAGTGGCTTCGTCTCAGCATTGCAAAACTACCTGCGGCGATCTTGGGTCACGGCACAGCCGGAAAAGACGGCGAAGAGACCGGGTTCGTCCAGGCACGATTTGGTTCCAAGCTTGGTAGCTCGAGTTACTGATCACGAAACCTTCTCAAACTCCATCCACAGGTTCGCTTCAACCATCTGAAACTCTCAGAAGCACCCTTGCACGGCGGCGCTATCTCTGGAGGCGGTTAGAGCTCAACCCCGATCGGATCGAAACGGAGCAAAAGATCCAAACATCTTGAGCTACAGAACTTCGTTTTGAGTGTTTCTTGGACTAGTGAACTCAGAGTGAGGATCTGAACAACTTTCCAGAAGGGATCGAGGCCTGAGGTTGCAGTTTTTACGTCGATCGGAGCACCTGCCGGATTCTGGAAAAATTCCGGCCACCTCGACTGTTCTAGGTAATTTCGACCCCTTCCAGTCATTTACAGCTTACATGCTAGCTAGGAAAGTCATTAGGCTTGATGAGACGAAGCAGAGCAGCCTGGCCCCGACACCATTGGCGGTGGTCGGCGGCGGCTCTGCCACTAACTCCGGCGGCCCTTTCCGGCCACCTCCGGGGATCAAAAATATGGTTTCTGTACATTTTCAGATTTTATATTTCAATACGATCATTTTGATATATTATACGCAATTTTTGGTATCGTATGATTAAGATATGAATTTTTACGTTTCGATCGATTCGATCGTTAGATTTGTGATCTGGAAAGTTAGGACCGTCAGATGGACTTGTAGTTTTGATAGGATGATCTTATGACTGTCCCAGTGGCTTTGTGTGGTCATGGGCGAAGATCCGACCGTCGGATCTTCGTATAAATGCAAAACAGTGATTAGGGAGGCGATTCGTGAGAATCCGTCCGTCGGATTTTCGTATAAATTTGTGAAGATGTTAGTAAGGACGATTCAGGAAGATCCGACCGTTGGATCTTCGTGATGATTTTTGGAGGGTGATCCTAAAGGCGATCCGTGAGGATCCGACCGTTGGATCATCATTTAATTTCGATCCGACCGTTGGATTGTCGTTTGAGTATGTTTTTGAGCTATTGGCTAAGTTAAGGTCATGTGTGATTAGGTGATTGACGGTCTCCCTTGGGTGAACGATTTCGGTGTGTATTGTGTTGAATTGAAGACGCAGCGGGAATATCGAGGTGAGTAAACCTCACATGGTTCATATTACGAACCAAAATTACTTTCCTTATATCGTAATGGATTGAAAATGTTTTTACGGAAATGAACATTGCTTTAAAATACATGGGCTTGATCTTCTACGGTCCATAGGTAAGTAAAATGTAATTGAAACTATAAAAGTGAATTTCTCGGTTTTCACTATGTGTGGTTTATAGTTGGTATTAGTGATCATTCATGAGTGAATGATTACGTATATATATATTTACGTGGGATATGTATATTGGTTGATGTGTGATTGGTGTGATGACATGATTGAGAATGGAATGGTTATTATTCAAGCTATTATTCTCGCATTTAATTGTTGAATAATGAAATGTTGATCATGTGTTGTGAAAGCTATTCTATATGTCCTATTTTGGATTTAGGGTCGACGTAGTGACCGGTATGAGGGAGTCTGATGCTCTAATCCTGGGTGGATGACGGGCTACGATTGGTTGAGTATAATAGATGCCACGACCCTTATCGGGTGACGGGCTAAGTTGGGTATGTAAATCGGATGCTTTAATCCTAGGTGGATGACGGGCTACGATTATATTGAGTATGTGTATCGGATGCTCTAATCCTAGGTGGATGACGGGCTACGATTATATTGAGTATGTGTATCGGATGTTCTAACCTATGTTGACGAACTACGATATTGACAATCATGTCGGATGCCATAACCTAAGCCAGGTGATGGGCTACGATTCAGTTAGAGCTCTAGTCTGTCAGTCACCGTATTTGTATAAATACGCTTTCGGGGTTTTAGGAAAAGATGTGAGTTTAGATCCCGTATTAATCTTTGGTGATTTAGAGTGGTGATTTAGAGTGATGATTTTAGTGACTGATTTTGGGGATTGTGGATTGCTTTGTGGTTGTTGTGATTGTTGGTTGTTTTGCTTGAGTTAAAAGAAATATGATTTAATAAATCAACCGTTCATTTCTTGTTTACTCATACGAGCTGTCAAAAGCTTACCGGGTTTGGTGTTGTTGCAATCCCGGTACACTATTCAAATTGTGTAGCGGGTAATCCTGCAGGTCAGGAGAATCAGGGCGGTAATCGTACGGGTTAGAGTATTTGTCATAGATTTACAGCAATTGTAATAGTGAGGTGAGTTAAACTCATTTGAGCCTTACAATTTGATTTGGTGAGAGTGTGCTGTAATAAATAATTTGAGGATTTGGTTTATTGTAATATTGAGAGGTGTGAAGTGTGGTTGTTTGTGAGAAAAAAATTCAGGACGTTATTTGTAATTGTTATTATTCATGTTTCGGATTTGAATTGATTATTCAAAATTCGGGGCGTGACATAAAGCCCTTTTGGTCTCCAACCCAAAAATTTAAGGGCCAAAATGCCAAATTGGAGGGTCAAATATAGTACTTTGAGTAGCACTTTGGTCCTTTAAAATAATGGATCAGATTGATGGTGGCTGTAATAACCTCGTTAAAGGAATAATACGATCCTCGTAGGGAGGATCTCACGATTGTAGTATGACCTCGTTGGAGGAATAATACGATCCTCGTGGGGAGGATCTCATGATTGCAGCAGACCATGCCATCATTATCTCTCTCTCTCGTCCAAAAGCATCATTATCTCTCTCTCTCTCGCTCGACCGACACCAGAACAGAGCAAAGGCTCTCTCTCTCTCTCGGCTGAAACAAAACCCAAAAACAGAGCAATCTTCATAAACTCATCTCTCCCACCTCAAGGAACCAGACCACATCCCACGCTTTCGCCTCGTCCTTGCGCAGCTTCCAGTGGCAGCCTTGCACCGCAACACGGCCGGCAGTGGCGGAGGAGGACACGGTTCCGTTTTGAGCTCGTTTTGGTTCCAAGCTTGATATCTCAAGCTATTGGTCACCACTCCTCGCCAAACTCCATCCACGAGCTCGCCTCAACCTCCTGAAGCCCCCAAAAGTGTCCTTGAACGACGGCGCTACGCGTGGTGGCGACTGGAAGCCAGACCCGATCAAAATCGAAACCGAGCTATCAATCTTGATATCTCTAGCTTTAGACCATCGTTTCGTGTGATTCTTGAACTGGTGAACTCGCCTTGAGTTGATGAACAAATCTCCAGAAGGGATCGAAGCCTGAAATTGAAGTTTTGACATCGAAATCAAGCCTTGCTGGATTCTGCAATTTTCGCCGGATTCTGCGAATTTTCCGGCCATCTCGACTGTTTTAGGTAATTTCGACCACTTCTGATCATTTTCAGCTTACATGGTAGTTATCAAAGTTGTTAAGCATGATGAGATGAAGAGGAGCAGCTCGGCCCCGACGCCATTGGCGGTGGTCGGCGGCTGCTCTGCCACCAACTCCGGCGGTCATTTCCGGCCACTCCGGGGGTCAAAAAAATATGGTTTCTATACATTTTTAGATTCTACATTTCAATACGATCTTGTCGATGTATTATAAGTAATTTTTAGATATCGTATGATTAAGTTATCAATTTTACGATTTCGATCGATTTGGATCGTTCAAATTGTGATCTGTGAAGATCGGACCGTCCGATGGACTTGTAGTTTAGATATATTGATTTTATGACTGTCCCAGTGACTTTGTGTGGTCATGGGTGAAGATCCTACCGTTGGATCTTCGTATAAAGTGTAAAAAGATGATTCGGAAGGCGATTCGTGAGAATCCGACCGTTGGATTTTTGTATAAATTAGCGGAGATGTTAGTAAGGACGATACAGGAAGATCCGACCATCGGATCTTCGTGATGGTTTTTGGAGGATGATCCTAAAGGCGATCCGTGAGGATCTGACCGTTGGATCATCATTTAATTTCGATCCGACCGTTGGATCGTCGTATAAGTATGCTTGTGAGTTGTTGGCTAAGTTAAGATCTTGTTGGATTAGGTGATCGACAGATTGGTTTGGCGGACGATTCGTGAAATCGTTGTTTGAGCTGTTAAGAAGACGCAGCGGGATTAAAGGTAAGTAAACCTCACGTGGTTCATATTACGAACCGAGCACTTTCAATTAATTTATTTTGTCGTAATTGTGTGAAAAATATTTATGGAATAAATATTTGTTTTAAAACATATGGACTTGATCAACTACGGTCCATAGGTAAGTAAAATGATTTTAACTATACAAATGAATTTCACGATTTTTATGCTTGAACTATAGTTGATATTAGTGGTCATTCCTGAGTGGATGATTACGTATATATATAATTACATGATTATATATGGAATGGTGTGACATTGAGGAGTGTAGAATTGTGATGATTTTAGATATAATATGGATTGAAATGTTTTGTGCCATATTTATAATGATGATTTTGATGGATTAAATCATGTTTGAAAATCATAGTTGACTTGATGGGTTGTATAGAGGTCAAATGATGTGGGGTTCTGAAGACCAAATGGTCTAAGGTCTTTCGGTTTAACGATAAACCGGAGTGTATGTGTTTGAGGTTGTGGGAAAGATCACATGCAATGGGAATAACTGTAGGTTGTGGGAATGACCACATGCAGTGAGGATAATTGCAGGTTGTGGGAAAGACCACATGCAATGGGAATAATTGTAGGAAAGACCACATAGGTGATATTGAGATTAGGGGATTGTGGGGATGTATTCCTTGTTGTTTCCCGTGAGTTGGTTTGATGTTTCCCTTGTGGATGTTGAGATTGTTGGTTGTTTATTTGAGTTAAAGGAAATGTGATTTAATAAATCAACCGTTCATTCTTGTTTACTCATATGGGCTTTCAGAAAGCTTACCGGGTTTTGTGTTGTTGCAATCCCGGTACACTATTCAAACGGTGTAGCGGATAATCCTGCAGGTCAGGATAATCGTGGCGGAGATCGAGCTGGTTAAGGGTTACAACGGTTATTTTATTTCCCTTCTATTGTGAGGTTTGTATGCTCATTTAGAGCTTTACAATTTTATGTTGTAAGAGTGAGATGTAATAATTAACTCGAAGTTTTCCGAGATTTGGAATTTGAGTGACGTGTGGTGTGGTTGATTATGAAAAAAATTCAGAACGTTTCTTTGATTAAGATTGTTTAATTCATGTTTCGGATTTGAGTTGTTATTCAAAATCCGGGGCGTGATAGTGGCCCACGGGCTGTAGTGGATGCTGACTGGAGCATGACGTCAGCAACGGCTAGTTGCTGACGTCAGCTAGCCGTTGGTTTTATTTATTTATTTATTTATTTATATTTTTTTTAAGCCTTTGGCTATGTAGCCATTGGT
This sequence comes from Rosa rugosa, assembly GCF_958449725.1. Taxonomy (NCBI): domain Eukaryota; kingdom Viridiplantae; phylum Streptophyta; class Magnoliopsida; order Rosales; family Rosaceae; genus Rosa; species Rosa rugosa. The sequence continues at coordinate 51,458,338 of NC_084821.1, read as the reverse complement.
TTGAAATTTTTATTTTATTTTATTTTTTGTTAGCCTTTGGTTAGAGCTGTTGGAATTTTTTTTAAAAAAACTTTTACACTATAAATACATATAACTTCAACATTCTTTTTCACATATTCCTTCTACTTCCTCATATATATATATATATATATATATATATATCTCTATTCTAAATCTTTTATTTTCTCCCTATTCTTAATTTCTTTTTTGTTAAACACTTTCGAAATGAGTTCTAATTGGTTCAGTAAGTGGTAAGAAAGGTTACGCGCAGAAGAGGAAGAGGATGAAGAAGACGATGAAGAAGATGAAGAAGATGAAGAGATGGAAATACATGCAACACAAGTTATGACGACGGCAGCTACTTGGTTGGTAAATAACCAACTTCGTCCACAACCGCAATGGGGTGGGTCGGTTCCCGGGCGCAAATACATCATTCGATCTCGTTTGCGTGCGAACGATGATCTACTGCAAAAGTACTTTGTCGAAAATCCGGTGTACCCACCAGAAATATTCAGACGACGCTACCGAATGAGGCGTGAAGTTTTCCTTCGCCTACTAGATGATGTCTAGTCAGCTAATCCCTTCTTCAAGCAAAACCGTGGCAATAAAGGGCAACTCGGCTTTTCGCCTCATGTGAAACTGACTTGCGCACTCTGAATGATGGCTTACGGACAAGTGGCAGACTCTCTTGATGAAAACTTCATGATGGCTGAATCTACTGCTATAGAAAACTTCAGTGAATTTTGTCGTACAATCGTCACCATATACCAGTAACGATATCTACTAGCACCAAACAGAGAGGATCTGGAACGGCTCTTACAGCGAGCCGAACGACGACGCTTTCCTGGAATGATAGGTTCGCTCGACTGCATGCATTGGGAATGGAAGAATTGTCCAACTGGATGGCAAGGAAGCTTTAGTGGAAAATCAAGAAAGTCAACCATCGTTCTCGAAGCCGTGGCAGATTTTGATACATGGATCTGGCATGCCTTTTTTGGAATACCTGGTACCCAAAATGACATTACAGTCCTCGGGCGTTCACCATTGTTTGATGCGCTCACTGAAGGTCAGTCACCACAATTAGACTACCACATCAATAATCATCGTTATAACATGGGTTACTATCTTGCTAATGGCATCTACCCTAAGTGGGCAACGCTTGTTCAAGCAATTAGACGCCCTCAAAATGAAGCTGAAGCATATTTCACCACCAAACAAGAGGCCTTCCGCAAGGACGTTGAAAGGGCATTTGGTGTTCTTCAGGCAAGATAGGCAATCATTAGACAACCTACAAGAGGGTGGAGTTTGGAAAATTTATCCAATATCATGTTGGCATGCATTATCCTTCAGAATATGATTGTTGAGGATGAACGTGCCGATTACTACAATGGCGAGTCTGATGATGACGAATCGGATCCAAATAGGTCCAGAAGGGCTCGAGCTCGCATCTTAGACGAAGCGAGAGAAAATTTGGAAAGGGATCCAAGATCCGGAAGAATTACAATGTCGGAATATATGTCTCGATACAGAATGATACGTTCTCCTGTTGGCAACCGACATTTACAAGATGATCTTGTCCAACACCTCTGGAGTCTGCGAGGTCAAGCACCATGAATTTGATCTTTGCTATGTGATTGAGTTTTCAAAGCTTTCAATTTGTGATTTTAATAATTGTCAGGGTTGTCACTGACAAGTGTTTGCATTTTCTTACTTTGTTGTGTTCCTTTTTAAATGCTTTTGTCATGAATAAAATAAATATTACAAATATGATTCCAGTTTTATTCCATTTCAAAATTAGCTAAAGATATTTTTAAATTTCTTAAAAAAAAAATACAACCAAAAAAAATTAATTTTATCATAAAAATTATTGAAATTATTATAAGTCAATTGACTTTAAAAAATAAGAACATATATATATATATATATATAACATATCCAAAATGTTAAAATATATTTTAGGGCTAAAATTTAGCCCTTTGGGTTGGAGACGGAAGCTGTCAGATAAATGAATAGTACAAAATTCATGGCTCAAATTTAGCCCCAGGACTATTTTTAGCCCTTTGGGTTGGAGATGGCCTAAGGCCACCTCCAACCCACTTGGACAAAGTGCTAAAGGGGCAATTTTTAGCCCAATTCAACTCCAACCCATGATGTTAAGGGCCAAAGTGCCAAATATGAGGGCTATAGGTGAGGTTAAAGGGCTAAAAATAGCCCTAAGGATGCCCCTTTGGCCCTTTAAAAAAATTGGATCATAATCATATGGCCCACGTCTGGTAGTGGAAGCTGACAAAAGCATGACGTCAGTAACGGCTAGTTGCTGACGTCAGCTAGCCGTTGGGTTTTTTTTTTTTTTAAATAGCCGTTGGTTTGATTTTGTTTTAAAAAAAAAAAAAAAAACTTTTACACTATAAATACATATGACTTCAACCTTCTTTTTCACATCTTCCTTCTACTTCCTCATATATATCTCTCTATTCTAAATCTTTCATTTTCTACCTATTTTTAATCTCTCATTTATTTTACTTTTATCGAAAATGGCTAGTTCGTCAAAAGGAAGTGTGAATTGGTCACCGTTGGAAGATGAAGCACTCACCGTTTCTTTCGTGAAAGTATCCCAAAATTTCGTCAATGGTACAAGTCAATCGGAAGATGGTCTTTGGGTCCAAGTCAATTAGTGTTTGCATATGAGAACAAATAATTTTATAATTCTTGCAAATTTCAATTTTTACAACTACGTAAGTAAATTAACCTGGATGTTAACAATGCTTGCTCTAATTGATTACCCAAGTCATTCCTCAACTCACGAATTCGTGTTCTCAAATTGTCACTCATTGTTTGCTCAGCGATCAAGTTCCTCTTCAATTTCCTAATACGTGTGTTTGCATTACCCAATCTTTTTTTTTTTGGTCGTGAAACTGATATTCATAAAGCCAAAAGGCATAGAAGGCCCAAACAAAGCCAAGGGCAGGCAACAAACCCCTCAAAGTCAGAAATTCATACGAATTAAGACATGAGTAGGATAAAATTAAAACCCAAACTAAAAATTAAAAGCCCAAGTAGCCCAAAAAACCCAAACCCTAATCAAAGCTTCTTCTTCATCTCCAACTTGTAGCCGCCATAGCAGATTCGTCACCGGAGCTCCGACGGAAATCGCGAGCGAGGATTGGTAACCAAGGGTGGTCTGCAGAGGTAAGGATACGGACAGAGCCGCCATACATTCTCCAGTTGACCGATTACGAGAAGATCTCGCATAAAAGAACAACAACAACCAAGCCAAAATAGATCTTAGCAAAGAAACCTGAGATCTGAAGAGGTGGTTGCAGAGGTGTACGAAAGCTTCCATGGCAGGACAAGGTAGACAAGAAGAAGGAGATTTGTTCACGGTTTGAAAATCTTGAGGAGCAAAGGAAGAACAAAAACTGAGAATGACCATGAAAAACAAATCTGAGAGTATATCTTAGAGATTTAGATCTAAGATCTAAAAACAGATTTGATTTGTGAGGGCAAAATCAGATGCAAAAGAAGAGGAAAAAACAAGGAAAACAACTCACCACAGAGGATGAGGAATCACCACAGAGGATGAAGGGTCACCACATGGGTGAGGGAAAACCAAAGAGAAAAGCAGGAGCAGGAGCTGTGGGAAGAGAGAGCTGGGGTTAGAGAGAAGCAGGAACCTCTCTCTCTAGATTTCGAACCCCTACCCAATCGAGTCTTCAAATCATCAACCTTTGTTGTCAAATTATCACTCACAGTTTGCTTAGCATTCAAATCTCTCTCCAACCTCTCAATGCGTCAAAGTTTCACACTTTAGTTACACTTATTGACACTACACTACAATTGCACTCAATGTTATTGAATATTTTCAAAGTAGTTACACCAAGACCAACTCAATTAGTAGACTTAAAACTCATTGTTTGTTGATAAAAATTTTACAATCAACAATTTAGAGCATCTCCAATGGATCTGTCAAAATTCACGTAAATACATAACGGCAATATTTAAGAAATGAGAAATAATTCAAACTTAAATGTTATTGTCACAGTAGATGACACATGAGAGTCAATCTGTCAAATTTGACACATGTAAGGTCTTCTCCGATGGTAGGCTCATAGTCCAAATTATAGACATTTGTTGTCCAAAATCCATCTCCAATGGTGGGTTGGGTCTATACCAAACATTTTAAATATAGGGGTCTGAAGTTTATATGATGATCTAATATAGACCTTTGTTTAGACTTTTAAAAGCAAGAGCTTGCTCACATGCATGGATGATTGAAATGTTCAAGTTTCAAATTTCAAACTTTGAAATTTTTGTTCCTTATCGAGCCAACAGTTCTTTCATTCTTTTTTTTATTTATAATTATTTGTGACTGTTATTTCAAAAAAAAAATCACTTTTTTACTATCAATTCTCACATTCACCTTTCATAATTTCTCACTTTCTTCACCTTCTTCTACTTCTTTTCTTCCTCATTTCACTCACATTATACTCTATGCCAAAACTCAAATGGGAAAACATTGTTCATTTTGTTTGTCTTTTTCCAAAATGAATAGTGAAATGACTGTTCTGCCTTTGGCTCCAGCTTGGTTTCACAAAATTGACCTTTCCACTTTTCCGCTTCCTAACTCTCCAATAGTGGAGAGAGAGATAGAGGCTCAGAGTGAGTGGGATTTTTGGTGGCTGATCGATGCAGGCAAAAAGAGAGAGGCATAGAGGACAAAGTTCTGGTATAAGGAGAGCAATGGAGAAACTTTTGATCTGTACACAAAGAGGTGGGAGGGATAATCTGAAAAATGGATTCTGTGTGTCTCGTCTTATCCATCACAGAACCATCTTTATCTGAACTCTAGGTAAGATTTTTATTTGGTCGATTGGTTTTCAACTTCGATGCATGCAGTCTTGGATGATGCATATGTGGGTTTGGTTTTGCATTTGGCTCTGGTTTTGTGGGTGATTGAGTATTTTTCTATTTGGGTTTTGTGTAGGTTGGCAGTTGAGCTGGGCTTTGTGCAATCAAATTTGGAAAAAATATTTGAATTCAATTTTTAGGTTTTGATTTCTGGATTTACAAAAAGTAATGCAACTCACCCCAATCCCCACAAATCATTTTTAGCAAGTTGACAAATAAGTTAAATTTTCAGCTCCTCTGAATACTCCTTGGTTTTGGTGGGATGTCGTTTTGAGAAAATGCTATGAAATGTGTAACATTCTACTAGGCTACTAGCAAGAAGAATTATTTTTCTTCATTGCTGTGCATTCAATTGTTTTTTTTTTTTGTCTAAAGCTTTTATCCACTATATGAATTCAAATGGAAAAAGATCATGTTTTGTGATAATTTTTCCTCTACTTTTGAAAGCTTTAAAGGACTTTATTTGCTTTTAATTTCCAGAAGAGGATGGACTCATACTCTTTCTTTGGTACATGGGCTTTTCATATTATTTTCTTTTACTTATTGGTGTAAAAATGCATCAGGTTTATTTGACTGGACATTTTTACATTTTCCTCCAACTCCTTTGCAAGTTCTAATTGGATTGCTCTATGTCAATGAAATTGCACAAAAGAAAGATTTTATCACAGAACCAGCCACATGTATTAGATTCAACTGAGTACCATGTCTTTTACTAATTTCTGTTTCCATTTACTGCACTTCATAGCATTTTCATTCATACTGTTTATTAACAATAATGTGCAGTAACTGATCTGGCACACCATGGATTGAGATGTTAACTCATAATAGGATGCAAACTGATATTGCTAAGGTAGAAAGATATCTGATCGAATATTGAAAGCTTTATTGAAATAATTAGGCCTTAGGACACCATATTTGCCATTTGCATTTGTTAGAGATCAAATAAGTGATCCAAAAAAGGGACTAAATATAGGTTTTCGATCATTTCTGTTGTAAGGGGACCAAATATTTGAACTTGAACTATGTTCTATTCTTTGTTATTTTTTCCAATGAATTTGGTGTTTAATGGTTTGGGACTGTTCTCTGATTTTTACAGGTTAGGATTGTCGCATGTAGTGTTTCAAAATGCACGTTTTTGATTATGCAAAAATAGTTACTTTTTTTTTTAGTTTTTAGTTCTTAGATTATAGTAATTGATCTCTTGGTTATTGATGTTTTGAGTTCAGATACCAAAGCATGAAATTAATGATTTGGTGCCTTTTAACTTTCATAGTTAAATCTTTATGTGCAGAAAATACCCCAAAGCTTACCAACATTTAGGAATCTCAGGCAATTGAACTTGGACCTCCTTTCATACCAAAGTAAAAGTGAGGAAGGTAATCCGCTGCCTCCTCTGAATCTTCTCAAAGTTGCATCGCTTTTGGAAGAACTTACTATAACCGTTAGCTAGTATCAATACTTCTACTATGGATAAAAATATTTTGTTCTCTTGCTTGCTCTTATTCGTAGTAAACACATACCAAAACTTGAATACTGACTCCTAACACTTCTAAATTTAAACCAAGTCTGTCTATTCACCATGGCTTTTGTTGTGTGCATATATATGATTTCAATAAGTTGTTCAAGGGAAGTATCTCAAGGTAAACACCTGAACCTCATATATTGTTTATTTGATATTCTGTACTGGCTTTTAAGAGAACAAGATTTAATCTCACAATTCCTTTTGCCAATTGGTGCAGCATCGGAGACAAAAAGGTTAAAGCCGAATGCCACCAGTTTTAGGAATATTGGAGGGCAGAAAATGGAGAAGGGTACATAAACTGTAGATACACATTGTCATTAAACGAACCTGATAAAGAAGAAATGACTATCCATTATCAAGTAGTCCTCATTATCAACTTCTGAATCCAATATGTGACAAGATATTGAAACGACTCTGTTTCGCTGATCTAATTTTTGATAATCAATTATTTTGAATTATGAGCATATGTCACCCAATACTTGATTTGATATTTATCATAAACCCTGTGTACCATAACGCCTCTGCCTTTGATGAAATGAGATCATGGCATGAAAAAACTTGCTTTCCAAAAATTAGGCCGAGAGCAGGTTCCAAGAAAAGTAGATCTACACTAAAGTAGGCCGGACAACTGCCACAGCAAGAATTTGCCAGTTCCTGTTGAATGAAGATTCCCTTGATATCTCTGACTTTGAATAAGGCCGTCCTTTATTTTCTGAAACATGCTTTTGCATGCTTGCACAAGGTCGCATTTTCCATTGTAGCTCACTGCCGCAATCAGTTGGGAGTCTAAATTTGTCGTCTGTTCTCCCTTCTGCATCACTTATCACCTTTGTAAAGACCTGAGAAGCTTTGACGAACCCCAATGACCAATACTTATACATTACACTATCAAAACAGAAACAGAATAAATATACCCCTGCATTAAGATTGAGAATAGCTGCACAAATACCAGATGGCAGTAACGAGAGACTTAGAGAAAGAACTAGTAATATTCAGATACCACAGCAGGCACTCATAAAACCTCAGTAAGTGTTTTCTTCCATTTTGAGCAGATACTTTAATCAACTACCAAGTACCAACACCAATGCCAAGAGAAATTTAGAGATAGGGTCTCACCCAACACAGTGCAATTACACTAATAAACAATGAAAAATGGGTAGAAGTTAGAGAGTGAAACAGGTGGTTGGCTTTCTGAAACATATATAACCAGCACCCTAGTCCCTAGAAAGTGAAAATGCCCCCCAACTTTCTAGGCACCAAAGCTTCTCTGAGGAGTGATATACTTTTTCTACGGTCACGGCAAGGAAATTCCAATTCCACAACCCAAGAGAACATATCCAGATTATTGTTCACCATGAGAGAAAAGCTCTCCGCCATAAATGAGCAAAAACATGATTAATTAAAACAGTCTCAATAAGTTTCAACAGGTTGTTATTGAAATTATAGGGGGAGGGTGGAGCCTCGCAAGATTGTCCACTTCTGATTTATCACCCTCTGAAACATACTCATTAACAAAATCAATCTCCAGCTATCTTAACCAAATCATTACAAAGTTCCAAACAAGGCAAAGAAAAATGAAAACACAGAAAGCACTCTTTCTTGGTTCTTTGAAACATGGAAACTAGAAATAAGTCAATTAAAAATAACAGATCTTGAGCCAAATTAATTATCATATGAAATGAGAACTCTGCGATCCTACTCCCCCACTTTCAACAAAGCTCAACAAGGTCTCTGAGAACCCTATATTCATGATACAATTAGTCACAGTACATCTTACAGATAAAGAAGATATAAAACTATCGTTGACTCATTATTTGTAACAGAAATGGGAATAGAATAAGATTTTAAATACTACAATTTAGAAATGTACCAGGTCCTTTACTCGCAAAAAAAATTCTTTTAATTGATCTTCAATATACATAACCAGTCAAGAGAAATCAAATACAGAGTCGATATACATGAGGCAATGGAATTCCCTTTTTTACAATAGACTGAATAGAGAGCTAAACAAGTCAATGAACATGGTGGAACTGTAGTAAACAAGTCAAAATTGGATTTAATATAACATATGCAGTACATAATTACATATAAGGTTATCAGAAGGTGCAGCAATCTTAGATTTCCATGTCATGCTGGTTCTGTATCAAATATTCAATTAAATTTGTCATGAATATTTTACAATGGCAACAAAGGGAGATCTACTTTGTCCTTGGACACTAAAACAGATGCATCAACTCCGTCGTTGATGCATCTGCAGAAAAACCCCTCTCCACCATTTCTCGAGTAAATCCCATAGCTCTTAATGTCTCGTTGTTATTGATAAATCCTAGTACAATTGTGTTATAGGCACAACCATCTGGAGAACAGTCTTTCTCTTTCATTTCTCCACGCAACTTTTATGCTTCACTTACTAGGCCATCATAACAGAGTCCATGAATCATTATATTATATGTCCACACATCAGGTTAAAGTCCTTTTGATGACAAACCACAGAATTTCTCCATCTTTGCACAAACAGTCAATAATAATATTTGCAGATTACAATATTTAGTTCCAACTTCTTGCCTTCTCTCGAAACAATTCCATTGCCATAAAAAGTTGTTGGTTCTTAACTAAGCCATCCAGTAAAATAGCATAAGTCTGAACATCTGGAAGTTGGCCACAACCTTGCATCCAAGAAAACAACTCTTCTGCTTTTATTCTCCCGGTTTTGTAATAACCGTCAATAAGAGTGTTAAAAGTAATGGTATCTGGAAGAACATCCCTGCGATGCATTTCCTGAAAAACCTTATTGGCGTCATCAATCTTTTTATGCTGACAGTACCCGTTTATTAATATAACTACAAGGATCAAAGACTTTCTTTGCCTCCTCCATTTCTCCTTGCAAACAGTAACCATCCATAAGTGAGCTGTACATGATTACATCAGGCTCAATATCTCTTTGAATCATCATCTCAACCACACTTCTTCCACGACCATCCCCTCCTTCCAGAGTGCATCAACTAAGACACTGAAGGTCCATACATTCGAAAAAATAATATTTCTCACCATTTCTCTCGACAACCTTGTAGCTTCTTTCCACTTTGCGTACTCCACGAATCAAACATGCGTAAGTAACAATCCACAAAACAGTACCTTACTAGTCATTTCAGCTAAGAGATTCAATGCTTCAACAACTAGTGTATCCTTACAAGGACTGTCGAAGATCGTGCTATAGATAACTATATCAGGGTAACAACCTCTTTCTTCCATCTTCCTAAGCAATTGAATAGCTGCACTGTTGTTACCCTTCATTCAAAACCCCTCAAAAAACCATTTGTTTAGACAAAGAGATGACTGCTGAATCATGCTTCAATTTCGAAACTTGAGTCAAGATTTGATTGAAACCCACAACCCAAGGCACTTCTAGATTAGTCACCCTACGATTTAAGGGTGGTGGGTCTCTCACAAAATTAGGGTATAGATGGGTGGTGGTGAATTTGGCTGGCTTTGAAGATTGGGAACGAAACAAAGCCAAGTAATTGTTCACCATAATAACAACAGTAGAGGGAAGACAAGCCCTACCTCTTCAACTTCTGCAATCACAATTAAACGCCGTCGTTTTGCCCATCATTGGAAAAGTCGCTTGCTTTTGAGCTCGGTCGGCAGAGCTCTTCATTTTGTTTAGGGTTCTCGGTATATAACTATCTCTCGAATACCAAAGATTTACTATTTACTGTAGTAATTAAATCTTACCCCACTCAATTACCACGTTTATCTTTCTTACCCCGTCCGTATATATAGATTTTGAAATCCCCAAAACCCAAAACCCTCGGCGGCTTAGCTGCCATGGCTGAATCTCCTATACCAGAATCGGACCACAACATTCCGATTATTCCCGAAAGCCGGAAAAGAAAGTACACCGACGACGGCGACGAGGCAGCACCGTCGGGGCACCTAAAACGCATCGTTTTATCACTAAGCAAGCCGTCGACTCTGCTCGACATCGGCGCCACAAAACCTAGGGCGGTGCACCGCGCCAAGCTCGAAAAGCTTCTCCGGAAGCTCGTGATTCACCACAACTGGGTCGACGCCAGCGGCGTCCTCAGCGTGTTGCTCGGCGGCGGAGCCAGCGACAGGTCGCCGGCGAACAACCGCTTCATGTATTGGGTAATGAGTTTAGTTTAGCCCCCTGGTTTTGAATTTGAATAATTTTGGGGTGAAATTGACAATGTGATGGTTGTGTTTGTTGGGATTGGGGGCTAGGTTTTGCTGGAAATGGTGGAGCGGTTGTCTGAGATGGAAAAGGAGGAGCGTTTGCCTGGTAATTACTCCAAGGAGGTGTGGATTAAGAATGTGTTTGAAGCTTGGGAGAAGAAGAATGGTAAGATGAAGGCAGAGTTAGAAGAGGTATGGAGTATTTGCATTGTGTTTTACTTATGCACATGGTTTCGGTATTTGTTCAGCCATGAAGGTTTTTGCTTTTGTGCAGTACAGACATGCTGTTGAACTTGAGCGCATCTCGCTCTCCCTTGCAAAAGGGAATCTTATGGAAGCTGAAGCCGGTGCTTTCGGGTAAGGTTGTTATTTTTGGGTTGACTGGTTGCAAAAATTTGCTACTGTAATGGTTTACTGTGCTTGAGTGAGGAATTGAATCAGAATACCCTGCTTTCGTAATGTAGAAGTCTAATGTAGCCGGAACATTTTAGAAATCTATTTTGTTTCTGTTTCATTATTGCTAGAGTAGTTTTGGTGTCTTGTTCTGATTCTTAACTTAAAAGCTTGCTTCTTTTTTGTTCTGCAAGCCAGTTAAGTACTGTTCCAAATCGATTTGTCTGAGAATGAGGTTTCTAGTGTACTATGGACCATGTTATAAGAATGTATATGTAATTATGTATATTTATAATTTTGTTTTCAACGTGTTTTTGCCCCAGTATGCCATAATCTGTTTCTGTTTTCACTTCATATAGTTAGCATTCCCTTGATACTATTTACTATATGTGGAATAATCATCTTTTTTCTTTTCGTGTTTTTTTTTTTTTGATGAAGTTATTTTATTGTTTGTTATTTTCATCTTTTATAATGTAATATTTGAGGGAAGACTATTGGTGTAAGCAAAAGGAGTTTGTCAAATTACTTACTTTTACTTTAGCTGCAAATGGCATCTCTAAGGCAATACCATATGATATACATCATCTGAAATTCTGAATGAATTTGCTTTTCATTTTTTTTTCCAGTATCATGCAACCAAATGGTTTTCGAAATGACCCTCTTCGAAATATGATTGTCGGATTGACATTCCAGAAATTGTGGTATTCCAAGCTCCCAAAAGAGATGCAGTGGAGGGAGGCTGACCAGTTTTACACTAGGGAATCAAATGAACTAGTTGCAGGCTCAGAGGGGCATGGCTCTATTAACAGTAACGAGGCTGGTAGCGCCATTCATTGTGATTCAGGCACCTCTGTCATGAATGATAAAGTAGAGAATGTACCACCTATTGTTGCTGTTGATGCTGACAGTGGCTTACATAGAGAGATCTCTGTGGAGGTTGATGACATGGAAGTAGAAATTTCTCCACCGAAATTTGAGACCCAAAATTTCTATGCGGACTCTGCTGAAAATTCAGAAGATGAAGCTGCTTTATCTGATCATGGTGGTCAAATGCAGTATGCTCCCATTTTCTCTGAACTTGGTAAGAATAAAATTTCCTTCATTCTGACTGAAGTAGTTATTGCGTTTAATAATTGGATTTCTTTGTATAAGGAAAAATATGGCTTGTCCCTCTACTGGTCTATGTGCATCAGGGGAAATGAACGACTTCTCTAATTTAGTTTTGGATTATTTAATTGTTTGTTTACATTGCTCATCGAATGCAAATTTTCTAGTAGAGTCTTTGCACGATTATCAGATACTGATTGTAGTAGCTTCGATATTCCAGTATATTTAAAAGGAGCTGTTATCCATACTATAAAAGTGTCATCTTCAGCTCCTTCTATTTCAAGTTTTTCAGAAATACCATCTATTGATAATAACTGATAAGGGATAGAAGCAGCGAGTGGTAAAGAATGGATAAGAGTGCAGGATGACATCTTCCTTACGAAAATTTGGAATTCAACAAAATGAAAACCAAATGCATTATAGTTCATGGATAACCAAACCAAATCTAGTGTGTGTGTGTTTGCGCGTGCATGCCTCTCTGTTTATTTGTGTAGTCTAGATATTCTTAGGACTTTATTAGCTTCATATATCTGTGTTCTATTTGTTACTAGTTCATGGACTTATATTTATACTGGATTTGTCATTCATAATGCCAGAGGGGTTGGAGTCACTGTTACTGCCCATACGATTGCCAGAGTCTCTCGATAATCATGAAGATAAGAATATTTTTAATGACTATTACAAGGATGCAGTGAAGTACTTACGACATGCTCTTCACTCTTCACCCCCGGTATTGGTAGCCTTACATCCTTTGATACAGGTGAGCACTTGTTTTAGTGAAGAAGTAACATTATCTTTATTTGATTTCTGTGAAAATATACATGCAAATTTTGTGGTCTTCCTGTTAGAATTTTGGGTTAATGTACGTGCAACCATTAGTCTGATATTTTTATTGAGAAAATACTCAATAGACTTCCCCTGTAAAATCTGTTTTTAATGAGGAATATAAGAGCATTCACTGGATGCTGGAAAAGAAAAGAGCATTCATCGTTGCATCTACTGATATAGTTACAACTTACAAGCTTATAGCTTATAGTACGTACTAGAATTCATGTATTTTATACTCTCAGGCTCTTTTTCTTTTCGTCTTTTTTCATTTTTTCTTCTTTTTTGTGTGTGGCAGCTGTTGCTGATTGGAGGTCAAGTTAAAGAGGCCCTAGATGAGATTGAATATTGTTGTAATTTTTCAAACTCAGCGCTGCCTACTCGGTACTACTTTATCTGCCAACTTTGTTTCTATCTTTACTTCTCAGAGTTAATTGTAAAGAGTGAAAATACAAAAAAGGAAATTATGTTTTGGTAGTTTGATTCTAGAAAAAAGGGATAAAAGGTGAAAGCAATATATATATATATATATATATATATAACTTTTTACCCGAGGGTTTGACTGCTATTGTTACTTCCAGGGTGGTCTGGGAGGTAGGTCGATACTTGATAGTATTGAACGTAGTACAGTGGGAGTTAAAAGTTGATGCACTTCTCAGTCGGAAAATAGTGTGTCCTTACAAGGCGAGAGTTATTGTAGAAAAATAGAATATAAAACCAGTAAACTTGAAATAAGTAATGTTAGAAATGTCTCCTATAGTCCTATGTACCATATGGGTGGAGGCACAACTTATTTGAAAACAAAACTTTACATTCACAGAAAAGAAGTTTCATTAGGTAAAGGCGCACTTCATTTAAACCGGCCGGGACACACCTCTGCGCTTTTTATAATGACTGGCAATCTGGTTTCCTTGTAATTAGATTAGACCAGGTATGTTTGGTTCTCTGAACAGTAGAAAGTAGATCCCAGGAGTTGATTTATTAAGAGTTTGACGATTACCAACAGACTAATGATATTTGATGATGTTAGGCTGATGGGTATTATCATGACCAAAACCAAAATTGAGATAATGCTTCTTTCATAAAAAATTGGCTTATATAAAACACTGAATCTCCATTTTGTCATCCAGATTATCTCACCCAATTGCATTACAACTTCTGATAGATTATTGAGATTCGATATGAGTTTGCATGATAAATTTCCTTGTCTTCAAACTAGCCTGAGCATTAACTCTGGATTTGCCACTGTTCAAAACTTTGGTGGTTTTTCATGTGAAATATGGTCTTGGCAGTTTGATCAATTTTGATGATATATAACAAGCATAAGTTAGGTGGAGATTGTTTGTTAAAATGGACATTGTAATGTAATGGAAGCAGGTTTATATTAGAATGAAATCAAAATAAAATATATTTGTGGAGAATTATACGGTAAACTAGGAAGAATTGAAATTTGGCAAGGATCATAATTAATATTATTATTTTGATGAAAATTTAGTGAAACTGGTGATTCCTTTTTTTATTTTTTTTCATCAATAAAACACTGGAATATCCTATGGAATGCCTATACAATGCTCATTCAATAGAGCAGATACTACCTTAATTCCACATGTTTCCTAATTTTTGTTGCTTTAGTTATGTACATGAGAATTTTTAAAATTTTCTACTCATGCTAGTTAGTTCATGCTCACGTTGCTTATGATTTATGAAGGGTACTTATGCTCTAATGTCTACATGTTGGACAGATTAAGGTCTAGTCTTCTGCAGCAATTTGATTCTAATAACAAACCTGTGCTTTCCACTTGTCTGGAGGAAAACTTAAGGAAGGATCCTACATGTTGCGATTCATTGGAAAAGCTTGTTCTGTTGCATCAAAATGGTACATATTCTTTTTCAGTTTAATCCTATACATAGTCTAGGAGAAACAATAGTCAAGTCCATATTTGTTCCAAGTTCCAATCAGGTAGAAGATCATTATTACATACTTAAAGACTAGTCTGTTCACTATTTAGCATTCATGTGATTACTAATTGTCTTTGAAATTACTTTGAGGACATGGAACCAAGATACGTTTACAGTCATGTAATGTTTCTGTAGCAAATGAGTAAAAACTGTCTGGTTTAAATTTTAAACTCCCCTGGACGGCCAAATGTTTGGAAGTGATAGGAACCCATCAAAATTTTACTAGTTTGCTGTGTTAATTTTTACTCGGACATTCTGGGAAATGAAACCATGTTCCTATTAGTGAGGGAATAGCTGTTTTCCTGGTTGCCAAACTAAGTTTTGATTTGAACAATCTTTTTCATTTTTTTATTTTCTTGAAGTATGAGCTTTTTTCTCATTTCCAAGTGTGCCAGGTAGTAAATGTCTCACGGAGTTACCTAATATTTTGGTCACTGGGGATAACTTGATTCCATTTCGTAAAATCCTGCCAATTGTATTTGCTCTTTCTTTGATTTTGTGGGGTCTATGTTTTTAGTAACTCATAATTAATACATCTCGTCCTTTTACGGTCTTCCATCTTTGTGATTAACAGATTAACTAAAATTTGAAAATTGCAAACTTTCTGTAAAACCATCTAACCGTGAGTGTACTCTCCATTACTATACCATAAATTTTATAATAGTTGCAAAGCAGTAGGTTTAATCTTTGTATGTAACAAGAAGTAGATCTGCATTATAATTTAAATTCATTATATCTTGTTATAACAAAATGTCTCTTACGATGTTTTGCAGATAATTATAGTCCTGAGTCCCTGCTTGAAATGATAGCTTTGCATTTAGATGCCACCAATGCTGAATACAACACATGGAGAGAGTATGCTATGTGTTTCCTGAAGCTTTCTCAGTATGAAGAGGACAGGATGTCGGTGTGTCTGAATGGAAATGAAGGTGGACATAAACCACGGTACTCTGTTTCTTTCAATAAGACCCCGAAAATATTTATAAAGGGACAATCTGGAAAGAATTGGAAATTGCGCTGTAGATGGTGGTCTACGCGGCACTTCAGCCATGATATTCTTGCATCAGAGATTGCAGCAGGTATATATCACCTTTATCCCCAAGTTGTCCCAGTTTCTATACAATGAAGGCTCATCTCTGTCTAGGCAAGCTTTGCACAGTTATCTCAATCTGGATCACTTAGCGAGCATTTTTTATTAACAATATGCATTTGAGAGGAAAAAAAAAAAAACCAACATCTCTTCAAATTGGAATGACTGAAAGTACCTTTATTTTTATTTTTTTGCATGCATCTGTTCAAACCAAAATAGCCGAAAATGATGTATTGTTGGATTTTATTTGCAACAGGTGATTTGGAGCTCTTAACTTACAAAGCAGCGAGTGCAGTGCATATGTATGGATCAGAGTTCTATTACGTTGTGGATGCTCGTTGTTGCTTAGAGAAAGAAAGTGAGAGGGACTTGCTCTGTTTTTTGCAAATGCACATTCAAAATTCTGTTCGAATTTATTCAAATTCTCGACAGAGAACTAATTGAATTTGTGGAAACAAAGCTTGATGATATATTGTTGAAAGTTTTGTTTCCCACATTTCAAACGATCAAAATTGAGTCAACGCTAGAAGCTTATGCAAATATAAATAGGCATTTTTGTAACAGGGGCGAGAGGTTCATGTTGAGTTCTTGTAAATATTAGAGTAATTAGAAGAAAAAAAATAATTTCAATTAGAAGTGTTTTTAGATTAATCAAAACCTTCATTTATATAATCTGGTTAGAACTTGGAACTTGGAAGAGATATGTTTTGGGTTGGAGATGAGGGAAGACTATTAGGAACCATTAGTGTGTGTGTGTGTATCAATCATTCTTGGCTAAGGACATCCTTATCTAAGCTTAGATACGGATTTCCAGTTTTTGGCCACTTTTTGATCACATATTCACATATTAACCGTTCAGTTTTTAGGTTTTAATGTTCCTTATCTAAGCTTAGATACGGATTTCCAGTTTTTGGCCACTTTTTGATCACATATTCACATATTAACCGTTCAGTTTTTAGGTTTTAATGTATACATCATCTCTGCAAAATTTTAGCTAAATTGATGATCATTAAGGCATTCAAAACTACAAATTACAACAATGTACACGAACGGTTCTGGTTCGACAGATTCGGTTCGTTCGTGTAAATTGTAATTTTGAATGTCTTAACGATCATCAAGTTCATATAAAAAGAGTAAAATCGTAAGTTTAAAAAATAAATGGAATGTTATTAAACATGGAAGTAGACCTTTCAAAAAAAAAAAAAACATGGAAGTAGTTCTTCCTTTTTTCTTTTTTGGTTACAAGTTCTTCCTTTTTTTTCTTTTCATTTCCGAATTACAATTTGATTTCAAAATTTATTTTGTCGACCGAAACCGCGTGCGTTAAGAGGGAAGTGTTTTTGTTTAATTGGGCTTCACCAGGCCACACGGATCTAAGAGCGTCGTCACATATTTATCGCCAGAGCGTTGTTTTCTCTCTCTTCTCTCTCCTCTCTCCTCTCTCCTCTTTGTCCATGTCTCCGAGCCCGAGGTCTTCCCCTTCATAAATCACAGGCGACCGAATTCGATCCGACCCGGCGCCGATTAGACCCGTAAAATCAGTCAGCCCTCGGATTTCGATCAGCGGAGACATGGCCTACAGGTCGGACGACGACTACGACTACCTCTTCAAGGTCGTCTTGATCGGCGATTCCGGCGTCGGCAAATCCAACCTACTGTCCAGGTTCACGCGCAACGAGTTCAGCCTCGAGTCTAAGTCCACCATCGGCGTCGAGTTCGCCACCCGCAGCATTCGCGTCGATGATAAGATCGTCAAGGCCCAGATTTGGGACACCGCCGGCCAAGAAAGGTAATATTAAGCCTTTCAATGCAATTCCTATCCTTTTGTTATGGTCATTGGATTTTTGGTTTAGTTAGTTCATTTGAGCCTTTCAATGAATCGAATCGAATCGAGATCTCAGCCTCATTGTATGATCTTGAATTATTGAATCCTGTTTATTTCTACATGGTTATAGCAGGAAGGTCAGATCTGTGTCTAAAAGAAATGTAACCCAATACGGGATTTTATAATGGTCCTCTATAATCTGAACTTTTTTTTTTTATGGAAATGATTTTCGTTCTGCAATGTACACTAGTTTGGAGAACTTTGTATTATAGAACCTTTTGATAATTAGAATGCAAGATATTTTACTCTATATTATGTATGGTAGCTTGGTCTTAAATCTGTAAGTAGAACCGCTATGGTAGAACACTAGTAGTATTAGTGAGATAATTGGGTCAGAACCACTATATATGTATGAATTGTTTTTATGTTGCTTTTGATTTTGAATTTTGTTTGCTATCATTTTTTGAGTTTCAATAATGAGTTCTACTTTTCTGCAAAGGTACCGAGCAATTACAAGTGCATACTACCGAGGAGCTGTCGGTGCTTTACTTGTCTATGATGTCACCCGACATGTTACATTTGAGAATGTTGAGAGATGGTTAAAGGAGCTACGGGATCACACAGACACCAATATAGTGATAATGCTTGTGGGTAACAAGGCCGACCTGCGTCACCTGCGTGCTGTTTCTGTTGAGGATGCTAAAGCCTTTGCTGAGAGAGAAAACACCTTCTTTATGGAGACGTCAGCACTCGAGTCTATGAATGTTGAAAATGCATTCACTGAAGTCCTAACCCAAATACATAATGTTGTGAGCCGGAAAGCACTTGAGGTTGGAGATGATCCTGCAGCCGTGCCTAAGGGACAAACCATAAATGTTGGAGGCAAGGATGATGTTTCAGCCATTAAGAAAGATGGGTGTTGTTCTGCCTAATCAGAAGGGTGATGGGAACATGACCAAAAAAGAAAAAGGATCATAGGTCAAGATCAATGCGCCATCCTTTCATTTTGCTGCCCCTATAGTTTGAGGGTTTCTGCCTCACAACTCATGGATATTCTCGTGAACTTTTTAATGTAATGATCATGTTTTCTAGTGCTTGAGTTTTCGTGGGGTTGGCTTATAGTTTTGGAGTCTAAAGAAATCTCACAGCTTCCATCTTCTGTCAATTTATTGATTATTTGTGCTCTCATGAATCTGCATTCTTTTTTATTCTTTTGTTCTGCTCGGTTACTCTACTTTAGGAAGAGTTTGTTAATGATTAGAGTTCCATGTTTGATTATTAGCTTTCTTGTTGTGTCTAATTAAGCTATAAGCACCCATATATAAATGAATCCTCTAATAGAATGTATATGTTGGTCATGTAATGAAATGCACATTGGGGAACATTGCTCACAAAGCAGTTTATGCCTGCTGAAATTATTCAATGAAGGAATATCTTTTGGTCCGGCAAAATAAAAAATATTAATGCTGAAATTATACACGAAGGAAATTCTTTAAGAAAAATATTAACGTGAATTCAAATACAAATTTAGACGTGAGGGAGAAAAAATTAAATACAACTGTAGGTTTGAGCTCACTTGACTTTCAAAATCTTTATACATTTGGTTATCCTTGATCCGCAATTCCAATCTCAACACTGTATTATGATAAAGTACAACTGTGGGTTTGAGCTCACTTGACTTTCAAAATCTTTAAAGATTTGGTTATCCTTGATCCGCAATTCCAATCCCAACACTGTATTCTGATTAAGTACAACTGTGGGTTTGAGCTCACTTGACTTTCAAAATCTTTAAAGACAATGAAGGAATATCTTTTGGTCCGGCAAAATAAAAAATATTAATGCTGAAATTATACATGAAGGAAATTCTTTTAAGAAAAATATTAACGTGAATTCAAATACAAATTTAGACGTGAGGGAGAAAAAATTAAATACAACTGTAGGTTTGAGCTCACTTGACTTTCAAAATCTTTATAGATTTGGTTATCCTTGATCCGCAATTCCAATCCCAACACTGTATTCTGATAAAGTACAACTGTGGGTTTGAGCTCACTTGACTTTCAAAATCTTTAAAGATTTGGTTATCCTTGATCCGCAATTCCAATCCCAACACTGTATTCTGATTTAAGAATACAGTGTTGGGATTGGAATTATACATGAAGGAAATTCTTTTAAGAAAAATATTAACGTGAATTCAAATACAACTTTAGACGTGAGGGAGAAAAAATTAAATACAACTGTAGGTTTGAGCTCACTTGACTTTCAAAATCTTTATAGATTTGGTTATCCTTGATCCGCAATTCCAATCCCAACACTGTATTCTGATAAAGTACAACTGTGGGTTTGAGCTCACTTGACTTTCAAAATCTTTAAAGATTTGGTTATCCTTGATCCGCAATTCCAATCCCAACACTGTATTCTGATTTAAGAATACAGTGTTGGGATTGGAATTATACATGAAGGAAATTCTTTTAAGAAAAATATTAACGTGAATTCAAATACAACTTTAGACGTGAGGGAGAAAAAATTAAATACAACTGTAGGTTTGAGCTCACTTGACTTTCAAAATCTTTATAGATTTGGTTATCCTTGATCCGCAATTCCAATCCCAACACTGTATTCTGATAAAGTACAACTGTGGGTTTGAGCTCACTTGACTTTCAAAATCTTTAAAGATTTGGTTATCCTTGATCCGCAATTCCAATCTCAACACTGTATTCTGATTTAAGAATACAGTGTTGGGATTGGAATTATACATGAAGGAAATTCTTTTAAGAAAAATATTAACGTGAATTCAAATACAACTTTAGACGTGAGGGAGAAAAAATTAAATACAACTGTAGGTTTGAGCTCACTTGACTTTCAAAATCTTTATAGATTTGGTTATCCTTGATCCGCAATTCCAATCCCAACACTGTATTCTGATAAAGTACAACTGTGGGTTTGAGCTCACTTGACTTTCAAAATCTTTAAAGATTTGGTTATCCTTGATCCGCAATTCCAATCCCAACACTATATTTTGGTTATCCCCGTGGTCCGCAATCCCAATCCCAATACCAATTTTGATAAGTTTACTTAATGTAGTTCATGAACAGTTGACTAGTTTACCTGATTTATGTTTTGCTAGGTTTCTTTAGCTTTCCTCCAACATCTTATATACATGCAATCCAGAGCAACGACTAAACAGCAATAAAACAATCTGATTTAATTTACGAGAGAAAGATGGATGTTTGGGCCCTATGTATGTCAAATAAGCTCTAGTTATACCCACTTTCATACATCTTGTCGCAGCTGTTCCATTTTCTTATGCACGAAAGTTTGCTGCAGCCTCCTCTCATGAAAGTAGCCACACAACCTCTTTTTGTGATAGCTATGTCAACACAAATCTCATTCACAAATTTTAACTTCATTAACTTTTTGTTTGGAAATGAAACTTCATCAACTTTAGATAGTACGTATATCGGTATATGTGG
Source organism: Rosa rugosa (assembly GCF_958449725.1). Lineage (NCBI taxonomy): Eukaryota > Viridiplantae > Streptophyta > Magnoliopsida > Rosales > Rosaceae > Rosa > Rosa rugosa. Next base: position 51,437,042 of record NC_084821.1, on the reverse strand, counting down.
TTTGCTAGGCAGACCTGCACCACCCGCTTGCTGTTTCTGTTGAATTTGCTAAAGCCTTTGATGAGAGAGAAGACAATATATACATTTACTGAAATACTATCCCAAAATATATACGTAAATATCCCAAGGAAAGAGTACCACACCCTAATAATTTAGTGCACCCACAACATTATTTAGAACCAACTCCACGTAATTACTTTTTTGTGGTCTTCAATATAATCGATGTAATTCAGCACTTACATTGATATAAAAAAACATATAGGAAGATATAAAAAAAAACACTCGCATTTAGGAAAGGTTTTGTTGCATTAATTTTTGTTAAATTTTGCTTGATCCAATTTAGGAAGATTTTGTTAGTTTTAAATTGGCTCCACGTCACCTAATATAAGTTGTCTACATGTATGGCTTGAAAAATTCGTCACAATGCGAGGGCATGTTGAGAGTATATATCCCCATGAGAAAATGAGAACCTAGAGTATAGATCCCCGGCCATGAGAAAATGAGAACATTGCCTATGGGTTTAAGTGGTATTGTTTTGTATTTCAATTAATAAAAACGAGAGAAGAGCTTGTTATCTAATCTATGTTTTTTCTTTTTCTTTTTTGTCTTATCTAAAATCAGCACCATGAAGCAACAGCTGTGGAATTAGACAAGCAAATCACATCGATATCTTCCATGATGCAACATGAAACTGCTGGGAATTAATCAGAAAGTGTAATAAGTAACTGAAATCGAAATTTCATTCTGAACATGACCATCAAAAACTTGTCACAAATGAATACCAACAAATAATTGACCTGGACACTATATATAAAAAGAGAGAGCATATAAAAATTCATACCAAAAGCAAAATGGTCGGTAGATCGAAGAAAGGAAGAGTACTATGTCATTATCGATTTGTCCTCCGCATTTCTAGACATCCTTCTTCCCTGTGATCAGCCCTTCGGATTTGCAGATACGGCAGACCTTTTTCACAAGCAACCACTTCTAGATTATAATGTAGAGTTCCTATATTTCTTATCCTGGTTCTTATAATAATCCTGTGAATCCCAAATTCTATTACGATTAATACTTAGAGCAAGATCATATGTACGTCTGAACCAAGTGCACAGAATAAAACAATAAATTTACTGAGCTTCATATACATGCAATGTTTCTGTCTGGAGTTTGTATGGTCTTAAAGCATTACATATGAAACTATGAACACATTACCTATTTAATTCTACTTAGTTCATAGAGAATGTCTATTTGTATCTATCACTCTATCTATTATTCTATTTGGTTGATAGATACAATTTTTTTTCTTGACAATGATATCAGTAATGAAGATAAATTTGTTTCCTTATACAAAGTGCACTAGCTTTACCCAAAAACGATATACATGCAAGATCCTATATATATGGAATTCTGTTTGTACACCTATTTTGCTTACTCAGCCACGCCTTATAAAAACTGTACCTGAAAATGTCCCTTTGTAAGTACAAGATTTTGTACATGTTCATTATTGGCATTCCCATACAATGCAAGTGAAGCTTATCATCTCATTTCATCCTGTAGAAGCTGAAAAAGGGTGATCACAACACTGATCTCAGAGACATCTCAGGTAAATGCATTTTATATGTCTACATATGCAGTCGTAATTGATTTAGGATCATTTTATTCAAATTGACAATCTATTCTTAAAAGGTTTTTTTTCCTAATAGGAGTCAATTAGGTTAGAAATATTGATTAAGTAGGAATCTTTTCCTTCATATATTCTGAAAATATGCGTTCAAGTTTTGAGAACTCTTACGTGAGATTATTGTGCATCTTGCTGTGTTAGATAGTGTCTTACATGCTTCATTTGAAACACTTGTTTCTTGTTAAGTGTTTCATCATTTATTCAATTGCATGATTCTCTCGAGACCAGTGGAGAAGTCATTGTTGCAAGAAGAGTGATCATTGAAGAGCATCCAAGTGAAGAAGGCTGAATAGATTCAAGACAAACACATCATTTAGTTAGTCTAGTGATTACAGCCAAGTATAGTGCTACTTGTGTTTGTACTTAAACTTACACTTCGCTATTAGTGGATTGGTTACTTCTTTTGGGTTCTCAAAAGCTAGAGTCCTGCAGTATTTTTAACCGCAATTTGAGGTTTTCATTGGGTAAACAAATCATTGTCTTCTGTGTGATTTTCAATTATCAGTACAGCCGGGATAGCAATATAATTATCAATCCCTGATTCTGGGTAAAACGCTCATCCTAGCTAGCATTTTCACCCTTAACCGGTAGGTCCTGACACAAGGTTAGATTCAGAATTCTGACTCTTCCAAAGTTGTATCTCACTGATGGCTTGAACCCCAAGGGGCTTTCTTCATATATTGGCAGAAACCCCCAATTCTAGATGGTCTAGACCTCTAGTGTTTGTCTTGATGGTGCCTTTGATTTTTAATCTACCTCTGGTGGTAATAAGATCGTTGTTCATGGTCATGAATTCTGTGGAAGAGCTCTAAGTGTGCGTCAAGATTTCTCCCCTGCACATGTAGAAGCCTTGGCTAGGATTGAAGCTTGTAAACTGGTCTTCGATCGTGGTTTATCACCTACACATTTGGAACCTGATCCGCTCCAACTTGTAAATGTTGGTCACTCGCTTTCTATCATTGAGGAGGTGCTTTCTAGAAATTGTAACTGAAGTTTGTTGAAATAAAATTTTCGTTTTTTCTTCAAAAATAATAATAATATATATATATAGAGAGAGAGGTTTGGCAAACCCGGGAGACTGAAATAAATATCATTAGCGAACCCTAGAGTTCGAGACTAGCGACGGCGGAAGTCTCTCTCCACCTCAAGTAGAGTTGGCCTCACTGTTGGCTTCTGGTTGCTCGCGTTTCGGTGGGCCAAGGAGTCGACGTTCGTGGCTGGATTTTGGCGACTGTCTTGGGCTGTGGGGACCAGATCTCGGAGGACGTTCACTCGGATTTCAGATCGCGGTGCTTGGACGCGGGTCTTTCGGCGGTGGAGGAAGATCAGTGAATCGGAGAGGTCGCCGCGATCGCAGTGTGCTTATCGGGTCCATGCGAGGTCGGATTCTGGTATTGAGTGCAGAGGTCCACCTGTTCTCCTTATTCCGACTTGGAGGTGCAGCGGGTCTGACGTTGTTCCTCGCTCGTCGGTGGATCCGGACGTGCAGGTGCTCGGTGGCTTTGCTTGGTTTGCGGCTTGAGGTCATCATGGCCAGGCTCTATCGTGGTCGGCCGCCGGAGGGTTGGACGGCAGCAGTGGCGGCTTGGATACTGGGGGCTAGGGCTGTTATCTTGGCTGCTTGGGTTTGGGCTTGGGCTTTTGGGGCTGGGCTCAAACTTGGGTTGCTGGGTTATAAACCTAGGCCCACATTATGGGCTTAAGGTTTTTTAAAGAGCCAGTACTAATCCAGATCATGGTTCTTCGGAATTGGTAATTATCTTGAGTTGGACTGGAGAAAGCGGCTTATGGATAAGGAGTCGGCTCCTATTTGTTTGCTAGGAAGTGGCTCTCTGTTGGTACCGCAATTGCACGCCTGGCTAATGGGGATGCTAGTCAATGATTTTGCCCTAGAAGACACGGAGTTGTTATTTGTTTATGGGTTCGCTTCCAAAGCGGGCTCAAATTCGACTTATAGTGAGTTTACATTAATTAGATAGGAGTGTGATAGTTACCCCGCCATTTTTCTGTCTTTAAGTGTATGTTAGACTCTGACTTTTTGGCTAGTCATCTAATGCAATGAACCTTTGTTTAAAAAAAAAAAAAAAAGGTTTGGCAAATATTTGTAGGGTGGCAGCTAGAAACACATTATGGTGAAGAAAGATTGGGTTCCAGCAACATTTATATAGAAGAGAGTTCTGGTTTTTTTATGCGGTGTGATGAACAATCTTTTACAAACCAGAACATTTAGATTCACATTTAAATAATGGTGAACAATATGAACTCTAAGTTTTTATTTTATATGCTAGGTAATGAATAGTCTTTGCATATAAGTTTAGAATTAATCCTTTGCATATAGGTTTAGAATTACATAAAATTAATTAAAAACCATATCAACTCTAATGGCCTAAACCCAGAAATCAGTGTTCATATCAACTGAAGCCCAATAATTACTTGAAAATTCTGCTGTCAACAACCTGAAGTACCAAAGTTTGTTCTTCTTACTTAGGCTACTAAGAATTAGTTGGGTAGTTTGTCTGTATATTTGCCTAAATTTTAGCTCTATTTAGCTTTCCTCCAATATCTCATTAAAAGAATATATGCATTCAGAATGCAATAAGCAAATAGAGAAGTCGGAGTATTACTTAATTAGCAACACAGGAAAATCATATAATTTGGTTCACTTAAGTTACATGAGAGAGATGCATATTTGCCATATGAAAATCAAATTAGCTTTACTTATATATCCACTTTTCGTATGAATCTCCTCACACTAATTCTGCATGAAAGTTTGTTGCAGCCTCCTCTGCATGAAAACAGCCACACAACCGGCCTCTCTTGTGTGAGACTATTTATAACCAAAAATTCTACAATGCACGTGATATCGATGTTACATAACTATTGGTGTCATTTAAGTTTTTTCTTCTTTGATAAAAAATACAAAACTAATGTCACCCTACTATATGCTCAGTTCACCCTACATCCAAATTTTATCACGCAAACTTCCAATGCTACCCTTAGTTACAAAAAGAAAAAGAAAATAAAAAAAAGATGCAAATTCTGTAGAGAACAGATCACCACCCACCATTCTATTGGCAATCTCATGGAATATGTCACCACTAATTGAATTCCCTGTGTCTTTCAACGGTTGGTTTAGGCTCTAGGGAGTAAAGTTATGGGTTTTTATGTATTGCCCTCATAGGTTGTAGGGGTTCCCTAATATTAAGAGAACTTATGTTCTCTTACAATCCAACGACTAATGGAAGAGAATGATGGCATATGAGTTGGGTGTTGATGGCGGTGGCGGCAGTTGAGGCAAGGATCGCCGACGAGGGAAGTATAATTTTTATCTTCATTGTTTTTTACATTTTATTTTATTTCATTTTTATAAGAGAGTTGTTTGGCTCCAAAACCAGTTGGCGTGCAAACTGTCTCTTTTGCTGCTGTGATTGCGCGGGCGTGCCAGCACCGTGGTGTGCAGTCGTCGGTGGAATCCCTTGACCTGACTTCTTGAATCAAGCGCTGTGGACGAGGAGAGCACCAACCTCGTCACAAGGCTCTTTTCTCTGCCTTTCGGAAAATGACTTTTTGCCTTACTGGGTAAGGGCTTTGGTTGTGATCTCTTCGCGAACACCGAATCGATACTCAATATTGTAGATTGAGCAGAGCAATCACCGGGAAGTCTGGAGAAGCACGGGTTTTGCTAAAGCGTGACTTTAGCTTCGCTGGGTTGCGAGGGCGTTACCCTTGCTTCGCTGGTAGTATCGGTGGCAGTAGCACTAACAGTCGGCTCCTGGGGAGACTGGGACTGAGAGTACGGTCGCCGGGTTGATCTGGTGATGCTGACAGTCGGCTCTTGGAGAGACTAGGACTGGCGCGCGGTCACCGGGTTTCAACGAGGTTGAAAGTTTGCTCCAGGGAGGCTTTGTAATCGCTGGGATTGATTGATTTGAGAGTTCTCTTTTAATCATCCTTGAAACCTAGTATTTATACCTAGGGTTTCGACTGTTCCTTGCTATAGAAGGATTATAGATTGAAGTTTCCTATTCAATCTCTGCTACCCAACTCCAATAAGGACTTGTTTTCCTTATGGATCACGGAATGGGCGAAACTGTAACCCAAACCCACGTAGGCTTATTTTTGGGCCGCGGGTATCGGCCCAAATCCACTAAAGGATCTTGCCAAAAGTACTTTTGGGCTCAAACAAGAGTAATATAGGAATATTTTGACTAATTTTTCACGTACGGTGAACTGAGTACAGGATAGGGTGAGTTTAGCTAGAGAAATTCTTAGGTAGGGCAAACATGTCACGTGGCTGGTACATCCAACCATGTTTCTCTGTCTCTTAATTGTACTCTGAAACTATCCATGTTTTATTAAAATAAAATACCCAATACATCCCCCATTACCTCCCTATATGGGCCATGATTGGTTGAGCACGCGACACATCTGCCCACTATAGTTCATTTCCTAACCTCGTGGACTGCGGACCCCATAAATTTCTTTTAAAAAAAAAAAAAACTTAATAAACAATGTAGATTATAGCACATTATTTTTAGATTTAAATTTGCTCACCATTTTTATTTTGTGGTGATATCACCACCCAATTAAAACTTGTCACGTCATGTAGAATTAATTTAATACTTAAAATTTATTTGTTTAATAAAACATCATGATTAACTATAATTATGTTTTATAACACATGACAGTTTTATATTGAGTGGTGGTATCACCACCAAAGTATTGTGATTTGTGTGCTTAAATGCAACTTACGCGCAATAAGGGCACGGTCATCAAAGAAGTGGGAAATATTTGAACCCGAAATTATCGTACCACGGGGATTGAAAAGCTAACTACAATCCTTAGTTATGCCGATCACTAAGTCACCAACAATTTAACAAACAAAACCTAAAAATACCGCCAAGCTATTTACATGCCCGGCTCGGAACAACCAAGCCTAAAATGGGTCAAGAGAACCACAAGTGAATGCGGAAACCCACAACCAAATGGTATGGACAATGAAAGTGGTTTGTGAAATTTGATTTTGAAAAATAAATTGACAGTTGAAAATTAAAATTGCAACTAAAGATAAAGATAATAGAAATTAATCAAGAAGTGGAAATTAGGTCACTAGGGTATCCTCCTAGTCAAATTTAATGCACAAATATGCTTCGACAATGGTCATTCAATTTATAATGGCATCAAGAACCGTACCCAAGGCTTTTCAAGGCTCATGGGTCATTAGATTCCTTAAAGGGTATTCCTACTCCGGATCAAGGGTCGTAGAAACTCAATTGAGACAATCTAGAGCCTTGTTAGGGCCTCTAGTTGCACCAAAAGGCGAAGAGTCCTAGAATCAAGGTTCCCAAGCTAGCCAATACGGCAATCGAAATTGGTATTGTAACTAACCATGTTCTAAACAAGTGTCCTAGCCATAAATTAGAGAAATGATTAGGTCCCCTAATTTGTTCTAGACATGCTCATCTACACATTCAAGAGTTAATCAAGCTCCTAAGCATGCATCTAAGCCAAATATTATAGAATAGAACATATGCCAAACACGAAATTGAAAACCATTAAATCAAAACATATTTATTACATTAAATCCATGCTAGGGCTCAAACCCTAGCTTCCTAAATAGACTACTCACAACCCATCCACAAATCAACAATAATATTCATCAATTAAAGAGGTAAAAGTGAAGAGGAGTGGAAAGTAACAAGAACAAGTCACAAATTGCTATGGAGTAATTATGACAAGCCTTGATTTATGACTTCCCACTATACCCAATCTCAAGTCTTGATGTAGATAAGATCCCTTGAAGCTCCTTGAAATCCCTTTGAGAAATTGATGAGGATTTGATGGAATTTTGGTGAGGTGAATCTTAGTGAGGAGGAAAATAAATCTTAGTGAGGTGATGGTAGTGAGGTGATGGTGGATCTTAGTGAGGAGGAAAATGAATCTTAGTGAGGAGATGGTGAAAATATGAGAAGGAGGAAAAATGGTGGTGTGGTGGAGTGTTAGAGAGAAGAGGAAGGGAGAGGATCCTCTCCTGAGCAAATTAAATACCTGAGCTACCTCAGCTTTGTATAATAAGCTGCCACGTGTCCAAAAATACATCTAACGGCTCTAATCTTTTGTTGCACTTAATTCATTTTTTGCAGCTTAATCTAACGATTAAAACATTCTCATTCTCTCTCTGCCTATTCAATCTCTCTCTCTCTCTCCTTCTTCTTCTTCTTCAACTTCGTATTCCATTATTGATGGTTCAATCAACTGCAGTCCTCCACCTCTACTATCTCCACTGAACCTCTCTCTTTCTTCATGATCATTATCATTTTCTTCCTTGCTCTCTTCACTTTCATACAGACCCAAAAAAATAACAATCCAAAATTGAAATCCTTGGCATTCAACAGCAAAATCAAATCTAAATGAAAACCGAATCTCAGGTTTTACCCTTGGCATTCTCTCTTCTCTTCCTACCCAAGTACCCAGACCAAAAATTGAATCTTTTGAAGTTCATCCTTCGAGACCTGGGTTATCTGGGTTCTCAACTTTGTTTTGGATTTGATTCTCCAAGCGACTGTGAATGGGAAGTTGAAGCCGGATGAAGACGAGAGAGGGGTGGATTGCAAAACAACAAATCTCAAGTTGTTTTAAATGCCAAGAAAGCCTACTAATCAATTACAAAGTATAAACGCAAAAAAATTGGTTTAGGACTTTAGGCAATGGAATATTAGAGAGAAGAAACATAAATTGAAATCAACAATTGAATCCCAGCCCCAAATTGTACCCATTAATTGAATCCCAACCCAACTCATCAATTAATTGGGCAAAGAATCACTCGATAAGGAGTGAAGAAGAACAGAAGAGAGAGAAAGAGAAGAAAAAGAAGAACGTGATGTGAAGGAAAGGGAAATCAGAAGAGAGAGGAAGGAAAGAATGAAGTGACCAGACGAAAAGAGAAGAATCCTAGACCGTTAGATTTGATTAATCCACGTGTCGTCATCTGCTTCAAAGCTCAGGTAGCTCAGGTATTTAATTTGCTCAGGAGAGGATCCTCTCCCGAAGAGGAATGGGGAGTGCGGCTGTTGGGGTTAGAGAGAGAATAATGGGATCTGTGGTGTGTGCGGCAGAAGGGGAAGAATAATAGAGAATGGTGGAATAGAGTCGTTTTGCTGGGTGCGGCCCTCTGGTGAGTGAGAGAGAGTATATCCATATAGAATCATTGATTAGGTTTTTGAATGGATGAATCGGTGGTGTAGGGCTGGAAGAAGAGAATAGGATGGACACGTGTCATACTGTGACAGGAAGAGAGCAAAAAGGAGAGAAAAGAAAATAAAAAGAAAAGGATGAAGAGAGCACGTGGGGAGGGGACTCTGATGCTGACGTCAGCAAAGCTAATTTTTTTTTCTTTTTTCTTTTCTTTTCTTCTTTCTTTTTTTTTTTTTTGCTTTCTTTTTCTCTCTTCTCAATGCACTTTTGCATATGTCATCGGAGACAATTGGATTCTACTCCCTTGATGGCATTGACCATGGTTGATCCGCATTGACAATTTCGTCATTTTGTCGGAAACTCTATTTTGCTCCAATTTCGCTCTATTTTCACTCCAATTTCTTCATGTTTCCACAACTCCACTTATTTGCTACAAGGTAAATAAAATTGGATTAATTACATTATAATTGGCTCAAGGATTAGCTTATTTCTAATGTTTTAGATACAATTGCATGCATATAAATGCGTGTAATCATATTAGTGGTGAGCAAATTTGAATCCCATTATTTTTAAACACTTCTGAAATTGAGGGAACTCAAAATTCATAACACATTTTCTTCTATGATTTTTTGAAGTCAGAAACCAATTTGAACACATTCTAAAATCATGCTTTACGAATGTTGAGCTTATGGTAATGGTACAAGATAATTTTAATAAAAATTAGTGACAACAAAGTTTAGCAAGTATCGGCGTGCCATTGCATTCCACGGGTGCCCCAATGGCACGTCCCAACGTATAACATGAACTTTCAAATGTTTTCTAATTGATGGAATATTGAAATTTCTAACGGAAAAGTCAACATACAAGAAAGTCATAAAAACAATTTGTTCAATGTTTTAGTGTTTCGAATGTTCAGGCATATTCTAAAAAGTCATGTTAAACGAATACTAAGCACATGACATAGGTGAATTTTAAAAGACATGAAATTCAGGTAAATAGTTCATTTTTGTTTAACTAAAATTTGATGCTTGTATTACCACATATCTCAACTTCATTAGTTTTTTTTTTTTATGACTAAACAAAAACAGGAAAAACAAACTGCAAAACAAAGTCCGTAGCTACTCCCTCACTCAGCTGATCAAACTGGAACGCTTGGGACACGGAAAGGGCAGTTATGCCAAACAGCAACATCTCTATCCTTTAGATCAAAACTAGCTAATTTTGTTGCTGACAGCTTCTCTAAATACATGTCTAAACCTGATGAAAGAAAACGAGGCAGCAATGGTCTTGATATCAGCCACCAACGCTTTGATTCTCCAAGGAACCGAGGCTTTTCCCAGAATGCAGTCAATAAGTAACCTGGAGTCCCCTTCCACCCAGACTTTTGAGAAATTATAAAACTGAGCTGAACTAAGAGCATCTATGAGAGTAGTGACTTTTTGTAATTTCTGTTATGTGCCAGCCGACGGACAATGTGAGGGTTTGTTGCTGTTATGGAATGCAAATAATTTTAATACCTCAGTTGTTGATTCTCATGATAGGTTTATACACTGCTTATGCTCTGATCCTAAAACTAGTAACTCTTGGTTGATAACATTTTTATATATGTACCCTCAAAAACCTCTACAGGCTGATTTATGGAATAGACTGTTAACTTTAAATTCTTCTTTCGATGTTCCTTGGTTACTAATGGGTGACTTTAATTGCATTCTCTCTTTGGATGAAAAATTGGGTGGGATTAGAATGGCTAACCGCTATATGGTACAATTTCGAAATTTCTTGAATAGAGCTGCTTTGCCTTTTACTGGTAATAATTTTAGTTGGTGTAATAAACAGCAGGATGATCATACAATTTATGAAAGATTGGATCGTGTTGCTAATCCTAAAGCTTAAGATATGTTTCCCCATTTAGCTTTAACTAATTTACCAATTGCTGATTCTGATCATGGTCCAATTTATCTTTCTTTTAATCCTACTGTTACTAAGAAACGTAAAGCGTTTAAATTGGAAGCTATGTGGATCAATCATCCTGATTTTTCTTCCATTGTTAATACTTCTTGGCTAACTGCCACTACTAGAAATGCTATAGAAAATTTTGTTACTAAGACCAATGCTTTCCAGGCGTTGGCTAAAGACTGGAACTTTAATGTGTTTGGCAATATCTTTCACAGAATGAAAGACTTACATACACAATTACAAATGTTTCAAAATTCTATGCTTTCTAATCCTGATCCTGGCCTTTCCTTAAGGGAATCTCATCTTCATTAGTTCATATCTTACGTAATTGTACTTGCATATTTCCTACAAAAATCTACTTTCTAGTTGTATCTTAGCTTCTTACCTCATTTTTCTATACACCCCTTTGATCGAAAAAGTTAACGAAATGTGATAAATATTTGTAAATAATTATTTATACTTTTGAACTTATCAACTGATAAGCGTTGATCTCATATAAACTAATGAATAACCACAAGCAAGTTCTTTACTTCTGGGTGGGGAAGCAGACAGGCATGATCTCTTCCATAGATGCAAGTCATGCCACATAAAGCTATTAAGGTAAATGTAATAAACAAATGACATCAAATTTTCATTCTGAATAGGGTCATCAAAGAATTGTCACAAATGAACATAAATACCGTAAGTTATTACAGCATCATGGGGGAATAAAATAAAATATGAACAAAAAAAAGTCTGTACAAGTTTCATAGATACAGGACCAATGTTTAGAAAAGCCAACAAATGATTGAGCTGGACGGTATATTCTGTATCCGAGAGTATATACAAAATACATAACAAAAGCAAAATGGTCAAAAGAACAAAGGGGGAATCCCTTTGATCATCATCGATTTGTCCACCACATTTCTATACATCCTTCTTCCCTGTGATCAGTGCTTCGGATTTGCAGATGGGGCAGACATTTTTCACAAGCAACCACTTCTTTAAGCAATCTGCATGATACTCATGTCCACAATGAAGAGTCCCTATCTTCTCCTGGTTCTTATAATAATCCTGTGAAATCCGAAATGCCACAAGTATTAATATAGCAAAAGTACACTTGCTAAAAGGGCACAGACTGGCCAACGACCAAAAAGGAAAAAAAAAAAAACATTTAGAAAACATTTCAAAGTGGTATGCTACCTGGCATATTATGCAAAAATCAACTTCCTTCTCTGGACATCCAGCTTCTTCCAGATTTATAACTGTACCAGATGATAAATAACTCCTTGTGTTTAGTTGTTTGCTAATGCTGTCCTCCGACAACCCAGTGTTTACATGGCCAATTTGTTCCCCCAATGCAAGAAGCTCCTACAGTTGAAAGTGAGGATACCAAAATTAAAAATTTGTGGAGGTAACAGACTAATCACTTAAATATAAATGATACAACTATACACCTCTGATCATGTTATTTAATTTAGTTATTGAAGTTTACCTCATAGGACATGTCCTCTATGTCCAACCGCATATCTCTGTGCTGGTCACCAAAGTTGCCAAATTCTGGAACATCTAGTATGACACCCTCCTAAATAAATACACCAAACCAGTCAGCAAACATAAAAGGGATGGTGATTATAATGAGCATATACGTGTGCATGTGTGTGTGCGCACAAAAAGAAAGAGGAATTACGTCAACCCCAAGAACTCTCCAATGCGCAAGGTTGTGGTGTCTTAGAGCCGTCTCAGAAATGACTCCTTGGTGAGGCCTGTATATTCTAAAGCCGGTTTGTGGAACGGGTCCTGGTTGCCTACGACCAATCTCCAGACCATTCTGAGATGGATTCCTGGTGGAGCTGCGTGAGGAACTTGAGGGTAGTCTATATGAAGGTTCTGTGGCTACGTGGGGAAGATTCAGGTTGTGGCCTCTCAATCCTTGCATGGGTGGTGGAGCTACGTGATGATTTTGATGCCGGTGGTTGAGCGGAGGAGGATGCCGGAGAATAGAGGAACTTCTGTTGCTAGATGAATCATGATATCTTTGCATACCCATGTTGACACTGTCCATGGAACCTCCGCCGACATTGCCACCTGTAAGAATGTGACAGAAAGATCCAATTATACTATAGTACCATACATTCATTACTAAATCATGACATATTGGTGGCTTTCCTTAAGCTCCATATGCAATTCCAAGAACAGCACCCCAACAAAATACAGGCACAAAATTGTAGTTGTTCTCAAATTTCCCACGGCTTTTTTGGGCCATGGGAAACATCTAAAGTGAACTTCTTTCACTCTTACAAAACAACCACAAACGATCAGTCGTTTTTTCCTAACAGAAGGGCCACATGATCCTTTCACAGGCCCAAAGTGCCAGTTCTTCTGAGGTAACTTTGTGCATGAACTTCATTTGGGTGCCATAAATGGTATTCCAAAGGAAACTTTTCATGTAAATAGGATTTTGATGCCAACAGAAAAGTTAATATTCTGGTTTTAATGAGCAGGATCAACGGCCAAAAGTAACCTAAGTATGACCTATCTGACAAGGTATGACCTACAGTGATACAAAAAAAAATGCAATTATAAGGGAAGAAAATAAAAGACAAACACCTACCATGCATAAAAGGAATAGGAACTTGATTCCAGGCTGAAGCTCCTCCATCTCCACTATTACTACTTAAATGTTGGTCCAACCAGAGTGTTCCAGCCGGCTGAAAGCGCTGACCCACATAGTTTCCTTGACTCAGATGGTTGTGGTCATGTGTTGGTACAGATTCCAACCCAGTTGTAGCTGAACGATTCCTCATGCTAATCTGAGGTCCAGCTTCCATAATTGGTGGATTGCCAGTTCCTACGAACTGAGGAGGTAGGGCAAAGTTTACAGCATCCATTACAGCTACCCCTTCAGGATGCCTCATATTCAAAGGAGGCACAGAAGTACTAGGGCTTGCAGAGGCATTGAAATATTGGAAATTCCCCGGCAGGCATTCAGGATTCTTTCTCTTGCATGGACCTCTGAGATCATCCATGATGCGACTATTCCTCCCATACTCATCTGCAGAAATTCCGACGACTCCATAATTGCTAGAAGAAGGCAGCGAATCAGAGGCCCCATGATTCATAGGAACAGGTAATACCCCAGAGCTAGATGAAGGTGTCATGTAGGAATAATAAAAGTTGGCTGGAGTTGCAACACCCAAATCAAGATTATGATGATGCTGACCATTGTATTGGGTCATTCCGTAGAATGGGGCACTATCATAACGCTCGGGTAAATGTTGGGTGTCAAAATTAGTACTGCTCCCTGATGCTGTTACCATTGTGTGGATATTAGGTTGTTGGATACTGGTTGAGCCGCCAAAATGGATGGAGGGTGGCGGACAGAGATAAGCTTCACCTTGTTGATACATTTCCAAATCCATCATCTGACTAGGGCATAGCATATTTCTTTGCCCCATTGACGCCAATAATTATATAACTGTTCTCAAACCAAATCATTTATTAAATTCAGTCAGGTGAGCAAGATTATAATTATAGCCAAAATCTCATATAAATACATTAAAAAAACTAACTGACCATTATCTTTTCTTTATTGAAAAGAAAAGAAGTAATGAAAGCCGTGAATCACCAGCAAAACCAAATGAAAGATGAGCTTACTTGATAAAAAAACAATGTAGTTACAGATTTTTCTATGACTTTATACAATAACAGAGGCACCACTTGAAAGAACTTAGTTCCAAGGATCAAAGCACTTCAGCAGAACAAATTCAATGCCAATATCTCATGGGCAATACAAAGAAGTCCTGCCCATGATTTTGTCCAAACTAGCCATGCACAGAACCTCCAATCATATCTCAGCCCAGGTCACATTGCCCATAAATGACTACCCCATACCTAATATATCCCTTCCATCATGGTACATGGTACCGTTGATATCATGATCGAAAACTGTACAATTTAATATACAAACAGAATGGGGAACAATGGCCGCTACATGCAAAGAACTATCATGAAATTCAATGAACTGCAAATTTTATGGGGTCACTGGGATCAAAAGAAAACAAAAGGCGTATATTTGCAGGACTCCTGAAGGAACTTAATCATGGAGATAAACAACAGAAAATTTAGACCATACAATATAATACTAACATGATAACTTCTACAAACTTGGTCTAATCTCAGAAGCATAGAAATTTCCCAATATCTGTGCAGCTCTCGATTCAATTACCATACAAACATATTGAAATTCTGAATTTTTATGGTTTCTTTGACTTTTCAAGAAATCCAGGAGAAACCCAAATTTATTTTACAAAGATAATTCCAATTTGAACTAATCATAAGAAAAGTATAACATGCAATCATGTACCTTATTATCATATAACAAGTTTCAGCCAAAGGGGTAATCTTTCTAACCAAAAACCTGCAAAAAAAAAAAAAAAAAAAAGCAAGGAAGAACAAATCAGGGTTTAAATTCAACAACACCCAAAAGGGTCACCTGGGTTTGCTTATTGGCAATCATCTAAATTGTAATCGGAAACAAAAAAAAAACAAACAAAAAAAAAACGAAAATCCCAGAAACTCAAAACTGAACGCAAACACAAAAGCTTGAAACTTTAAGCAAAAGAAGAATGGATGATGAAGAAAGTTTGATAATTTATGACAGATTAGAAGAGAGAAACTCACCGATGAAGGCAGGCGAGATCAGAAGGATCTCCTCCAGGTCCAGGGTAGAGAAAAAGAGAGAGAGAGAGAGAGAGAAAAAAAAACTGGGCCTTGAAATATAATTGAGAGAGAAAATTGCAATCCTGTGTTCTTTTGTACATAGAATAGAAAGAGAGAATATTTATTTTATATACGGATTTATGGCTCTGCGTTTCTAATTCTGACCGTTTAAGTTTGTTTTTTTTGTTATTTAATTTTGTTTTATTTTCTGTTTGTATTTTGTAAGTTGTTTTTTTTTTTTTTTTTTCCCTTTCTTTCCAGTTAATTCTGGTTGATACTGAGCCTGTTTAGGTTGAGAATACTGATCCTGGTTAATTCTGGTTTGCATTACTTCTTTTAATGTGTTGTGAAAACTAGATATTTTTGAAAATTTTGTTGTGGGTTGTTTTTATTTTAAAAATCTACGGCAAAAATTCGGTGTGTAAAATTAAGTCCTTTTTTTTTTTTTCTAATTTAGATTTTATTTTGTTTTACAAGTTATAATTAGATATTCAAAACCAACAACGCCCTGCCTAATCAGTTTTCTTTTCCTAGTAGGCAACTTACGCACCTGACCTGGTAAGGACCAACTTCCTTTTTCTTTTTGGCATTGTTGAACTGATGCATTCAATTTTTACATAAAGAAATTAAAGGTGAGGAAGAATAAAAAATCGTTGGGCTTTTTCTACATCAATTATAAATTGAATCTACTTGTATTTAATAATAGTAATAAATTCAAAACAAATAGATTTGCAAACGTAAAGGACGGTTATTTATAATTGCAACATTAAAATAGTACATAATGTAATCATGTAAAAATTATTTTAGTACCGCTCTTTTTGAAAGTGTTGTAAAAACAGTTAGGCTCTTCGTAAGGAACCACATGTTAAGTGCTTCTCAAAAACATTAAAATGTCAATGTTTAGCCACAAACTTTGAAATTAATTGATGAAGGATGTTTAGCCACAGTAAAAACTAACAAAATACTTGCCTCAACCCAAATAAAAAAGCAAAATATATATCTTATGCACAGTTGACAAGTGACAACCACCACCACCACCACCACCATAACATTGAATTATGGTCCATTATACCACATGTGAAAACAAAAACTATGGGGAGCAATTCACGTGGTAATGACATTTTTATTTTCTAAATCAAGAACAATGTTATTTTATTAACTCATATTGATTTAAGGTAGACCCTTTGAAGGTGGCATTAGGTACATTGAACAAGATTTGTGTCCACTTCTCTTTATATTTTCAAGCAAAAAGAATTATCAATTCTTTGGTGACCAATAAACCTATGTATTTATCTGTTTTCCAATAATAAAGAAGTCTGGTTGACCTAAACATCCAAATAGGCACAACGTTTTTCTTGTGCTTCTATGACTAAAGCCGCCATATATTGGTTGTTTTGGTCAAGAACGAGTCTTGAAAAAATAAGGCCATGTTTGGTTACAATATTTTTACCATCCAAAGAAAATGGTTTTTAGATGACTTTTCTTATTGTCATTATGTACGTGCAATTTTGTTTTTGGATGGTGTCATTGTGAATGTGTCCAATTGTGGAAAAGGGATAGCCAATGCCGATAAGAGTAGTGTCAACAATCTACATCACCATCACCCAATAATGGAACAAAGATTATAAGATGAAAAGAAATCGGAGGTTCAAAATGCCAAAAGGATATTCCCCTTCCATTCATAGAATTTTAGATTTTTAGAGTTGGAAATTACATTTTCTTCATTGGAGAAAAAATAAAAGAGTGAGGCTTTTGTCAATTGTCATGTGGTCCATTATCTGATGACCCAAAGAACTAGGATTGGAGTTGAGCCGTTGAGGTGAAGGATGGTACACTGCTTTGGTACCTTTGTAGCTTTAACAAAGTACTGGACTTGATGATAAATGAAAGGATATGGTCATGACATCAATTTACTACTATATATATATATATATATATTTGTTTTTTTTTTTTTTTTTTCTGTTTACCACACAACTGTCTTATTGAATCAAATTAAGAACTTACGTTTGTGGAATGAATTTATGTTACTAAACTTAATAGTCATAGACTTATTTTAATTCTTAAGAAATAGAGATTGCAAACCTTTTATATTCTGGATAAGAAGGAAAAGTTTTAGGCCTTGTTTGGTATGATCAAAAAAATATCACCCAACAAACTACTAATTTTATAGTATATAAATTTTTAGTAATATTTTATTTACTAAAACTGTGAGAAGACTTGATGTACCCTTGCATCTTGTCGCCATTTAGTCTTCTATCAAGTTTACCTACAGTTTTAAGAATTTATGAGATCGATTTTTATGTGTAGTCTCTAGATCGTAAGCTATATGACAGTTATCACCAGAAGAATCACAAATTGTTAAAAAGATGTCAAACAAATAGTAATAGCATTTAACAGCCTTAAAAGAATACAAGAAAAATGCGTGTGATAATAGAAGTTCGGTTTTAAAATATGTTTTCTCTATATTGGATGAGGTTTAGCGAACCCACTCACAACTCTTAAAAGAAGTCGCATCAAAAAAGGAGGCACCCAACTTCAATCAAGAGACCTAGCTAGGTTGGCAAGAGCATTGACAACGCTTGTAAATATGATTCAACTCACAAGTCACAACACCAATCTCTATGCAAATAGACTCCTTTTCATAGACATAAAATGCCTAGACTTGTCAAACTACGAGTTGATTCTAGGAGAAGTAAAAAGTTGAGCAGTGGAGGACGTCATTGACCATGGTAATTGGTAAACGAAAACACCATAAAGACGAGGAGTCAACTTAAAAACACTTGAGACTTGTGAAGCATTCGTTTGCATGCGTAATCTGGAAGTAGCCGCCAAACTGACGTAAACAAAGCCCTATCAGACATTGAGGTATCTTCCTTCTTCCTTCTCCAGCTCATGGTTTAATTTGCTTAAACAGTCGGTTCTGACCAGATTCTATCACTTTCGATAACCTAGCTCAGACAAGGAAGATGTGAGGTAGCTGCCTTGGTATATTACTCGGGCTTTTCGCAGCGGTGGCCACCGTCCAAACCTCTCTCCTTCAAACTTTCTTGGATTCCTTTCTCACATCTTTGCTTGGAAACAGGATACGACCCGGAAATGCTATGAAACAACAATGCTCAGTTGCCGGAAGCTTTGTGTTCAGACCAATGAATTACTCCATTATTAAAGAAAATGCTTTGGTGTGATGAGGTTATAATATATTGGTGCAAAACCTGCTTATGGGTATACGATGTAAAGCTAACCATTAGAGACAGATGGGTCAATTAGGTATCTGGACCACTCAACAAAACAATTTCTGCAGAGCCAAAGAGTGAGTTGAACAAGTAATGGGCACAAAGGATATGCTTTCCATGCTCATGGCTGTCATGGGAACCTCAGGCAAGCCCTTTTTGTTAAGAACTTGTGAGTTTGTGATAACCAAGAATATGTATTATATTCCCACACCATATTTCCATAAATACCGAAACAAATAACAATTGTATGTTAAATAAGAAAGCATAGATTGTTTGAAATATAAGCTGACTGGAAATACAAGTAATACAGAAACATGAAGAAAAAGCAGCAGCCCAAGTCAATCACATGGCTTATTTCACTTGCGTCCCTCCAATTGATTAATTATAAGCAAGTTATTGATTGGAATTGAAAATGGTTCAACCTCCAGTTGTTTAATAAGCAGGTTAGCTCTAGTCGGAAGAAAATCATGAAAAGCCTTCCACAGGCATAACTTGACCTTCCTCGGCACTCTACACATCAAGAAATTAAGACTTCTAAAAGAAATCAAGCTGTCTCTTGCCACGACATATGCACTGCTAACTGAAAATTCACCTCCGGAATCGTAGTGCCATACTAATTGATCAAGAGGGTGAAGGAAACTCAAAGGGATAGACAAAATAGATTGGACATCCTATTAATCATACTCAAACAAACCCTATTTGTCTAGATAGATAACCAACAATATGTTTTGGTATATTGCCACACCATATTTCCATGAATACCGAAACAAATAACAATTGTCATACACTATTGTTAAATCAGAAAGCATAGATTGTTTGAAATGTAAGCTAGCTTGAAATACAGATAATACAGAAACATGAAGAAAAGGCAGCAGCCCAAGTCAATCTACTGGGCTTTTCCATAACTTATTTCACTTACGTCCCTCGCCTTTTTTCTGTTCCTTGGCTGACAAATAAAATAGATCACTATTAGTAATCAAAAACAAAAGGATGACTGAGTTCTAGATAGCACAGTTTCAAATTTAAATAAATAAATCAGCCGGGGAGTACAGGAGAAAAGAACAGGATGGCATTTTTTAAGGCACACAGTTTAGAGTACATACCAGCCTTCTCCTCTTCTCGCTTCTTAGCAGCCTCTGCCCTTTGTTGGCGAATCATGGCTAAACGTTCTGCAAGAAAAAAAGAATATCAAAAAGAGAGATGGTGTTCAGAGGGTGAAACACAGAACTATTGCCAGGTGACACACGGAGGCAAGAAGTTCAACAATCTGTATTGAGAAATTATATCTGTATCCTGAATCTTGATGTAGAAAACCAAAATATGCACAATCAATGTAATATTAACTTGAGCAGGTTGAATGGCTACATGATCAGTTAGTTAACCACAACCGCAGATTGTACACTTTGGTTTCATCGGCTTCAACCAAAGATCAAATTAAAATTACGTTTATTTTAATGGCATCCAATATAATGGTACAAGCTATATCTTCACCATCTCAGTTGAAATAACTAATCAGGAGCAACCACGGATGATGTATACTCTGTAGTTTTTTTTATGTACAACTATATTCCGGACAATTGTGTTGCATTACTACAAATTTCAATATATTAAAAAATACGAGATGGTGGAACAATATTCCATTCACCTAAATTAACTCCTCTTTCTGGGAAAGAATACATCTACTTTTAACCACAAAGAGAAGTCTAGCAACAATTGCTACGAAGTTTAAAGCAAAAGCTCTGAATGCTAATTGAGAAAATTCAGTTCGCATATTATAGCCTGCCTTAACAGAATTCCAATTAACTGTCAAAGATGAAGCTATAATTTGTCAATTTTGCATATTACCTAAATCTTTCTTTGCTTGTTCAGTTTTTCCCTGCTCCTGCAACCTCATGTATCGCTCATGAGCCTTTTGTTTTTCTATCTCCTCCCTGCAAACAGATAGACATGAAACAAAATACCCTTGAATCACTCAAATATTTGGTACAAAAGACAACACCAATTTGATAATATTGGTCATAAGCCTTGGAGCATCTTACGGAAATCTAAAAACTGTAACTACAGAAGTTTAGATCTGTGAGAGATTCAACAACCCAGGAATCACAAACAAAAAAGAAAGAACAAATGAAAAAAAAAAACCAGTTCGTAAAAGTAAAACAGTAAGGATAACAATAACTTTATCCATTTTCCTCACTTAGTAATTTCAGTTAGAATGGTTCTTTTTTTCTTTTTCCTTTTCCTTTTTTCTTCTTTTGGAGAAGCGACTAATTAGTTTGGGGGAAACCAGCTTTCGGACTATCTTGGGCTTCATTATTCACTGAGCTTTTAACAGATTTCTTTTTTAGCCATTCTCATAGATTGGATAGTAGCGGTGCTTATTGTGCACACAATAACTGTATAAGTTTGATTGTGACTAACAATTACATGATTGCGCACAAAAAGGATGAATAAGATAGAAGCAATAAAGATACAAGATTTTGTTGGGGTTTAGGGATTTAGGGACTTGTCGGAACTTGTCCCATAGAAATTGAATACACAAGTCGTACGAAAGATTGCATACCTTTCACGCCTAGAAAGTTCAGTTGTTTTCTCAAGCTGCAAAAAAAAAAAAAAAAAAAAAGAACATATGGTCAATTAGTATGGGACAAAACATATTAAGTTTCTTGTGTTAAAACTTTGGCTGGTACAATCAGATCAATTATGAACAAATTATTAGCTTACATCGACATTTTTAGCCTTCACATTCTTTGGCTTTACTAGATTGGGATTCTCAATTTCTATGATTCCCTGAGTACCCTTCCGCTTCTGTTAACATATGACCACAATTTCAGCATGATATAGTATAAATTCATATAAAACAAAGATGCTACAAAAGAGAATGAAGACATAGAAAAAAAAAAAAAAACAGTAAATGAACTGACTTCTGCTTCTTCTTCTTCTGATGATTCCTCTTCAGACTCCACTTCTTCCTCCTCTTCAGCTTCTTCCTACAATATTAAAGAGGACACTTATATAAAAATTACAGCATTGGATTGAATCCATGCATGTGTCCAAGAGAGAGATGCATGGAAAAATTCACAAGGTAATCCTCAGAAAGTCTAATTTTTAAAGGATCAAAGACATATGTATAGTTGTGTCCATGATTGACTAAACCATGCTTCATAAGCTTCCTACTAACCAGAAAATTTGGTTACAGAACACCTAGGTTCTGCAACTCAATAGATCAAGTCATACTCTAAACAGAATCAATATATATTAGAATAAGAAAACACACAGAAGCACATTATATGACTCTGCATGTGTATACAAGAAGATCTTATTAAAAGAAAACAAGAACAGATCTGGAAATCATGACTGCAGCATGAATAACAGCAATCTGTATTCTACTAATTTATATGAGAAAAGTTTATACCAATAGACTGAAGAACAAAGTATTACCCTTCTAAAGCTACGTGGACGGGCCGAGGTACCAGCAACTGCAACCATTTGAAGTATAGACAAAAGGCAACCATAGTCAGCTCATGGCATATGAATAGTAAAAGCAGTTGTTTGAAACAAGTTTACGGATTACCAAACTTGACAATACGAAACTAATATTGTTTAACCATCAACCAGATATACAAATTCAAAAGTTACTAGGTGTAGACAGTTCCCATGGTTAACTATTCACGTATCATATGCATAACTTTGCCACTAAATGTAAAATCAAATGAGCGGAAAGAAACAATCTTTCCTGCCAAGGTATATAGGATACCCTCTAATCAACAAAAAAAAAAAAAACGAAACTTTCAGACAACCCTCTCTACTTTTTTCGAAGCTGAAGTGGTGAGGAAATACAAATTGAATTGAGCATATGACCTCATTCACCGCATAAGGATCGAACTGAATTCAATCATCTAATCCCGATTCAAAATTACCATTAAAGCATTGGAATTGAACCGAATTGAATCAATTGAATCAAATAGACCAAATTTCAAGCCAAATCACTACCAGAAACCTAGAACTTACAATCTTTGAACTGTTATACTGGTCCAAATTTCATTAAAGGAACAAAAATTCATGAAAAAGTTACGAGCTTTCAGATTAAGGCACCAAATTCAGAATCAGATATGCGCAAAAGGTTTACAAATTCATGTAGATCTAGAAAACACCAAGCAGCTGAGACCCTGCGAATACAGAAAAGACGAATATATAGAAATAGAGGGGGAAGTGAAAGAATGAGAGAGAGAGAGAGAGATTGAATACCCATCTCTTCGTGAGTGGAGAAGTGGCGGTGACCGGTGGGCTTGCCCTTGAACTTGCCTCTTCCCATTTTAGATTCAAGAGATAACAGAGAGAGAGAGAGATCGGTTGGGAGGTCGGAGAAGAAGGAGGAGGAGGAAAGCTGAGGAGGGAGGGGAAGGGTTTTTGTAATTTATAGCCTGCTGCTGCTGCTGCTGCTTCTTCTTCTTGCTGCTTTTGGCTTTTGCACTTGAAGACCTACTGTACGAGCCGAGCCTTTTACGTCCCTAAATGGTATTTACCATCTCACGCGCCGCTCTCGCGAGTGCTCTCCGTATAACTTCCGATATTTTTTTTTTTTTTTTGAATGATCCGATATTTTATTTTAGTACGTTTTAGTTTTTTTTTTTTTTTTTATTAGATTTACGATCAGTTCTGTTTGGGATTGCAAGTGTTTTTGTTTTGAAATCAAAAGCACTTTT
The DNA here is from genome assembly GCF_958449725.1 of Rosa rugosa. Taxonomy (NCBI): domain Eukaryota; kingdom Viridiplantae; phylum Streptophyta; class Magnoliopsida; order Rosales; family Rosaceae; genus Rosa; species Rosa rugosa. The sequence continues at coordinate 51,413,574 of NC_084821.1, read as the reverse complement.
TTATAGTCCTGAAAATATTTTGTGGATTATCGAAGCAATCTCAAACGGAGTCATTGTATTTTTTTTTTTTTTGGTCAATGAAAACATTCATTAAAAAAACCAAAGGGAAGAACCCAATGGAAAGAGTCCAAACAAGGCCCAATTACAAGAAATACTAACAAGGAAAATTACTACTCAACCCAAATCCACATAGATAGGGCAAAAGAGAGTAACCCTAAAAATTAAGAAAAACAACATCTTCTACAATACAACAGCCGCCACCCAAGCCAACCGTGCCACCGTCGTCATCGCCGCCGCTGCTCGGAGCCAAAAGGTAGGGAAAAGTGCCATATCGAGGAGATAACATCCGAATAACCGCTGCCAAAACAATCCCAAAATACAAATCCAAACCAAACCAAGGTAATGAGGTGATAAATAAGGATAAAAACACAGTTTTGAAATCAAAAGCACTTTTTTATAGTCCTGAAAATATTTTGTGGATTATCGAAGCAATCTCGAACAGAGTCATTGTATCATGTAGTCGAAATTGGATATTTATTACAATGTATTTGTACTGCAAATGTGTTGGGGAATTAGACATTTAAGTGTTGTTTACCTATTGAGTTAGTTATTTATTCCGTTATGCTCGATTATTGGATTTAAATTTAAGGATAGAGAATAATGATGTAGTGGAAAGTTGGAAACGGTTTATTTTCTTATTTATTCTCCACAGTTAGATTTATAACACAACTCAGTAATTAATGAATTGATTGAGGAGTTAAATTTAAATTCATTAAATAAAAAAAATGCTGAAAATTTCATCAAAATGTCAATACATATCTTCTAAAAAGATGTAGACTATATAGCAACTCTTGTGACTAGAGCAAAAAGGAAGTGATTCCAATTTCTCTATTCATGGAACGATGCATATTATTGTTCCTCTAAAGCATAATACTCAATTTTATGGCAGGTTGGGTGGTGGGAGTCGAAGTGCAAATCATTGTCGAGAATATTAGCAAAAATGGAGGAATATATATATATGAAAATCCTAGCTACCTTTTCTCTTGCTCAATTGTTTATAGAATCGGATACCACCTAAAGCTTACTGCCGTGACCAGACTACAACTCCTTGGTTAACCAGTTGGGCAGTTAGGCCAGTTTGGTAACTCTTGAAATGTTTCTTTTCCATAGCTACTTGGGATGTTTGTAATCATCATACTCATGCAGAGATTCAATTGTATCGGTATATTGAGGCACTACATTACAAATGTTATCTAATAAATTTTGGATATTCCAGTACCAAGTTAATTTAAGATTTCCTCCGCAATGATCATCCAAGAATATAAGTCAGTCCTAGGACTTAAAATCAGACCATAAGGGGCAGTTGATGGATAACAACTGTATATTCATGCATGCAATACCTTGTTGGTCTAGACTCTAGAGATATAGAGGTGACTAAATTAATCGAAACATGGTTAATTACAGACTTTACGGTCTCAGACCAACAAGAATATTGCATGAAGCCATGAATATTCAGTTGCTATCGAGTTGGGTAGCCAAAGGATTAAACCCCAATATCCATAGAAAAAGAGGATGAACCAACATTAAGCCAAATGAAGTAGCTCATGAAGCTCCCAATCAAAAATTAGGAGAACCGAAGTAATATTCGAAAGACCATCATAAGGCTCCCTATAAAACATAGCCCGAGCACCATAGTGAAATATACCATGAATAATGATCTTTCTCCTCGTTCTCATGTCGTAACATCTTTGGGGCCCCATATATATATATGCACCCTATCATTCCCATGATAGCCGAATCCTTGAAGATGAGACCCTAGGCCTGAGACTATGGCTTCCTTTATAAGTAGAGACACATCTATGATCTATGTCCACGAACTAGTTATTGCTGAAAAATTCCCATAAAAAGTAACAAGAGATACATATTTGCCCCCAAATTATTCACCGACAAAATATAGCAAAAATAGACACCCTGTTGTTGATACCCAAATTTCCACAAGTTCAAATTCTATGAGTGATAAGCGAAGAGGGCAAGTCATCAACCTCGTAACCTAATTGGGCCTTCAAGCAAGCCCATTTCACGTCAAAATGAAGCTCTCTATTTAGCAAGCTATACGAGAAGCCCAAATTCTCAAACGATTGACATACATTTTCAAAGGAGCTAACACGCTTATTTACCATGCAATACGCGTAGACCCAAGTTACGTTTGGGGCTTATACGGCGGGATGTGGTGTGGAAGGTAACGGATCCTGTGAGGCCCATTGTTACGATAAGGCCCATCGATAATTTTGGACTTGGGAACCAAAATTCATGCTTGATGGACCAAAATCTTAACATGGGCTAGTAGAGAGATGAAAGCAAGCCCAACAAGACTTAGAGCCCACTAGAGTCATTCCCCTACCCAAAGTCCACTACACTAGAACCGGTAGCCCAAAAAAATCGTTGGAGTCGTCTTCCCCAAATCAGGAACGTTGTTCCATCAAGTTGTTGCTGGGATTACTACTCCACCCATTTCTGGTAAGAACCCCAAGTCTATACAAAAGCTTCCCAACTCTCATCCTCCGAAATCCTATCTCAATTTCCAATAATCCTTAGATTTTTGTGATCACAATTTACAATAGCCCAAATCAAGGGATTATGATCTCTCCAAAATCACAGCAGCACGAAATCTGGGATCCCCATCACCGTCCTATACCCGCGCCACCGGTCTTTACCCACTTAGCCAAAGCAAGCTTTCACTCTTTTGATTTCATGGGGAAAACAAAAGCTGAAAGTTTTAGAATGATCCCATCAAAACTGAGAATACCCTTTCAAAGCCTCTGGTTCTTGGCGCAAATCCTCCCCGTCTATCACCGCTATAAAGGGCGAGTCCATTGCCGTAGGAAACCAAGCCACAACAGCCCAGAAACATCAAGCAAGAGATCAAGCTTTATCTCTGAATCCCTAGCCATCAATTCTTCCCAACCAACCTTAACCCAAAATCCAGAAATCATGCCATTGCTGGAATTCTCCCTCTCTGCTAAACTCTCATGCATCTAGCTCCCACACCACATCCACCTATAAGTTCCATTTGAATTAATTCCAGTTGCTGCTGTTATACCTGGGCCAATCGCTGCTGGTATCTTCAAGCCAAAAAGCTGCTGTTACCATCCAGCTAGTCACAACGAAGTTGTTCTCAGGTTCAACCTTTGATCAATTTCGGGCCTAGTCTCGCTTAATCAAGAGGGCCCTGCTGCAAAGGTTCAAAACACAAAATAGCCCTCACACCTGTTAATGAATTTTCATAGTCAAAAAGACTCCCACAAAACATAAAAATTCAAAGATCGAGACAACTTTACCGATTACCTATATGAATCACATATCTGTTGGCTACCTAATTAATGTAAAAAATAAATTATTTACTCATTCGATTGCATCAAACAAATGAATAATTCTAGTAGCTAGTCACAACGAAGTTGTTCTCAGGTTCAACCTTTGATCAATTTCGGGCTAGTCTCGCTTAATCAAGAGGGCCCTGCTGCAAAGGTTCAAAACACAAAATAGCCCTCACACCTGTTAATGAATTTTCATAGTCAAAAAGATTCCCACAAAACATAAAAATTCAAAGATCGAGACAACTTTACCGATTACCTATATGAATCACATATCTGTTGGCTACCTAATTAATGTAAAAAATAAATTATTTACTCATTCGATTGCATCAAACAAATGAATAATTCTAGTGAAAGTTAATAGTCTCATGATCAACCGTTTATTGTTTGATGCAATCAAATAAGTAAGCGATTTTTATTTACATCAAGTTTTTTTTTGTTACAAAAAAAACTTAATGTAAATAAAAATCACTTACTTATTTGATTGCATCAAAAAATCGCTTACTTATTTGATTACTTATTTACATTAAGTTTTTGAAAATATGCTTTTAATTGATTTTTTTTTTTAGGGAAGCGAAATCAGGTTCCATTAAATATATCAACGACCTCACTCAGTCAAGCTAGAGGACTCGAAAATCTCTTATAATACAACTCGATGCCCAAATCAGACTGCACAAAGCAGAAATGCCAACGAACAGAAAAACTAAAAAAACAAAACCTAAAACCTAAAAAACTCCTACCTCCATCCTACTCGAAATCATAGCTACTGAATTGACAAGTTTTGATGCCTAAAGACCTTTCTGGTGATTTGAGAGTCAGATAAAACTCAATTCACCATTTTAGAACGCGCCGAACACGCCTCACCCAAAACTTCTTTCAGCCTTCCCCCCTTCTCGTCCGGCGGCCCTCCGAGTCAGCGCGGGCCTCTGGCCTAGTTGACACACGGCGGGTGCAGCCGGACGGGACCTCTTGACCTCTGGTGACGGCGCTGGTATAGGGGTGGTTAGGTTTCAGGCGGGAAGGTGGTGTTGGGCTCATTGCAGGCTTCTACTTGGGCTTGGTGATTGTTGGGCCTGGGTTTTAGCCTTAGACCCATATTATTTTACTTTTATGTTTTATCGTTATTTACTATTAGGTAGAGGTGGCTTTATGCCGGTAATAAGTCTCTATCTCTTTGTGGTAGGGTGATGTGGGCTCTGTCCCGGTTTGTGCACCTTGTGTGCCTTGTCTACCCTAGTTAGGTGGCGAGTTCTTTGCCTTGTCAAATGGTCGCAACCTCCTAGTGGTAGGATGAAACTAAGTGTCGCCGGTCTTAATTCCGGTCGGCAACATATTAGGAAAGATGCACTATTTGTACTGATGCTTCGATTTCGAGTTATCTTTCCGTTATGTCACAACAATGTCAAAGCAAATGAAGTAGCCAGTAAAACACTTTTTGCTAGTTGGTGCATGTTAGAATACATAGATTTTTTGGAGATTCCAGATATTATTTTGGGACGTTCTCTAAATGTCTATTGTACTCTGGGGTTAAGGCTCTATGTCCCCCCCCTTGTATTATGCAGTTTCATTAATTAAGGCTTAAAGGCAGCCACACAGGTCATTCAAAAAAAAAAAAAAAAGAAGACCTTTCTGGTGTACATCTCTCTACTCATCAACCAGCAACCAACTACAACTCAGGGCAGTAGGAGTTAAGAGCAAAGCGAAGCTCAATTATTCAAAATAGAAACCAAAATAAACTGGAAAAAAAAAATAAGACATGCACCACCTTGAGTGAAGCAGCTAGCTAACATGGAGGCATAGACGCCTAAGATCCATTGGTGTATATCTCTGCATCCATCCCAACAAGCACTTTAACACATGAAAGTGTAGGGCCTCAACACCTAACCCTCCTTGGAAGGGGAATATGGTCCATCCCCTTCACCATTGGACTCCCATCACCTGTCGCTGCAAGCTTAGGTTTGTTCCGCCGACCACGAGGTCTACCCTTCTTCTTCGGTACTTTCTCAACAAAGGCAATCGGGACGTCCACTAACGCCTCCGACTGCACCTCTAAAGGGACAATCGCTTTCAGACGCTTCCCATCCAGAACATGATCATCCTCTCGCTACTTTCGAATGCCCAACATGTCACGCCCCAAATTACAAACACAAATAATAATACAATTACAACAAACACAAAGCACCGGGCGTGATGGTTCGGACACCAATACTAAATAGCTGTGAAAATACTTGTCTCGAAAGAGTTCCACAAAACAACTCCATGTCAAGGTGGCTACATCCTTTGTCTACAGTACAAAATTCCACCACTGTTTTGCCTCATCCTAGAGGAGAAATGTAGTTACTATCCACTTCTCAACGTAAGTACAGATAATCATCTTAAAGTAGGTCTCCATGTTCTCGATCCAGTATTCGGCTAACATGTAATCTGTACCACCAGGAAATGCGACTGCCCCCAATCTAGTAACTTCCCCAGTCACCCAAGATAGGGAAGTAGTATTGATGCCCTCAAAAACAGGCAGAACAGGTTGCATCAAAAGCTGTTCTTCCACTTCATCTTCCCTGATAAAACTCCTCATTAGGGGGAAACCTGCCTCTACCTATTGCACTGCCTCTCTGAAGATCCATAACCTAGTGAACATAGCGTAACCACAAGGTATTCTCAGTGTCACCCCAAGAACATAAGCCGCATAGAATATCTTCTTAGATACATCAGAGTCACTTTAAACACATAACAATATGCTGAATAAAATGCACTACTAAGAAGCCACGCTATAATACCAAGTAACCATCCATTGGTAAGTACCTTCCAATCCAGAATATGTAACGATCCAACTTAGGAAGGCACTACTACTATTTGGTTAAATACTTGTACCAACGCTAGATACAAACATAGGTCAAACACCGTGACCCAACAACCAATCAACTATAACCGTACAAATGATATCATTTTTGTGAAATCAATCCTCAATAACTAAACCAGAGTTCAATCCAGAGGTTCCCATTCCTCAAAATACTGTAACTCAAAAAGGCTATACAAGTTCCACTACGAACCTACAGGGCAACCCTATAGTTCTATGGACTACGCCCTGATCAACACCACACTACGACATACCCAATGATTATACCAGTATCGAAAAGTATCAGATGGGGAACCGTTGCAGACATGCCTTCACTCGAGTAGTACTGATTATCACCAAATATGTCATCTTACGCTCTGATACCAAACTGTCACACCCCAAATTACAAACACAAATAATAATACAATTACAACAAATACAAAGCACCGGGCGTGATGGTTCGGACACCAATACTAAATAGCTATGAAAATTTTTCCTTTAAACAAGGCAACCAAGCGATATACTGAACCCACAATGTAAATACAGACTCGATCTTTAGAGTCACATATTACATAAAGCAAATTTTACAAATTAAACTGAAACATCAATTCAATAAGTAATTGCACACACTACTCTCAGTACATACTTTGTTAGTCTTCCGCTGTGTACTGAGAGTAGTGTGTGCAGTTACTTATTGAATTGATGTTTTAGTTTAATTTGTAAACTTTACTTAATGTAATATGTAACTTTAAAGATCGAGTTTGTTTTTACATTGTGGGTTCGGGACATCGCTTGGTTGCCTTGTTTAAAGGAAAAGTTTTCACAGCTATTTAGTATTGGTGTCCGAACCATCACGCCCGGTGCTTTGTATTTGTTGTAATTGTATTGTTATTTGTGTTTGTAATTTGGGGCGTGACACAACATTCTAGCAGGCTCCCCAAAAGAAGAAGGCCCAGTCAAACTCCTCGGCCTAGACAAGGCCCCAAAGCCGAGCAGCTCTCCTGGCCCACTGCCATATGTCACAACAAGAGACCCTAATTCAAAATTAGGGTTTCCCGCAAAAAAAAAAAACGCAGCACGCACAAAACCAAGCCGCGCCGCCTCCGTTTCCCGACCTACAGCCAACTCTGGCGCCAACCCTGCCACCACCGAAGACCCTCCAGCCCTCCCAGCCATCTCTGAAGACCCTCTAGTCACAGATGATGACACCAGCTCCAGACCTGATCCAACCTTGACCTCAGATTCCAACACCAGCCCCCGCGCTGCCACAGCCTTCAGCAGCCCCTTGTCGCAGCCTCCCTCAACATTACCAAAGTAGCCACAACCCGTACAAATGCCGTAACACTTCTCGTACATGAGATCTAGATCTACGAGACCTCCGGTAGAAAACAGAAGGTACGCTCAGCCCAAATTTGACGGCGAACATCGTGGAGCACTCTGATCCTCTGGACAACGTCCTTCTTCTGCAGAGCCGCCTGATCAAAGTGAACAAACCTCCCCAAAGCATTCCCGATTAGGTTTAGGGCTTTAGCATTGTGCATGGCTACGCACAAGTCTTTGACCGCCACGCACACCTCAAGGAAATGCAGCGAAGTCTCTTCAAGGGCACCAATACTGTCATAATCCGCAAGCAGCAACATGGAATTGCTATAGTACCAGGGTCCGCCATTAAGGACTCGATTTCTTCTCCTCCTGATCCTTCAATTGGAAGATGAGAATTCCTTCCTCCTCTTGCCGGATCAGAACTCTCTCCTTCAATACCTCAAACACTAGATTGTTGGAGATCGTCGTGCCGAGAGGGACGGGACCACCACCCAGTTTCTTGGTCAAGAGCTTGCCACACAGGTAGAAGAAAGGGTCTCGAATTGCATCACCACTCCCAACCAGGCTCACAATGGCCTCCTCCGATAATGCAAGAGTAGCCGCCGCTCGCTCCTCCACCATCGCTTCGCAGGACTCGATCGGTTTGTCGACTCTAGAAGAAACCCTAACAGAGCAAAAATTGACTCTCTTTTTTTTGATTGATTTAACTTTTAAAGAGTAATCATGGATCTAGTTACGAGAGAGATAGGCAAAAAACATCAATAATAAAGTTTTGCAATGTTTTTCCTCGTTCTCAATCGAAATATATATAAGTTTTTCCTCATTCCAATGGACTCCTGCCACGTGTATTAGCTAAAACAAATAAACAAAACAATAAACTGGACGTCGTCGTTTGTATGTAAACCTGGCCGTCGTTCCAGACGTGGCCTCTGCCACACTGAATACTCTCTTTTCTCGCTTCTGAGCTCCCACCAGAAACAAGAAGAAGAAGAAGATGAAAAAGAAAGCTACGCAGTTTCAACTAAACCCCAACTGGGCTCGATTCCAAGAAGCGCTCAAGAGCCAGCCAAAGCCTTCCAGACCCTTCAACAACTCTGACTCTAAAACCCCAAAAACCATCTTAGGTAAGACTTCTTTGTCATCTTCAGTCGCTGCCTGGCTTGCTTAGCAATTGAATCAGTTTAAAGTTAGAACCTTTTGTTTTTGTTGATTTGAAGGAGTATAAAGCAGACGCCTTTTTTGGGTTTTGTTTACAGGGAAACGGAAAGAGAGAGTGGATGATTCTCCGTCTCTGTTGAATGTTCTAGAACCTGTTAATGATGATTGCAGGTGATTCTTTCAGATATATGTTATTCCATGCTTTTTGCTTGCTGAGAAAATGCAGGACAATTTTTTTTTTCTTGGGTCATTTGGATTTTGTTTGGCTGTGAATTTGAAGCAATTGGGCATATTAGTTTAGTAGAGGTGAAATTTTCTTGTATGGATACCAAACTAGGGGAAAAATAAAGGGTAGGAAGGAAATAGATTAATTGTTTCAGTTTGTTAATTTTCGTCTCGAAGAACTAGTTTACATGAATTTGTACTTAGGTTTCAGTAATGCAATTGTGGCACCCATTTTGAAGTGTAATTAGCCAGCTAGAATATGTTTGATCCTTAGAGTTTGTCTTACTACTCGCCTCTTTTGATTTTATACAACTTCATATTCGTCAAGTTTCAACAAAAGCACGAAGGCTACACTTTTGACCCTAAATAATCTCGCAGAGCTGTGTGATCATACAATTAAGCTGTTTAAATGCAAGTCTTTTAAGCAATTTGTTAAAGGATGTTTGTGCTCGTAGATTGCTTATTATCTGTATCTCTATTGGGTTTAACGGCAGAAATTCCCCATATCTTTCATTTTCTACTTTACGAGGGACATTTTAATGTTTTTGTTTCTATTTCTCATTTAAATCTTAAACACACATTGTTTTAGATTTCATCATCAAGTAACTGAAGCATTAATATGGAATGTGTTTCTGTGTAAAATCAAGATCTTTTCATTTGGATCTGTAAGATATTATGCTCCATAAGTTGAAGCTGTTAGCTGCTTTGAGACCTCTTAACGTATAAACCATTTGACAGTGTGACAGATGAAATAGCCATGGATTGTGAAATGGTCGGTGTCGGTCTAGGAAATAAAAGTGCCCTTGGACGAGTTACACTGGTATATCCTTCATTCCTTCTCCTTCATCTCATACCCTTCTGTCATCTTGTACTTTTAAGAGATTGGATCTCTAAGGCTGTTTTTTTTTTTTTTTCCAAATGATTTTGCATCTGTTGTTTCCGTAGTTAATACATGGTCCATTTTGTTAGATTCTTATACTTGCTCCTTTGACTTGTTAGGATTACTGATTGCTGATGGTACAGTTTTATGGCAGATAAATAAATGGGGGAACGTTATATATGACGAGTTTGTTCGCCCAGTAGAACGTGTTGTTGATTTCCGAACTCAAATAAGTGGCATTCGTTCCTGGGACTTGCGAAAAGGTTGGCTTTATCTATTTTTCTGCTGCTGTTTTGAATACTCTGAATGTAGGGGATCTGCTTTACAGACATGTTTATGAAATTTTATAAAATGAAGAAAAATGTTAGACCGAGCTGTACTATGTTCTTGTCATCAATTCTTAACTGGTTATAGACTGTTCCTCCATATTGGTTTCTACTGGTCAATAAATAAGACTGCTTTATGTGAAACTCATTGTCTGATATTGTATGGGCAGACTGAATGACTAATACAACTTCAGTAACATTATTTTTTCTTTTGGGTCAACTGTTTTTGTTTATGCTTTTTAATCACTAAATTTTATTTGAAAATCATTTTTATTTCTCACTTGTTCTACTTTAAGTCATAAAATTAATTTGTTCTTCTAAGGGCCAACCTCAGATCTCTCCACTATTTTCCTCTTACCAATACTACTTATCACTTTGTCATCCTAATATTATCAATCTTTCACCATTGTTTGACTCCATAACTCTTTTAGAAGTTTTGTAATACTCAATTATCACTGTTATGTTGTTGGGTTACTTAATAAGAGTATTTTGGTATTTGTAATAGTTCAGGTGTCTTACTTAATAACTGTATTTTGAGAGGCAGGGTTGATTTATGACAATGTTGTACTCTGCTCTCTTTCTTCTTTCTTACATCTACCCTCATCTTGCAAATTCTAATTCCGCTTTTGTTTAAACTTCCTACTGGAACTACACAAAACCACTCAGTATATCTCATCGTACTGGCCTTATTGTAAATATCTACTCTTTCTTTACATAGTGTTTTATATAAGCTTTCCCTTCATCCGCTCTATTCTGATCTATGCTATTGAATGTGCAATTCAGGTAGTAATACAAAATAATACTTTGAAATGTCCTGGTTGCTGGACTAGTTAGTCAGAAATTTAGCTAAAATATTGTAGTAGTTCAGATTATTTAGTGACGGATACAATTTATAACTAGAATTCCAAGAAAAATATTTGTGGATACTCTATGGTGATAGAATGCTCAAATCTTTGTACTTGCAGCAAAGGATTTTCGGATAGTTCAGAAAAGAGTGGCAGAGCTGATTAAAGGACGAATTCTTGTGGGCCATGCATTACGCAATGATCTGAAGGTATCTGTTGATTTAGTACAGTTGTGTCATGTATAGATGTGAATATTTATTTTGACAATTTTGACTGAAACAGGCGTTACTTCTGAGTCACCCCAAGGAAGACTTGAGAGATACTTCCGTATATCAACCCTTTAAGAGGTACTTGTTGTCTTTAATAACTATTTAACAACTAATAGTTTATTGAGGTCTCTCTGCATGTCCTCATGATATTTGCTGTTGATGGATCAGGGAGGAAGGATCCGTAAGGGCGCTCCGGCATCTTGCAGCTGAGTTTCTTGGTGTTGAAATCCAAAATGGGGAGCACTGCCCTGTTAGTATCTGATTCTTTAATGATTACTTTTGATTATTATTATTATTATTATTCATGTTGTTATGGTTTTTTTTTTTCCAGAAATTTTATTATACTGTTATAGACAACATCCGTGACATTTAGCATTGAGGGGTTAGGATGGTGATTTCATAAACTCCAGACACTGGAATGTGATAGGCTTATCAGAATTTCGAGTAGAGTGAGATTTTCAATACAAATGAAACTTAATTTGCCTGTAAAATGATGTGCCTGGTATTAGTTCCAGGAGCAGCTGTTAGTGGTCCAAGCAAAATTTGTAAAATTCATGATCCTTGAAGAATTATATATTTCTTGCTGTCAAACCTCATGGTTATGTTCATTATAAACTCCTGTTTTAGTTTCATGTTGGTTGTAGTTTATGTCTTCACTTTTCATCAGTTCAAGTGTATACAATAATCAACTTCTGATGTGATGAAATGGCATGTTGTTTGCATCTTATATATCATGTCAACTTGTCATGAACAATTTCATTAAAACTTTGAAATGACATGTAGATACCTTGTCTAACTCCTAAAGTTGTTTCAGGTAGAAGATGCCCGTGCTGCGATGCTGCTTTATCAGAAAAACAGACAAGTATGGGAAAAGAACGTTAAACTTCAACTTAGGCTTAAAGAGAAGCAGAAGAAACGCGGCAAGGGGAAAAAGAAGCGGAAGGAGGGGGATGATGTGAAAACTGATCATGCCGAGCATTAACAATTTGAAAGTGGTCATAGATATCAAGCTCAATTCCCATTACCAGACAGTACTACACATATAATGTCCTAGTTTATTGTTATTGTTTTAATTGCTCAAAATTGTAGGTCAATGTTTCTTCTTTTTCTCCGTATATTTTGTCTGTTGTCCGTTGAACTGTTTGGACAAATTGTTTGATAGATAGAATTGTAAGATGACTGCTGGTGTGTGCCGGTACAAAATTTTGTCCCTCTTAACCAGTGGTGCATTCATGATCGATCCGTCGAGTTTCTCATGCCTGCTTTCATACACAATGTTAGTTTCCTAATCCAAAACCCTAAACCCTATGACCAAAGAATACCTCTCCCAAGGAATCTCATTGGGTATGGTATCATGTTCGTTGCAAATGTCAGACACCTCAATCCTAGGTGACGTAACAAAAATAAAACGAAAACTCCTTGGGCAGCCTAAGTTAAATAAAGGATTAATTTCAGTTTAGTATCCTGTGGTTTGGGGATAACATCATGTCAGTCCCTGCTCTTTCTATTTGATCAGCAACACCCCTATGCTTTCAATTTCAATCAGCCGTGCCCAAATTTTACTGTTCCGTCCAAATTTTACTTTGTCAATCCAGTCAAAATTAACGTTTAAATTGGACGGAACAGTAAAATTTGGGCACGGCTGATTGAAATTGAAAGCATAGGGGTGTTGCTGGTCAAATTGAAAGAGCAGGGACTGACATGATGTTACCCCCAAACCACAGGGTACTAAGCTGAAATTTATCCTTAAATAAATCGAAACTGAAAGCAAGGTAAGCTTGTAATGGGAGACCAAAGCCGATCAGACAAACTGTTATAATCAAGGCCTTATCTTGGTTGCTAATTTTCTATAAACAAAAAGCCATGCAATGCCCAAACAAATTAAACAAAACTTGGTGCTTCTACTAATACCCAAGATATTTTATTTTATTTTTTGATATGGAAAAGACTAATACCAATTGGAATTGGCATTGACTTACTATACTTGTTTGGTCGTCAGCACCTCCAATCTAGCTAAGTTTACTATTTAGGGCGGGCTTAATTTCATTAATTCCTTTTGTAATAACTTGAATAGAAATTTCCACGGTACTCCAGAGGTTTATATTTGCATTTAGGACCCCCGAAGTCAAACTAATTGAGCAAATCCCACAGATGAAACTCTCCCCCAGGCCCCCATAAAAAGAAATATTTACACTCAGCCCCAGAAAACCAAAAAATCAACTGGCGGGGTCCAACGGGCCAGTCATGCACCTATAAATACACAACCCCTCACCCCCCTTCTCTGCCCAAGCAAGCACAACTACATATTTTCCCCCAAAGCCAAATCAGAAGCGCGCGTTGTCTCACACTAAGGTACGCCTTTTCTTTCTCCCTTCTCCAAACCCCAGTTTTAGGGTTCCTACTCTTAGGCTTTCTTTCATTCTAACTCTATCCTGTTTGTCTTGGTTTCTTCTTCCTCGCTTTCTTGATTTCCCTTTTTCGGCTCCAATTTTCATTTTCTTTCACTGTATCAATTTCTAGGGTTCCTCATCCCCAGCTTCTGTATACTTCTTTGTTTATTATACATGTGGTGGAATTCACAACTTCAGTGACCTGGTTTCGATGTAAAGATCAATTAACGAACTGGAAATTACTCTTATATAATTCTGTATGGTTTTGGTAATCATACATGTATTAATATAGCCCGCAATAGCATTTATTCGGCTGAATTGTGATGCATACCAAATTCGGCATCGTGTTTCGATATCATTTAATTCGAATTAATTTAAATACCCTGTGTAGTTTTGTACACACACCCACACAGAGACTGACTAGAAAGGAATTTTATATTTGTGTATATTCTTTACGAGAATGGTAAGACATTACAGCATCTGTGATCTATGTATAGCATACGAACTAATGGTTTAGGTGGCTGCTTAATACATGAACTAATGGGTGGAAAAATGATAATTGGGCAGAAATTTCGTTGAAAAATGGGCAAGCGAAAGGCGAAGGCAAAGCCTGCGCCTAAGAAGAGAATGGACAAGCTGGATACTGTTTTCACTTGCCCCTTTTGCAACCATGGTGACAGCGTCGAGTGCCGCATGTAAGTTTTCGTTCTATCCATTGCTCCCATATATTTTGTATTTATCTTTTTAGGAAAGCATTGAGCTCTATATGTTCTGGGGGTGCCACTGAAAGATGTACGTTTTGTCACGTACGGCTTGGTATTGTGGTGTTTGTCGTTGAGAATCTTTGATGATGATACTAGATGTTCAGTTCCGCTTTTTAGTTTTTATAATCAACAGGGTTGATGCTACTAAGTAGAATCTGGCTGGGTTTAGCTTACTTGCACTTACGCCCGTCGCTCATTTTGTTTTGAATTTGGTTGCAGTGACATGAAGAACTTGATTGGTGAAGCTATATGTAACATCTGTCAAGAGAGTTTCAGCACAACCATCACAGGTATGTTAGACATATTATTTTGGAATGCAAGTTATGTTGAAACAGAGTGCTTGGGTTCATGTTAATGCACATAATTTCTGAGGTAGTGCTGTTTCTCAATGAGTTTGTGATTCAGTGTTGGACAGTAACAGTGGTGGGAACCGTGGGATCCCTATATAGCTAGAAGTCATTTATTGTTTTATTCACTTTGTTTATTTTATTAAGGGAATATCAAGTTTAGATATGCTTAGTCATAAACCACAACACCAAGCAGGCAAGCACGTATGATTTTTCCAGTGGTTTTCTAGTGAGCGAGGGAGATATGTAGTAATTGAAAATTAACACTTTTGGATGTAGGGAGGTTTAAGAGACTAATTTCGAACATGAAAAGATCTTCTGAACCTTTAGTAATAATCACAAGGTGTGGATTGTTATGGTATGTGGACTGAAAAGGGTGTATGTATGTGCAGAGCCCACTTCCAATCAATCCACTTATGATCTTAGGGAATTTTGTGGGAAACCAAATTAGAGTTTTGAGATGATTGGAAAACTGGATAGAAGCTCCCATATTGTGGCAAATGTAGTACCTCTAATTTTGATTGATTGTCTTGTTTTATTACTTCTCTGCTTTCTTTCTTAATAGTGTTGGCCACTTCAATATTTGTTGGCAGTCGATAACCTCTGATCTTTTGTTTGTTTGCTTTTGCAGCTTTGACTGAAGCCATAGACATGTAAGTAGAAATTTATCTCAACTGTCTCTGGTGGCAAGATAATTGGTTTTGATTAGTTCCTCTCTTTAGCGGTCTCTTTCTGACCATATGTTATATGATTGCAGATATAGTGAATGGATAGACGAATGCGAGCGTGTCAACACTGTTGATGATGATGGTGCTTAAGAAGCTGATGGGAGGTTCAAGTTCAGTCTTGTTGTAAGGGGAAGGAGAGGGCTGGAAAGTTGTGTCCTTAAGTCAATAAAGAGTGACCGGCTAGATCTTCTTCATGTGGTGGTTGTAAAATGTAAACGGTGTCTTTTTAAACCTACATTTGTAGGCATGTATAATCACCATGTTGTATTATTAATTTGGTATGTATATGCATGTGTAACCTAGTTTGAATTTAAAGATCTTGCCTAATTAGTAAAATAAACGCTCAGCTAAGACAACGTGTTGAATGTTGATGTGATGAGCTGGTTTTGATATGTCACTCGTGTTTGTGTTGAGAAATTCCCAACAAATCAATTGAGCTTGATCTGAGGATTTGAATAACCCAATGCTGCTCAAATTGGACTAGTACCATTCAAGCATTTGCAATGAGATGAACATGACATATCTATGCTTTGACTGGTACCTGCATGGGTTAACCAAACCTTCAGATGAACTAGTATCAGTCAAGTCAATGAAACCATAGGAGGAAAATGCCATAAACATGGCAACTTATTGGTCCTTTTCTCTACTTTATGAGAAGAATAAGATGGGTTCAACAGTTCAAGTAATTTATCATATTGCTTGCTTGCTTAAATGGAAAAACTGATGAATACATATTCAATGGTCGAGACACTTGAGGTACGAGGGCAGAGATCTCCGGGTAGAGAAGGAACTGGTATGAGAACATTTCTCATTCACTTGTTTGACCCTTGTTAGATCCCTGAGCAATTTCCGAACATAACTATCCTGCATAATTGTCCTTCAAAAAACAATTCTCTTTTTCAAAATGTGAGCATGATGTGAACGGTAAAGAAACATTAAATTTTGAGGTAAAAAGAAAATGGAAGATTTGAAGTTCTGAACTTAACAATTTCAGTTTAACAGGTAAAATTGAAAACTCCAACACTTTCTTTGACTAGTCATATTCTGAATTAGTATACAAGGGAAAGCTCATACTCAATTCTCACACTGATGAAAACCCAGTGCTTTGAAGAGGTCGAACCCGGCATACTAATCATCCTACACAATAAGAGGACACTAACAACACAGTACAACCGAAATGACAAATTCGTCAACGCAGCCTACTAATTCCCTCCCGGTATGTTCCCAACAGAACCGCCATGAGGGAGGACTGTAGCAGTGCAGCTTGTGAGTACAGCACAACCTGTAGCACTACCACTAGTGACTCCAGCACTACCTGATGGACCACAAGTATTTCCTGCACTAAGAACAATGCTCATTTCGGGTTTTCTAAGTTCCGGAGTTGAAGCTTGGGGAGCAAAAGAAGCATTAGTATGAAAAACCGGGGACGCAAACGCTGCATCTGCATTCTGCTGCTTTTGTATCATTTCAGCAGAAGTAGCAGGCACCTTAAAATGATCCATACTTTTCTGCTCCGCTGCTGTTGTGTTGTTTTCAGCATGAAGTTGATGCAACCTGTAATCCGTTTCAGGCCGACGGCAAACCTTCCTCAGTGGAACAATTTCCTGGCAACATGAACATAAGAACAGACAAAGTCAGAGAAATCATTAAGTAAATCAATACAGTAATGTGAAAAGAGTATTTAAGGTAAACATGTCCCCTACATTGCATGCAATATGAAAAAAGAGAGTGCAGAATGCCCCATCTTAGAAATGTATGGTAAACAAGGAATACACCTTCAAAAATCATAACTATAAAGATAAGCTAATGTTTTCTCAGATAAAGATGTCCAAAGGACATGATTTTCTTTCTCATGAGACTTTTCAGGGCGATCATTACTTTAGCGTGCTGCATCATATTCACTTGGTGGTTGGATTTATGTCTATAACTCTAAGATGAATAAATTTCAAAAAACATAATGCAAAATTATATCCCATTAAGAGATAAATTTAAAAGGGAGACAGAAACTGCAAAAAGAAGTTTATACCTCGGACTGATCGTGAACATAGCGCACTAAAAACCTACAACGACAACCTCTTACATCATGTCTTCGTCTTTGAGCATCAAGGACATTGGCATCAAAATACAAAGCCTGCTCTTTACCTTCCTGAAAAAAAAAAATAATAATAATAATAAATTAAAAAAAATAATTCCACAGAAATTCCAAAATTGGTTGGCATTAGCTTCTCTATACTACTTTATACAAATCGGTTCTTTCAAGAACATAGGAAAAAAAGAAATGAATGCCACCTGAAAACAAAGTATGAGGTCTCCAGGGAGAACTGCAACACACTCCGATGACTCACATGGAAGAGAGCGCTGCCTGACATGCTTCCGAACATTAACCCACTCATCCTCCTCTGGTCCGAATCCAGCAAACCGAACCAGCACGTCCTGAAATATCCAACAAGATTTAAAAAAAAAAAATTTATATCCACCAACTTTGTCTCAGTACAATAATTATTATAGTTGGGCTAGTAGGGATTTAAGCCATAGTTCAATTGAGTTGAAGCAGAACTTTGAGGAGACAATTACAAAAATAGTCAAAGCACCATTCGAAGAAACAATAGCAAGGCCTAGAATCAATAATTAGTAAAAACTTAATGCCATATATGCAGAAACTGAATTAGAGAATTACCGGATCACCACCCTCCAAATGTCTATGAGATAAAAAGTTAGCAACATCATACCTGAGAACAAAAATAATAATTCACCCATGAGTATTAATAGCATGAGAATGAATCACTTGTACAGGAAAACAATAACTACATAACAACAAAAAACTGTAGAGAAACACGAGAAAGTATGCAACAAGACTTCATAAAAGATTACTAACCATGCAGCATCCCTTCCAGATTTAGCTTCAAACTCCAAGATAGGATTTTCAGAAGCACCCCTTGCTGAGGTTGGAACTGGTTACAAATAAAACTAAGTTCTCAAAAATCCAATTATGATAAAAAGATACTTAACAGAATGGACTTTGGACAATAACACGAATCAACACCTTCATTCAGTTTCTTTCTTAATGACTGTTAAAAACTCTTAACTGATCTTCAAAAAAGAGAATCACGTCTCTGCATTACTTCTCAACTGACCAAGTAATAATTGGACAATAAGCATTGTAAGCTTGTCTCTTGTTTAAATGATGTATACTGACCAGTTGATATAAACTTGGTCAATGATGTCATATGCAATTTTCTTCAACTTTAATACACCACCAACTATGCAGAAGTATGTGCATTAACTTTCGGCATAAATTGGTTTCTTGTTTAATCTGTACAAGTATCTTGGTCGATGATGTCATATATACTATAACTTTTGACATAAACTTTCTCCGAGTTGAATCATGTACTTTAGACAAGTCACATGCCAGAATGCCTTCCATTTAAAACAGATGTAACACATGCATCTCCACAAATACAAACAACAGTTCAGAAACTCCAGTAGATTATTAATCGTTATTCTGCTTGTTGGATTATCTTGGTCTCAAGTTCTTTTATGGCTTGTGAACTACAATGTGAAGGACTTTTGTTCAGCAGTGACCTTCAGCCATGATTACCAATATACAGCAGACGAATAATAGTAAATCAAGTTGTGTGCAGCACCAAGAAAATTTAGACAATTGATCGCATCCTAGATGCTCTACTGTGTATTCTATAGTGGCTTTGAAACGACAATGTAATATTTACCGAAAGTTTATTAAAACTTCATTTTCCCAGAATTTGGGGAGTCAATAACACATAGGCCATCTCAAATGTCAAGTCTAACAATTAGTGGTGAGGAACACCATTATCCTAAGAGAAAAAGTTTTCCCTCACAATATCAGATTGGCCAGTCTGCCATTATTATAAGGCTGGTACACACACGATCCATGCATTTTATAGATGGAAAGAAATACAGCAGAATTACTATTTTTTTTCCTTTATAGAAGGAAATAAATACCAGTTATATTTTGGGGGGGGGGGGGGGGGGGGGATTTTAATACCAATGATCGATGAATTTGGCAAAAAATTTCTGGAATCGAAAATCTCAATCTGTCTTCATGCATATATTAATCTGCTATTAATGCATATGAATTCTTATGTGACAGCCATAAAAAGTAAAAAAGTAGCATTTTTCTCCTTCATGACAAGGGCCCTTCATAGTCATGCATGTATGTAACTGCAAATAAAAGGCCCTGTTTTGAAATTCATGCATGCACGTAAAAACACTCAGCAGTACGTACCAGTCAAGTTAAAGGACTACAGAACATTACACACATATACCCACTACATGGCTGTTTGGCTACAAACTAATTGTAGCTAGATCATTCAACTTAAATGCTATGCAGTTTAAGAAGTCCAGTGTACTGGGAAAGGTTAGTCAATTGATGATTGACAAAACAAGTTCAAGTAGACAACTTCGAAATAGGTTACCAAACATAAGTTAAAACAAGATGGTCACATAAGTGATCCCCAAACAAATGAAAATGAGAAAGAAAGGAAGGATACAAAAGTAATAATAGAGCAGGTTCTGTTCTACCTGAAGGAGCATGTATAGGAGCAGCTATAGGTTGGGGGCCTTGAGGAACAGTTCTCACTGGAGTTGAATCCACCCGAGGCATCATAGGTGACACATTTAACTTCCCAAGAACCTTACTTGATTTAGCTCTAATAGCATATCGCCTATTTTGGAACCAATTCCAAACCTATGAAAAGATAATACATAACAAACAGATTCGAATGAGTTTTCAAATCAATTCTAAGCCTATATAATGATGATAACCCACAAACAGAACTAAATGATATTCCATAAGGAAAATAAACAATTGCAATTATCATACTTGCTTCATTTGCACTTGAAATTTGCCTTTTCGCTCTGCTGTTTCACTGCACCAAAGATAAATATTTCAGTTATTTAATGCATAAGAACAGAATTTATTCAAATTCAGGAGTTTCTAGAACTTGGGCAAACCTGAACTTCTCTGCAAGGGCCACTAGAAGTTCCCGTGCTGGCATTGTATTATTGTGTTGATGCAGAATAGTTTCCATCTCAGCAACCTAACAAATGTGGCAAGGTGGTATATGGGTCATGACAGATCTTAAAAGTAGCAAATACTTTACAGAAAATTTGAAGTCATTATTCTATGATCCCCTGAAGGATGGTTCATGCGTTGATACAAAATATGTTCAAACGTATAGATATGTATATATCAGAGGTACTTAGTAAAAAAGTATAGTTTTTTCACCGCCATTGTCCCATATGTTATTGATAGTGCAATATTACAAGATGCAGAATGTTACATAAGGAATCATTCATGCGAGGAAGATCGTATGCAAAATATTGAAAAGGATCTAGATTTAATTCAATTGAAATAATAAGAAGCTGGGAGAATAACTCACAACTATTTATGGTTTTACAACCAAACTAGAAACGACAAAGGCAACGACTTTATGATCCTACCATGCAGATACCATTAGCAAAGTCCAACGGTTACGAGAATTAACGAAGTCGTCCAATGGTTAGATTACGACAAACAGAAAAGCATGCACACATATTTTGTCAAAATAACTACAAAAGGGAAGAGAAACAGAAAAGGACATCTACACTGTCATGTTTCCGAAATGATGGAGATCAAAAATAAAAAAAGTTTCATCTTAAAGACGTTCTTTAAATGTTAAATCCTGAACCCTACAACAGGGTCACTAACCAAGCCATGCTTTTAGTCAACACTATTTGGTTTCAGTTTAAGCAATAACAGACATGCGGAAACAGGCATGGTCTCGGAAATTGCCAATTCCATTTTTAAGAGTTTTGGAAAATATCTAACAAGCATCCCTGAAAATGGGAACAGGGATGGAATGAATCCATTAACAGACCAACCACAGAAAACCATCGATACCATTCAGATTCAAACATATATCTGAAGGGGGGGAATTTTCAAACTCGAGGCTAAAACACCAGTAAGCTCTATCAAATTACAAAAATTCAATGCAATTCCAAAAGGGCAAAACTTTTCCAAACATATAACCAAAATCATATCAGGTACAATCTTAACCACAAACCACAGAACACAAAAACAATTTTGGAATTGAAGCTGTAAAACCCAACAAAACCCACAATCCAACTCACCCAGTTCAAAATTCCCAACCCTCAATTCCGAAATCTACAATTCACTACTCAAAAATCAAAAATTTACAACAACCATGTTCGCCAAATTCAACTCCAATTCAAAATTTAGCATGCAACTCTAGCCATTAACAATTCAACTCAAAATTAACCAAAGCAAAAAAAAGAAAAAAAAGAAAGAGAAAACCACCTCAGTCTGATTGAAGCGGAATGAAGGGCCTCCGTTACTTGGAGGCCTACCCATGATAGCTCCCTGCTCTGCTTTCCTCTCTGTGAGATTAGAATGAGAGAGACAAAAACGAAGAAGGAGAAGGAGAAGGAGAGAGTGGGTTTTGGGTTTGGGAAAAGAAACGTTTTTGCTGGGAAAGGGACGTGAGTGAGAGGCAGAAACAGACAATTTAAATCAGAAATCTAGAAAGGAAGAAAATAAGACAAAAAATCTCATAAATGGAATTAGAGAGGAGAAAGGATAGAGATTTCTGTAATTCCTAATCTGGACCGAAAAGGGTTTTTCGAACCAAGAAAATCTGGGGCGACCCTCGATATAACTTTTTAACTTATTTTGTCGTCTAACCTCGGAAAAACTGATACTGGTCACGTCACCCATCACCCCATTTATCAGTTTTTTTTTTTTTTTTCCTTTCTTTTTTTTTCTAATTATCTTACAAAAATAACTTGAAAAGATGACACTTCTTACTTTGGCAATCTTTGTAAATAGAACTTTACGTGCATGTCACGAAATATTTAGAATATGTGACGGAAAAGTTTTCAAGTCACACTTGTGTTGTGCTGAAGGGCCTCAATTACTTTTTATCTTTATCCTAGTTGTTGTTTGAAATGACCGAATTGCAAAAATTAGTTAAAATTATTTTGTCATATCTATCATAAGTTCGTAATTTCATAAATCACGTGTTGACTTTAGAATTTTGTCCAAAATCGTCATCGATGAAGAGGGCATGAGACCTTTAGAAAAGTCATTCCCCTAGGCGGTTCAAGGTCTCAAAAATCAAACCTTAGAAAAAGTAAAAAAAAACACCAAAGTCATGTTGGTATTATGATATGTGATTCAAAAGCACCTCTGGTGGTCAAAGTGATTCATTGATGGGGAAGAGTAGGTATTGGATTGAATGGATTCATTTACTCGAGGCTATATTCAAAGGGTTTTGGATAATATCGATAATTTCATTATTGACACGTTTACTTATCTAGAATGAACTAGCTCTCTTCATAATACAAACAAAATCAAGGCCCATGATTAAAATAACGAGCTCATTAATCAACAAATCAGGAGTTGAAAAAAAAAATTAATTCCTCAAGAAGGCATGTTCACTACCAAAAGTTCTCTTAGGAATTTATAACTTTAAATTACCCATAAACCTACGATCAGTCATTGATCATACAAAATGTTGATTGGAAAAATAATTTAACGGAAAACGGCAACCTAGATGATAACAAGAGACCCTCAGTGATATTGTTATACACACATCTAACAAGCAGATTTCGAAACAAACAAGAAAGAAACTCATTTCAAGGGGAAACCCAAAGACAAGATAAAGAAAGATATGTCACATAGCTCTAGTCCGAACCAACCAAATATTTCATCAAGTAGCATCGATATAACATGTTTAAGGTGTTGCTCTATTTTTTTTTTTTTGTGAGAAATATAAATTACATTAATAAGCAATCTAGATAGTTATATTAGAAACAAATACATCAGAATTAAAAGAGCTCCTCTCCATTTGATTTTTTAGGGGAATGAGTGAACATATTCATTGACAATAAATTACACCCACCAGAACCTAAGCTCCTAAAACATCAATCGTGCTATGCCTATCCAGCCTAATGGGGAAAAATTCCTAGCAAAATTTGCAAAATTTGGGAAGAACACTAATAACTAATTAACGAACCGCCTGTGTGTACTATGCGGACCAAAACACAGACACGTCTCTCTCTTCTCTTCTCTTCTCTCTCTCACACTCTCACTCCCACAATTCCTCCTCTTTAAAACCCTAATCTCTCTCTCTCTATTTCTCTAATGATCTGTGTTTGATCGCAAACTGAGGAGGATGCGGATACTGAGGTCACACGGCGGCTTCAAAGTCTCAATCTTTGAGTCCCATCACTCCAAGGTTGGGCTGCGCCACATCGCCACCGCCTGCAGAGCCGTGGTGCTGCCGCGCTTCGGCGGGCCCGAGGTCCTGGAGCTCCGGCCCATTGTCGACGTTCCTGATCTCAAGCCCAATGAGGTCCTCGTTCGCACTCGCGCCGTCTCAATCAATCCCCTTGATACCAGAGTCAGTCTCATTTCTTTGGAAAATTAATCCTCTCTTAACCTCTGTTTGGTTGCTCTCATGAAAATTATTTAGCTGCATTTGCATTTTAGTTCCGATTCTGAGTCTGTTTCGGGTATGATTTTGGTTAATTTTCAGCTTAAATTTGAGTACATGAGGCTTAATTAGTCTAAACTTTGAAATATCTGTTTGGCTATAGATGTGTAGTTGTTCTCCATTGTGGTTCTAACTTTAAAAATCATTACTGTGTAGGAAAAATCTTTATATTTTGATAAGCTTGCCGATTCTTCTAGAGTTGTTCTTTTCAATTGTGACAAACGGCCCTAGATAACTATCATAACTGGAATGCCGTGGCTTCCAACTCATGTGACATTATTCGGTGTAATATATATATTTGTCGTAGGGATGAGTTTGCAGCTCAGTACAGCCATGCTTTGAGATTTATGTTTTGTAGTAAATGTTCCGGCTTTAATTATTTTCAGATGCGGTCTGGCTATGGTCGTTCAATATTTGGACCTCTGCTTCCTCTAATTCTGGGACGTGATATTAGTGGTGAAGTTGCAGCTGTGGGAGCTTCAGTTAAGGGACTTACTGTAGGACAAGAAGTTTTTGGTGCATTGCATCCGACTGCTGTGAGGGGTACTTATACTGATTATGCAATTCTTTCAGAAGATGAACTTGCACCAAAACCAGCGTCAATTACACATGTGGTAAATATTTTTGTACTTTTTTTCTGTGCTTCTAGCTTATAAAGGAAGGTCTAGTGGTTGTGTTTTGGCTTTCCATCAATTTGATTGGCTGCATATCTTCTGTAATTCTCCATTCCCTTGATGTTGTAATAGTGGAGCTCTTCAATAGAGCTACTGTTAGTAGATTGTTTTGTGGTAGGTAGAAAGTTTTTAATCAACTAAAAATGTTTGGATCTAAGGGTGGTGATTTGTCGTTAGCTTGTGTGTGAAGGGGTTCGCTTTCCTAGACCTAGGGAAATGATGAAGGAAGCATTAACAATTTGGCTTTGTACAGATATTAGAACAAACGCTTGTAGAGTTAGGAGATGGACCCCTATCTGTCATTTATAGTGACAAATGTTAAACAGAGCATGAGGAGTTGCTTTGTGAAATTTGGCAAATAGCAGTAAGAAGAGTTCTGAAAATCTATGTAGATTAACTATGGTTTGTGAAGGGTAAGGTCTAGGGCAGACATGACCAAAATCTAAATTTTGGGCCTTCTTGAGAAATGAAATATTGAAATGGTTTGCATATGACATGACTGATGCTGTGTAATTCAATATAGTATTCACCATGAGCAAACTACTGTAATCATTTCACTGTGATTCCAATTTACATTAAAAAATGATCATTATGATGAGTTAAATGTATCAGAGTTTACTATTTGCATTCTGTTTATTTGAGTTCTGACCACATAACTTGCTTCTATTTAATTTTATGTGATACCAGGAAGCAAGTGCCATTCCTTTTGCTGCGTTGACTGCTTGGCGTGCTCTAAAAGGTACTGCAAGGATATCTGAGGGGTATGTTCTTATATATCAAGATTGAGTTGATTGTTTCAGTTCTGAGTCAAAAAGGTTTTTTGAGTTAATTTTCCATGGCTTTTGTTACGTTCTTCTGTTTTGTTTTTCAATAAAAGGTTGTTTCTATCAAAAGGAAAAAGTATTGACTGAATTTTCACATGGGTTTATCATTGTGTATGATGGTCTTCCTTTCACCCTGCTTGTACTTATCAGTATCTGGTCATTTCTCGGCGAAATGAAATTTGTTTATTGACTCATTGGAGATGCCAGGATGAAACTTTTAGTCCCCAATATTTATTTGTGATGTTATATTTTCTGAGTTGCTATCTGTTTCTGAATAATGACTGGGTTGAAGATGTCCCTTAGGCTATTTCTAAGTATTTTTGTTTGGATCTGGGCTTAATTGTATCATTGATAGTTTTGATGGTTGAAGGTTGTAAAGAATATCTCATCAGGAAAGGTTGTAAAGAATATGATTACTATTTGGGTGGACTTCTTGTTCATTTTATTCACCAATAAATTGTCTTCTTCCTTATTTGAAGATAAATAAGTATAATTTGCTATATAGGCAAAGGCTCTTAGTGGTGGGTGGTGGAGGAGCTGTAGGTTTTGCTGCAGTCCAGCTTGCAGTAGCCGCAAGGTGCCATGTTACTACTACATGTGGAAGCCAAAGTATAGATCGAGTTTTGGCAGCTGGTGCTGAGCAGGCTGTTGACTATACCGCTGAGGTGATGTGTAATCAGATATTACTCATTCCATATATTTTTCCATATATTTGATGCTGATACTTGCTGTGGAGTAGAGAATCATTTGAATATGCTATGGTGGTTATACCCAGAGAATAATTTATAGTGGAAAACTCTTACAGGACATGGAAATGACAATAAAGGGGAAGTTTGATGCTGTCTTGGACACCATTGGTGGGCCAGAGACGGAAAGAGTAAGCATAAGTTTTTTAAAGAAAGGCGGGCACTATATGACACTTCAGGTGGGACATAGAATTATTACTTCTCTCGAAGGACCTTTGGTATTTACGTTCAGAATGATGCAAGATATGCTTATGAGGATTTCTGATATTATCATCGATTTTTTGCAGGGTGAGGCAGCATCTTTGACTGATAGATATGGGATAGCAATTGGGCTTCCAGTTGCTACTGCTGTTTTACTGAAGAAACAGATCCAGTACCGGTCTTCTCATGGAATAGGTAAAACAAACAATTATGTATTTGTAAATGGTTCAGCATAGCTTAAGTGCGTTATTTGTTAAAACAAAGGAAATGTGAGAGATTACATGTGAATTTGTTGGTGGCTTTGCAATTTGAACTTCTTTAATCATTTTCTTGATTTAGTCTGCTTAGTGACCTTTTTGATCACTTTGCAGACCTGAGGAGGACAAAGGCAATTAAATATAGGAGTTTATGGAAGAATATAATATTTATGAAATAGATTTTGTTGCTGACTGTTCTTAGTTTATGTTTTATTGCGCTAGTTGAAACAATAAGCATGTCTAAATCTAATAGATAATGAAGACTAAAAGGTTTGCATTGAACCTCAATTTTTTGTCTAATTATATTTGATACAAAAACTGCCACTTGTGATTATACCTTTAAGACTTGTTTTCATAAGTTTTGGCCTTTATCTTTACCACATAGAGACATAATGCTTGCTATATAATAGTAAAGGTTTCAGGTTGTGAAGTTTTTTAGGCGGACAGTGTTTAGATGAACCGGTTTATATAGTCTTTAACAAGAAAAAATTAGATATAATATGGAACACGGAATGCTATATTGTTGGGTTATTAAACAGGTTCTATTTTTTTTCTTCTATTGATGGTGTAGAGTACTGGTGGACCTTCATGAGGGCAGACTCAGAAGGGTTACATGAGATCCGGAGGCTATCTGAAGCTGGAAAGTTAAACATACCTGTGGAGAAAACATTTCCCATCACTCAAGTGAGAGAGGCTCATGAGGCAAAGGAGAAGAAGCAGATTCATGGTAAAGTAGTGCTCGAACTTGACTGAAAGAAAATAGCACTAGCTCACACTATCCTATTTCTCGTACATTCCTCACTATTTTGCCTTGGTATCTATGTTGGTTGTCGCTCTTCACCATTTGTTTGGAGAGAGAGGTTACTGCATTCTAGGCCTTCTCCGTGCAATAATAACTAGCAGTTGTACAGGGGTCAAAAGTTCTTTTTTTATATCTGGTTTGCAATTTGTAAATGTTTGAGAATGTTCAGTTAATTCAGTTAGATCTTTATAATGGCCTTATACTGTAATTATTTTATATATTTATACTTAGTCCAAGACTCCAAGTCTAAGATATCATCCATTAAACTGGAACTGGTAGTCTGAAACTGGCAGTGAACGTCTTGATAGTTAGAATCAACTGGATGTTGGTCTGCTCCACATATGTGCTTCCTGCTACTAGTTTTCATTTTTGACAACATAGTTTTTAGAGAGGCAGGTACAATGGTTCATTTGTAATTGATAGGCAGAAATAAATGCTACTTCAGACATCTACATTCTTTAGTATCATTTTCTGTTAAGTATATAAAAGCTAATGGCAACTATTTCCACATAATCTGTTCCAACTGTTGAAATATTGAGCTCTTTTTATGTTGAGGGCAATGTTGGTGAAGGAATGTCTATCCGAGGGATTTAGAGAACTGGAACTAATTCGTGGGTGAGATGAGAATTGCTGGGAGGAGAGATTGAGGCAAAATTTCAATTAGAAAGATGAAAATTTAGAGAACTGGAAAAATCGAAAGAAGCAAATGAAAGTTCACACAGTACATTACATACAATAAGTTTTACAATACAAGAAAATACAAATATAACATAAATTCATGAAAAACTCGAGGAAGGAGATTATCAAATTTACTCACCCTTGAGCAACAACTAATGGTAATTCTGCTTACTAAAATGTTGGTGATGGATTAGAGTTTGTTGTAGAAGATGAGGTGAACAGTGAAGAATTGATGGATGGCTCACTTTGACCACCAGTAGTGTCGCAATTGGACAACGTTGGGTGTGATAATGGAAGACCAAAAACCATTGGCATCTTTGGTGGGAGAACGGGCAATGGAACTTCGAAGTTAAGCACTCGAATTGCTTCTTGTATCAAAGGCCTGAAATTGTAATCCGGACGAGCGCACCACAACCCAACCATCAATAAGCACTCCATTTGTTTCACATCAAAATCTCCACGCAGTTTCTGATCAGCTGCTTCGATAATTTTCCCATCTCCATAGAGCTCCCAAACCCACTCCACCATATTGTCTTGCTTCTCTTCATACCTCGAATCAATGGGTTTTCTCCCACAAGCTATTTCCAAAGCAACAACTCCGAAACTATAGACATCTGTTTCCTTGCTAGCCTTCCCCGTTGTAACATATTCCATAGCCATGTAGCCCATTGTTCCTGCTACAATCGTAGTTCGAGACATTTTTCCATGGTCTACAAGTCGAGCTAACCCAAAATCTCCAAGTTTGGCATTGAAATTCGAGTCCAACATAACATTGCTGGATTTGATATCCCTGTGCAGCACACACTGTTCCCATTCTTGGTGTAGATAGAGCAATCCTGCGGCCAATCCATTTGCAATTTTGTACCTTACCTCCCAAGTTAACATGCTTTCTTCTTTGAACAGAAGAGTATATAAGCTTCCGTTGGGCATGTATTCGTAGACAAGTAGGAGTTTCTTTTCGTGGCACCAACCAATTAGTTGCACTAGATTTCGATGCCTCAGCCGACTGATGATACTTACTTCTGCTGCATACTCCTTCAACCCTTGTTTAGACCCTCGGGATATCTTCTTAACAGCAACATATGAGTCCAAATCTTTGATGCAGCCTCTATAAACTCGGCCAAATCCTCCTTCCCCAAGCTTTTCTCCTTGTGCAAAATTGTTAGTTGCTTGGGCCAATTCATTGTAGGAAAACTTCCTGGGGCCTATCCCCTTTTCGAATTCATCAGGAACCAAATCATGAATATCCAAAGTATCATCATCAGTACTTTCCCCAGCTGTTTCCCTCTTCTTCGTGCAGAAGATGTACCAAACAAAAGCCAATGCACCAACCAAGGTAACACATCCACCAACACCCAATCCGACTGCTAGACCTACGTTGTTGTTGGACGTCGTCGCACTATTGCGAGCCAGAGGATTGTTGTTTGTCGAATTATCATCCTCCAGAAGAGTGGAGGTAAAATTCCATGCATTGATCTTATGCAGAGCAACTGCAGCACCTGTGGAAGCAGAGAATCCAACAATGACCCTATCGGGCAAGTATTGAAGCAGATCAATCAAGCAATAAATTTTTTTGATCACCTGTACTTTGCTGTAACGATCTACAAAAGTAGTGAAGGCAACACTAAGATTTTTTGAGCTAGAGTTGTAGCTAATTGTGGCATTATTTTGTTTTCCTTCCATGATACCACCACTCCATTCCGTGGTAAGATTAGACTTGACAGAGTTGATGTCGATCCCCCATGATCGTAATCAGGATCTTCGATTATTGGTTGGCCTGAAGTATGCCTATTAGGGTAGATATCAAACTCGACTGCCACAAACGAGTACCTGGTGGTAAAGTTTGGCAGCGTAGTGTTGACAGGGAGGCCAAGTTTGCTACCTCTTCCTAAGGCCTGGTCGAGTAAGGAGCCGTTTGGAGCTAGGAAGAACACCAAACCGTCACCGCAGAAGGTGTCATTGGAGGTGTTAATGGAGAATATGAAACTTGAAGTGAAATCAGCTAGTTTTTCATTCTGCCGGAGGAGGAACGATTCACCGAAGGTGGCTCTACCGGTGCTCCAGTGCCTTGCGTCATCAAGAGCACTTTTGGTGAGTCGGAGGGAGCCGTCGGTGAAAGCATCTCCCTCTAGAAATAGAGTCCTGGTGTTGGCGGGAAAGCTGGAGAAGTTGAAAGTCAATGGAGTTGCAGACAAGGTTAAAACAAACAAGAGAAGAAGAAGGAACTGAAGCCGCTCTGGTGAGAACTGGAGAACATAACAGCAGACAGCCATCTTCAATTTTGTGTTCTTTCGAGTCTCGAGAGTAACTATGAACTTGCTACAACAAAACTAGGGCTTCAAATCTCCTGTCCCCATTTCCTTATCCCTTTCCCTATCACACTATAAAATTTTGACACTTGGCATTTGTTGCCTACTCAGCTTAACCATCTCTTTCCTCATCCCCCCTCCTGTCTCCCTATAAAATTTTGATACTTGGCATTTGTTGCCTACTCAACTTAACCATCTCTTATCAGCCTACTAACCCCGTTAAACTCTAACTCACACTAATTCAACCCTAACCCAACATCTCTAAATTAAAATAATAAATTTATATTTACAAAAAATTCAGGAACACTAAAACAACGAGTCTTCTTCTTCTTTTTCTTCTTCGTTTGTCTTGTTCTTTATCTAATTCTAGTAGTGATCATCATGTTATCTGTTCGATGGGATCAAATTCAAGGGAGGCAGAGAAAAATGTTAAGAAGGCTAGGACCAGTGGTCAATGTATGGAAAGGACTCAACCTCTTTGGCTCTATTAGGCATTGGTTCTGAACATGAAAAACAATGTGGTTATTATGGGAGCGGAAGAAAAAGAGAAAGGAAAAACTAGATGATGATGAAGAAGCCTTTTGTTTTTTTTTTTGGGTCCTTGACCCAAAGCACCAAAATGAGCAAAAATTATCTCACTTACCCCAGTAACAGATTTTTGTTCCCACCTACACAATTTAACAGCAAATAACCATTTTACCCCAACCCAATTAAAGAATTACAGCCACTGCCACTCTCTCTCTATCTCATCCCTTCGGCCGAAGCCTCTCTCTCTCTCTCTCACCGATGACGCTCTCGCCCACCGTCGTGCTCTTCAAGAACGTCTGCTTCATCGACTTCATCACCGATCTCCATGTGTTCGGCAAGGTCTATCTCCACCGATCTACCGCCGGAGCTTAAATTTCAGATCGTAACATGGATAGTTCCGAAGTCTTGAAGCTCCGGCGATGTCGCAGCTCCTTAGAGACCGGAGTTCCGGATCCGGCGAGGACAACGAGCTACAGCGGAAGCAAGTCCGACGAACCGTCAGGGAAAGAAGGCATAGCCTGCAAAATGAATTTGCTGCCACTTCTCAAGCCTTTAGGAGACCTTGACAGCAATTTCTCAGCTTTGGATTGTGGAGGTGACACGTTTCTGGTTTGGTGAACCGTTGGCAGCTTTAGAAGGTTCCTTCAGTAACTCAGGGATATCATCCTCCATTCGTTTGGCCCTTGATGATGATAAATTATTGGCAGTCAAAGTCCAATTGGGCAATGGTGGATCGCATTTCATGCTTTACAACCAGACCAAACAACTTCAAGAAAATAGCAAAAGTACAGAAGGCATATTAGTATACTAAATGTAAGGCTGAGCATTAATTCTAGTTTGGTGGACCTTTGGGGGATAAAACGTTCCTTACAGTAACTCATATATATCATCATCCATCCTTTCATAACTAGCACCATTCTTTCATATATAAGTTCTCCTTTCCCATATCAATTTTTTTTTTTTGGGTAAAATTGGGGCAGAAGGCCCAGAAGGAAAGAAAAATGGAAAAAAAAAAGTCCTATTGGGGCAATAGAGGTCTGTTAAAGGTCTATTGGGGGCAATAGACGTCTATTGGGGGCAATAGACGCTTTTCAATTAATATAATCTCTTCGTTTTTTTCTTTAATCAAAGTTTTATTTGTCTAATTTTAGGAATATAAGTTCTCATTTCAGCTACCCAAAGTTCTATTGGAGGGCAATAGACGTCTATTGGGGGGCAATACATGGCCAATAGTCGTCTATTGGGGGGCAATAGACGTTTTGAATTGATGTAATCTCCTCATTTTTTTTCTTTAATCAAAGTTTTATTTGTGTAGTTTTAGGAAGATTAATTACCATTTTGGTAATCTAAACGTCTATTGGGGGGCAATAGACGTCTACTGGGGGGCAATACATGGCTGATAGTCGTCTATTGGAGGGCAATACATGGCTGATAGTCGTCTATTGGGGGCCAATAGACGTCTATTAGGGGGCAATAGACTATTGGGGCAATAGATGTCTATTGGGGGGCAATAGACGTCTATTGCCCCTCTATTAGGGGGCAATAGATGTCTATTAAGGGCAAAAAAACTTTCCGGTGAGATTTTCAGCAATTTCCGGTGGGCGGCAGCCGGTGACCGGAATCCGGCGACCGGTGACCGGATTCCGGCGAAAGTTGGCCGGATTCCGGCGACCGGTGACCGGATTCCGACGGCCGGTGACGGGCTCCGGCGAAGTCTCCTATAGTTTCTCTCTCTTCCATTTTCTCTCTCTCTCTAAGTAACAAAGGGGTGAGGGGTAAAATTATATTAAAAAAAAATTAAAAACAAAAAAAAAATCTTAATGGGGTATTAGGGAAGACTCCCTTAGAGTGTATTGGGTAAGAGGGAATTAAAAAAACTTAATGGGGTGAGTGAGAAAAAAATCCCTAGAAATGGGGTAAATGGACAAAACCCCTTTTTTTTTTTGCATAACTTATTTTCCAGGGAAAAAAGGGTATGTTCTACTCCTCTTTATCACCATCTTCCCTGCCTTGATGAGATTACTTGAATCTCTCCTCGAGCAAATCTTTCTTGAATGGTTTCGCGGCACTTTCGCCATAACTAGATCTTCCTCGACAAGATATTTCCTCTTATCTAAGAAATATGCTCCTCGACAAAATATTTCCTCCTCAACTAGTCTTCCTTGACAACAAATCGACAAAATATTCCCTCCTCGACTAGATATTTCTTCCTTGATAAGAATTATGCTCCTAAATAAATTATTCTCTCCTCGACGAGATATTTCTCCCTTGATAAGAAATATGCTCCTCGACAAAATATTCCCTCCTCAGTTAGATATGTTTTCATTGACAAGACGTCTCTCCTTGTTGTTTATAAGTTCACTTGAGAGGATAAGTTCTACGATGAGCAGGCTTCTTAATATGTGATGTGAATTTGTTAAGAGAATTCAATGTTGATACAGCAGTCTCTCTCAAACTTTTGTTTTGGAATGTTTACAAAAAATTTAGTAGTGACAAGATAGCAATTAGAGGAGAAAGTTCCATTTGGTCAATATACATAAGGAGCTCCAAAAAATCTATATCACAGCATTCGATGCAAATATAGACAAAAAGAAAGTGTAAGCCCCCAAATGTCAAAACAAACAAACAAATTGATTCAGCCAAAAAAAAAAAAAAAGTCTAACAGAACGACAACTAATTTTTTATTGTTTCAGTACTTTGACGATTATGTTGTGGAGAATAAAAGTTGGACTTTGTTTTCTAATATTTCAAAGATATTTTGGTACATTTTTTCAGTCTTGACTAACAAAGCCTCTTATCTTAATAACAGTATTGATAATATAATTTCTTCTTCAAAAACACATACGCATTCAAATAGTCATAATTTAGTCATTTGTGTAGGGGTGACATCATTTAGTATAGATTTACCAACAAAGAAAGTCACAGTCATCGGGGATGTGACTCCATTAGGTGTTCTCAAAAGTGTATCCAAGGTGAAGAATGTAAGACTAAAATGGACTTTATCATTAGTTTACATCGAGTCATCAACAACTTACCAATTTACGCAGAATAAGTAATTGGAGAATTTTTAGACTTTAATTCTATATATTTTATTTATGGTGTATCCACGTAAATTATGGAGAAATCTAATATGACTTGGTTATTAAGTTAACCTAAAAAGATATGAAATTATAATAGAGATTTGGACTTGAATTGTTTCCTTTATGGGAGGTTACAGAATATCCAATTCTCTATATAAAGCTTGGGTCCCTGCACTCTCTCATATGCTCTCGGTAATACAGTCTCTTGCCCCATACAAGAATACCAAATATTGAGATGCAGTGCAGAAGACTTAGGCTCGGATTGAGTGGCCATTCAGTTCAAAGGTTCATGATCCATTTCTAATTTATTTCTTGTTCTTACTTTTATACAATTGTACGTATCTGTATTCCTTGTGAAGCGATCTAATGGCTTTTAAGTTTAAGATTACATGTGGTATCAGAGCCACCTTCACAAAATATAGATCATTGTCGATATTCATTTTTACAGTAACAAGAAAATGGTTTTTACATGAACCCTAGCCTGGAAACTAACTACGGATCGAGTTTGTCATTATATATATATATAATTTTAATGCGTATTTCTTCTTTTGATGCGAGGAAACCAAAAACTGGTTCGACTCTATTTCTGCACAACGAACCAAAGAAGTAAATGATCTAGCCTATAATTGGATATAGAGTCGAACCAGACGAAACCCAATGCTATCCCCGTGGACTGTAACGGAAACAAACTGAAGTCAAGGGGACGGTGTGATCGAAATCTTATGCGGGATCTGACAACGATGATGAGTCGTGTCACGCCCCGGATTTTGAATGATAAATTCAAATCCGAAACCTGAATAATTACAATTACAAAAAAACCAAATCTCGAAACTTCGAGTTCATTATTACAATTCACTCTCACAATATATTATAAAGCTCAAATGAGCATAACACACCTCACAACTTACAATTGTTGTAAAACTCTAACAATTGCTCTAACCGCACGATCACCGTCCTGGTTCTCCTGTCCTGTAGGATTACCCGCTACACAATTTGAATAGTGTACCGGGAGTTGCAACAACACAAAACCCGGTAAGCTTTTTACAGCCAGTATGAGTAAACAAGAAAGAACTGTTGATTTATTAGATTTCAAGACTACCACAAACCCACGTTACTTTCTCACTCTCATATATATATATAGACACTTATGAGTTACTCTCAATTTAGCTCATAAGATCACTCACTCTCATATATATATGTAGACACTTATGAGTTACTCTCAATTTAGCTCATAAGATCCCTCACTCTCATATATATATATAGACACTTATGAGTTACTCTCAAATTCGCTCATAAGATTTCCCAACATTTGGTAGACAGACTCATATATATATATAGACCCTTATGAGTTACTCTCAATTTCCCTCATAAGGTTACCATATATATATTGACACTTATGAGTTACTCTCAATTTCACTCATAAGGTCACTCCACATTTGGCAGACAGACTAGAGCTCTAACTGAACGTAACCACTCGTCCGGCCACAGACGTGATTACGATTTAATACTATTAATAACCACCAGCCCGGTACGAGAGCGTGATTCACTAATAGATGCCATGGTCACCTCGTGACCTAGTGATCTCCACAGATCACAACAATTTATTGTTCCTCAACAATAAAACTCAACACCTCTCACAATATATTGTTTCTCAACAATAAACTCAATATCTCTCACAATATATTGTTTCTCAACAATAACTCAACACAACTCCAACAATACATATTATTTCACGTAATAATATATATACAGACATTCACACAGGAATGTCTAGTAACACCAACAATAGTTCATATGATTGCAACAAAATAAAGCAATTAATTGTATTGGGTTCGTAATATGAACCACGTGAGGTTTACTCACCTCGATAATCCCGCTGCGTCTTCAATTCAGCTCAAAATACGATCCACAATCGTCCACCAACTCAAACCGTCAATCACCTAGTCCAATAATGATCTTGACTTAGCCAACAACTCAAATATGTAATTAAACGACGATCCAACGCTCAGATTCAAATTAAACGATGATCCAACGGTCGGATCTGAATTTAATGATGATCCAACGGTCGGATCCTCACGGATCGCCTTTAGGATCATCCTCCAAAATTATCACGAAGATCCAACGGTCAGATCTTCCTGAATCGCCTTTACTAACATCTCCACAAAATTATATGAAAATCCGACGGTCAGATTCTCACGAATCGCCTTCCGAATCACTATTTCTCAATTATACGAAGATCCAACGGTCGGATCTTCGCCCGTGACCTCACAAGGTCACCGGGACAGTCATACGATCAACATATCCAAAATTGAAGCAAAACCGATGGTCAGATCTTCACAGATCGTAAACCGAAGATAAACGTAAAAACGTTAAATAGTAACGTCAAAACGTAAATCCACTATTTATCAACTTTTTCTAACATGACCATGTTATATATCAAAACGCTCGTATGGATGCATAGATCATCGCCTAGATAATGAAAACTCGAAATATGGTCTGATGCGCCGCCACAAGCGGTGGTCAGTGGGCGGTCAACGCGGCGGTCAACGCAGGTCAACCACCTCAGATGGCAAAGTGACCAACTACAAACTGGTTCAAAATGAAAGGGTGATCGACTTCCATACCTGGAGCTAAGTCTGGTTTGGCCTAGATCGTCCTAGATCAAGAGTTGAAGTTGGATTAATCTCGTGCGTCTGATCAGATTCAGATTAAATCAGGGACGTCGAAAAAGTCAAACCATGATCTAGCGTTCTATACACAAAATCGTGATGAAAGGCTTACATGGGGATAATCAGGGGGAGGAGGAGATCACGAAAATGGGGAGGATCGGCCCGTGCAACGCCGGAAAAGTGGTTTTCCGGTCGGGTCGGGTTCTAGCTTCGGGGGGGGGCTTCGATCTCCATCTGGGGGCAGCGGCGGGGCAAGGCGGTGGCAGGGAGCGGCTGGGCGGCTCGAGGCGACCTCGGGGAGGGCCGGGTCGTGGCCGGAGGACGAGCGACGGCGCCGCTGGCGTCGGGTCGGGTCGGCGGGTCGGCAAGCGTGGGGAGGGTTTTGCGCGAGAGAGAGAGAGAGAGGGGGGGGACTATTCCGCAAAAAAAGGAATTTTTTGTCCTTGAATGAAAAATAAAATCAGAATTTTCCTATTTATAGAAAATTCCCATTTTCAAAAATTCATAACTTAATCATACGAACTCCGAATATTGCGTTCCACATGTCCACGAACTCGTATCGACGAGCTCTACAACTTTCATGAAGGAAGTTTTCCCAAATTTTGAACGTATAAAAAGTCAACTTTGTTGACCCCCTAAAAACGTTCGTTTTCGAAAATAAAATCGTTCGAACTAATTCCACAACTTCTCCGAGCCTCGTACTCGCTCCCACTATCGTGAAATCATTTCTAAAAATCCACGGAATTTAATTTGGATTTTCCGGGGTATTACAAGTCGAAACGTCATGCAATCCCAAATTCAGAAAGCTGGAACGGACAGATAAGCAAATTTATATTGCTTTTGTTTTTTGATGTCTTATATTCTTTGAAATACCAATATCCATATATGCTACCCGGGTTTACTATTGTCATGCTTGGTTAGGGGCTTGTTCAAATTAGTCTAAACTTGTGAACATCGAGCATGGTGTTATGGATATAAAACGCATGTAGGACATTCATATATTAAACAAGTGCATGTAGGCATCTGTTTGAATTCGTCTCTGACTTTGAATAATGGCCTTGGTTTTGTTTTTAATATACGGTGCTTTATAATATAGTGATCGGTCTAATGAATGTATCAATTGTACATACATAAGGCCATCTCTTTGTTTTGGCAAGGCTTATGACCATGGATCTTTTAATATAGCATACTCTTGTCAATACTTGCGCGCATATTTGCATTTTGCACTCTCTGACAAACAGTACGAATTGTTCATCTTAATCTGGGCAAACACCCATTTTGTATCTACAATTGCATAAGACTTGTTTCTTTTACACTTAAAGACAGAGCACATGAATATTCTCTTCAGGTTTCTCTTAAGAGGTATTATATATATGCTGTTTATAAGCATGATTGCAAATATGTGTGACTGAAGAGATGGACTAATTGATAGCTTGGTAACTGAGGAAGTAATGCCTTATCAGTAACGCATGATAAGTTGATCATTACATGAAAGACCAAATCTAAGTCTTGTTTCCTTGAAACTGTGGCTGCTGAAATTACTAAATTTTGGGACTTCATTGAATTTTGTCTTGTACATGTTTATATCTGGGGCTGGGACCTAAATAAATTGTCAATCAAAATTATAAGATCATTGACACATGTTCTTAATTACCCACTGCAAAATTGAATTCTTCATATATTTATTAAGGATCATTGTGGAACTTGAAATCCAACATACATTTGAATATGCATGAGTAAAATATATATCTTCTGGTTATTTATTCTACTGTTAGAGGTGCTTACATGATAAAGTTTCCTTAAAATATATTTCCTATTGCATATACAGTGAGCATGACTATAAGTTTATTTAGTCATTGATATACATATATGCATGACTACTAGAAACACTAGAATTATGTTGCTTGCTTCAGAATTGCCTTTTTTCCTGCATTGGTGGTTGTAACCTTATGCTCGCCTTTGCTGCATACTTGATGGTTGTTTGGATGCTTTTAAAACTGGCTTCATATATGTATATAGCCTTGATACATTTCAAAGGTGATGCACTGAATGTTGACATATGTACAAGGGAAGGTAAATTGTTTAAGCTTTGATCAAGCTGTGTGGCATGTATAGCTACTATAATTTACATGATTGTTGGTTGCCATTAAAGTTTTGTCTTGTATCTCTATTAGTATTGAGTGTATATCAGTTTTGGATTAGTTATTTCTGAGGATGTTCTACTCTTTGGTGTTACTACCATGTAAGGACTTGCGTTTTCTGGACACTGAGCATTTTTTATGTGTTGGTCTGTATCAGATTGATGTGCACATAGTATTCATATTGGAAAATTGCTAGATATGCATGTGTTGGAACATACTTGCAGTGATTTTTAGTAGATATCAGCTGTCAATATGCAGTTTTACAAGAATTAGACAATGAAACTAAGTTTAGTAGCTATTTGTTCGAGCAATCAAATACATGCCTTTTGGCATAACCTATTGTTGTTCCTCCTTAATCATATTTTGATTTTGTTTTTTGGGTATTGGAACAAGTCTTTGCTCTTCTAAATATGTACAGAGGCTATTGTTTTGGGCTACTAGCATTTTGATGAAGTATGCTCACATAATTGAGCTTCATGAGTATGTGTGATTATATGAACGATCAAGTAAAGAATTAAGGCTACTTTTGTGATATATATATGCTATGAAGTTTTTATACAGAAACACAAAAGAGACATGGATAGAGGTATGTCCTAATCAGTTTCCGCTGTGCGATAAATCAAGTTTAGCATAAAAGTTTTAATGTCTGATCGATTTTAGATTTTATCTTGTGAAGGAGAACTTGACTAAAATAATTCCTTGTTGTTAATTGACATTTTCTTAGTATAAGTGATGTATTTTGAAAGAGAATTGCCACATTGACATAATTAAATTTTGAAGCCACTTAATAGTCTTCTGGCGTTTTTCTAATTAGTTTTCCTTGAAATCAGACTATAGAGATTGCTTGGGATGCTATGTGGGTATATCTATGCATCTACTGCTGACATGATTTGACACAACTAAGGTATGTTTTCAAGAACTCTTGAAAAACTTTCATCATTGATTATCAAGTGACATTTATCAGGGATATATATGAGTTTAAAGCATGCTGCCCTGAGTATTTTAAATTAGGATATTCTGTGAGATCATATGTCAATGACTATAGTGATATGTTACCTCTAGTGCTCTTATGATCTGGAATATCTTGCATATGTTGATAATCATTGTGTACAATTTGCTTGTGTAAAATTGAAATAACAAGAAAATATCTCCCAAAGTAAGTCTTGTTAAATTTTACCGTAAGCACAGTTGGTGTCTTTCATCAAGCCTTGTGCTCGACGAAACTTCGGGAACCAACTTTGATCTTAGATCTCTGGGGTGTCTTAGTGGTACATGTTGCACACAGCAAACCGCCATTAGGATGTCTCATTGATTTTAAAGGTTATAAGATCAAGAAACTTGTGTTGTGCATTTTAATTTCATGACTGTATCTCCCAAAGGAGGTTCAAACTTTACATGGCTTTAACTTGCACATACAGCACATCACAAAATTGATACAAATGCATTTGGTTTGCCTAGATCTTTTCCTCTTGCCATTAAAGGTGTTGACTGATCTTAGCAAAATAGCATTTTTATCCATTTTGGTTTTGTGAATAAGAAACTTCAAAATGTCATGTCTTCTTGCCACACAGGTGTTGCTTGACATTGTCTAAAGGGGCTTACTACGGTACATCTTGTTTGATGTGATCACTATATTTATATTGTTTGCTAAGCTGTCTGTTATTTTTCCATTGCCTATGAGACTAGCAAACTGCAGAAACGTTAAAGTTGGCATGGATGTTGAAATTATCAGTTTAAGTTGAGCATGGCAATTTACAATAGCAAATTTTCCAAGTACTTGGAGTGTGAACCTATTTGTTTGAATCATTCACATGTTTAATGTGATGCTTAATGGCATTCAATATATCTAGTATATGTTGATATTTTTTTTTGTCAAGAAAATTGCAGTCATGTTTTGACAAGGTTGTTATGGTATATTTTTCAAGGTATAAACATGGTTTAAGTTCCTTAGTTACTTGATCTAAATGCAAATTGCAATAAGGAGCATGTTTATATTATGATACTTGATTTGCCTATTGACATGAAAATTTCAAATAGCATCACCACCTTTTATCCTAACGAGCATCTGGCTACACAGTTCCCTTGTTTATGTGTCTTATTGTCTGTACGAAAGTTTTGATTTTAGACAACAATTTTTTTATTTTTTTTATTTTTAACAGGGGAAAGTATTTGACATATATTTGTCTTTTACTGTAAAAAAATTGTGTGGCTTATCACTTTGATTGCTTAAAATCTACTACTTGGAAATTTATGGTTTCACTATATTTCATGGTCATATGGATGTTCGGACTTGATAAGAGACAGTGGGAGTCAAGATTTACTTTCACAAGTTAAATTTTCATGAAAAAAGGGTATTCTCGATTCTTTTATCAAAAAGAAAATTCCATTAAAGTTTTGACATTATTTAATAGCCTATGAAGTTTTCCCAATCTTATAGATTTTGGACAAGTTAAATTGTCTTATTTAGATATTGCTATTAGGTAAGGATAAATCAAGAAATTGGTGGTGTGTTTTATGATCCATTTTCACTGAATAAAGGTTTCTTTAGTGAAAATTCTAAATTTCTTTGGTTTAGTGGGAGTATTTTCTTCTTACTGACATATAGTTCTTCCTTTAGCAATTGTTTTTTGTTAAGTTGCTGATTATCTTGGAAGTGCATTTCCAGATTTATTGGATTAAGTTTTTCCATGGACTCAAGATCTTATGCTCAAAAGGTTTTGGTTATTATTTACAGATTGTGAATATTCGAAGCCTTGTTTTGTTCATATTGTCTTTGAACTTTTAAGGCGACGTTAAGGTTAGAATTCTCTTATGAGATAATTCATAGTCTCAGCTGGAGCCATTAACTTCTACTGATTGATGATTTTCTTGTTAAGATTTGATTTGGGATGTCTGCTCTATGATATGAAGTTTTCTACTAAGGATTTCATGATTAAAATTCCATGGTATTATGTTTATTCCTTGCTGCAGCATTATTGTTTCGGGCTAAAGCATTATGTGCTTTGAAATATAAATAGCTATTTGATTTTAGTTGTTCTCGTATTGCAGAGGCAACATATGAAATCTATCAAGATGGTAAGGAACACATACAGCCGAGTTTCATTGGAAACTTGTGTTTCCTTGAGGTTTTATCATTCAAAACCATTAAGAGGACCAAAGTACAAGGCATAAAGTTTTGATACATGGAGGAGCCTTTGTACATTACAGATATATCTTTTGTTTGGTAACTCATGTAGATTACAGTTGCAATATTAGTAGTTATGAAGGTCTTGTGTTCTGTTGAACATAAAGCTCCTTCTTGGCTCTATGTTGTGGTTGTTCTTTGACGGAGTTTTGAATTAGATTTTAAAAGATCATGATTCTCTTGTGCGCACTAAAGAATTGATTACTATATCTGATCACA
The DNA here is from genome assembly GCF_958449725.1 of Rosa rugosa. Classification (NCBI taxonomy): domain Eukaryota; kingdom Viridiplantae; phylum Streptophyta; class Magnoliopsida; order Rosales; family Rosaceae; genus Rosa; species Rosa rugosa. Next base: position 51,371,266 of record NC_084821.1, on the reverse strand, counting down.
ATGGTATTCTTGTTGAGTAAACTTATGATAGTCCAAGTGGGAGAATGTAAGACTAAAATGGACTTTATCATTAGTTTACATCGAGTCATCAACAACTTACCAATTTACGCAGAATAAGTAATTGGAGAATTTTGAGACTTTAATTCTATATATTTTATTTATGGTGTATCCACGTAAATTATGGAGAAATCTAATATGACTTGATTATTAAGTTAACCTAAAAAGATATGCAATTATAATAGAGATTTGGACTTGAATTGTTTCCTTTATGGGAGGTTACAAAATATCCAATTCTCTATATAAAGCTTGGGTCCCTGCACTCTCTCATATGCTCTCGGTAATACAGTCTCTTGCCCCATACAAGAATACCAAATATTGAGATGCAGTGCAGAAGACTTAGGCTCGGATTGAGTGGCCATTCAGTTCAAAGGTTCATGATCCATTTCTAATTTATTTCTTGTTCTTACTTTTATACAATTGTACGTATCTGTATTCCTTGTGAAGCGATCTAATGGCTTTTAAGTTTAAGATTACAAAGAATGCCCAGCTCTGGCCTTCAACAACATATTCGCCATCAACACCATCTAATTCTCAATGGTTAGCAAGATAAGCTTATGTAATTTAGCCCTATGCAAATCTTTCATGAAGAAGTTGTGTAAGCATATCATACAAGTGATCTTAGTATTTGCAATAAACTAAATGAAGCTCTAGTTAATTTTGTAATAAAAATGAGATGGAGTAGAGAATATGAAGTGTATGTATATATTTAGATCTAGAAAATTAATCCTCAGTAGCCTTTCACATATTAGATTGATAAAATATTGGAACAAATTAAAATGACTAAATTGATGAGATAAAATAATATATAAAACTTTTTGTAAAGCAAAATACAGCGTTGTTTCTAATATAGTTGTAAGTATAGAAATAATTGTTATGGTAGGTTGGATAGAGCAACGCAAACCCTAGCGTTGAGACCAGAGAGCGGCGGAAACTTCTATTGGCTCTAGCAGTGGTGTCGCCTCGTCTCTAGCCTGTGGGTGTGCGTCAGTGGTCGGCGCGGGCAAGGTCCTGAGTGCAGCAAGGCTTTTGCTCGGTCGCTCGGAGAGGTAGGCACAGAGTGCAGATGGGTTGCAGCGTTAGGTTGTTGTTTCCGGATTGGGATCTGGCACACCTTGGCTTGCCGGAGTGCGCTAATGGTCGGCGGGGGTAACAAGATTGAGGCAGGTTGAGGCAACTCAGGTGAAGAGATTTTGTCGACTTGGCCGAGTCTTGTTTCGTTGGTTTTAGGTGGACTGACTTTCGATCGGGTTCGGCGATCTCTGCTCGGATTCTCTGCCGGATTTGATGTTACGGTGGACCAGCCGGCCACCGGAGGGGCAGAATCGGTGAATGGTGGAAGAAGCAATTGGGCCAGCTCGGGCTAGGGCTGTTGCTATCCTTGCTTGGGGTTGGGCCTGGGTCTTTGAGCCTGGGCTCAATCTTGGGCTGATGAGGCAGGGGAACTGGCCTGCTAAGCAAGAATTAATTTGGGCTCGGGCCTACGGGCTTGGGCTCAGGTCAAGGCAATCTGGGCCCTAATGTTTTATTAGGGTATTGAGCCTGTGTGAGGTTGGATTAACTTCTATGAGTTTTCTATGACGTTTCTAGTGTCTTGCTTGTACCACAATTACGTGATTGGCAAGTGGGGACTAGTTGAATGATTTCTTTTTCGTATGAGGCGAGGTTTTTTCATTCTTATATAGGCTCGCTTAAATGTGAGCGTCCCAGATATTTTAATGATCTGCTCTAGCTTAGATAGTTTAGTTCGGATTTTCTTGCCGAGTTTTGCTTATGTAAGTTATGGTAGACTCTAGCCTGTTGGCTGTTGATTTAATGAATTCAACTTCTATTTCAAAAAAAAATTGTTATGGTATGTTCTTCTCCATGCTTTGTCACAAAAAGATTCATTCAACTTCATACATACCTACCGTGGAAGGATATATTGCTTTGGTAATGAAATGATTAAACAATTTGAAAATTCGATGATTATGTGTATAGCATGAGTTATGAGCAAACACCTACAAACTAATGGGCCCTTATATGGGTGTTTAGTGTGACCAAAATCATATATTAATCGATTACCTCTATTTTTATTAATTCAAAAACAGTATTTATTGGGATATACTTGCTTATTTATTAGGATAATCGGTTGTATAACGAAGGTCGTTATTGTTCTTGATCGATGTCACTTTATTGATCCTTTGTAGCTAAGCTGTAAAAATGGAGAAGCCCCGCTACGTACTGTTGGTGTTGTTATTTTGGAATAGTTTATTTACAAATTATAATAACAGTAGGTGTTGCTTTTTCATTGCAAATTAAGCTAGCTGCTTGCCTGTTCACCATCTAGAATTATGTATGGGGAGTGAAATTTGCATTCCCCTTTTTGCAAACTACACTCCCTTTCAGTTTTTTAATAATATTTCCCCCACATCTTTCTGCACTTCCCAAAATACCCTCAAGTCAGATTTTATTTTATTTTTTCTTTTTCGGGTCTTTTCTTCCTCCCTCCTTCCTCTCTCTCTCCCCTCCAAACCAAAGCAAAAAAACCAGCACCAAAAGCAAAACCACACCATTATTCTTTTCTTTCTCACAAAAGATCCAAAAGCTCCCAACTTTCTTAACCAAAGCCAAAACGAACAAGAACCCAGAATTTCTCATGGAAGAAGACGAAGATATGTCTCCACCTTTCTGGCTCCAGCAGCAACCCAACACTCCCCGCCGCCGCCTCCGCCGCTCTACCTCCTCTCTCCTCTTCAGCTCCGGCACCTTCATCCTCCTTCTCCTCGCTGTAGCTCTTGCCTTCATATTTATCATAGTCCCATCTGTGCATTCCTTTACTTCTCAGATATTCAGACCCAACATGGTGAAGAAGAGCTGGGACTCCCTCAACTTTGTCCTCGTCCTCTTCACCATTGTCTGCGGCTTTCTCGGCAGAAACACCACCGATAACGACGACGGCGGCGGCGATGGCAGCGGCGTTCCGGCTACTATTGCTGCTCAGCCACAAGAGGTGGTCAAATCAATCCTGTCCATGCTGCGTCAGTGGTACGAGTATTCAGATCCGACGGTGTACAATGATCGTGTTGTTAAAAGAGTGGACCGTTCCGTTTTTAGGTACTAGTGTATAGATCATCTCTGCAAATTTTCAGCCAAATTGATGATCGTTAAGATATCTAACTCGCTTAAACCAATGGACGGACTGAATCTGTCAACCTGAACCGTACTAGCTTTAAGACAGTTATCAATGCCTTAACGATCATCATTTTTGCTGAAAATTTGCAGAGACAATCTATACACTAGTACCTAAAAACTGAACGGTCAAGATGTGGATGTGCGACCGAAAAGTGACCCAAAACTCGAACTTCACACGTTAATTTTCAAAGCGGAGCTCCGCTCTGGATATCTGTATATATATATTTATACACACAAACACATATTTGTATATAATTTTTTTTTGACGAATTATATATATATATATATATATATATATATATATATATATATATATATATATATAACCAAAAAAAGAAAAAAAAAACCAAAATAATATATTTTATTTTTAGATGAAAACCAAAATAATTTTGAGCCATTAGATTTTGGAAGGATAAGATTGTCTTTTTACTCAAGAATTACATGACATGATTTGATAAATAGGTGATGTGTGTAGGTGATATGGCATGACACCTAGGATTGAGGCCACAAATCTTAGGCCTCATTGAGGCCACAAATCATTTTCCTATTATATATATGCTTGGTACTCATACAGAACTCTCCTTTTGCGGTTAAAACGTATATGGAATATGCTTGGTACTCATGCAGAACTCTCCTTTTGCGGTTAAAACGTATATGGAATGTAAGTAGAAATCTTATGATTGCGATTACACTCCTCTTCCATGCCTATAATTTCTCTTCGGTGTTGTCGGAAGATTCTAACAAACTGAATGCATTACTTGTGTGCTTTGTACCGTTTGATACTAAAATGATTTTCCCACTTTGAATTTCTAATCTTTATTCACTTCATGGCATTGCTAATTATTTACTTTTACTTTTATCCAAACAAATTGCATGTCACGTATATTGTCATAAAAATGCAAACACTTTCATGTATCTCTTTAATTCATCTAGAGAAGTGATACAATTGGTAACCATCGTGGCTTTGGACCAAAGTTAATTGACTAAATTTTAACTATAAATATGGATCATATATAATTTCTAAAACCACATGCCACTCTAATAGTCTAACTGGGCAGGCCACTGCAGTGGTATCACAGCATATAATCTCATCTAGCCTTGTTGGTCGGTAAACTGTGATGTGCTTTAACCCTCTAATATTTGACTCTTTTTTTTTTTTTGCTGATCCTGTATTTGACTGCCAACTGGTTAAGAATTAATTAATTTTTTTTTTCACAGTACTGATTGTTATTAGAGTACGTTGGTTGGAAGAATTTGAACATTTTGGAAGCAATTAAATCTCAAATTAAAAAATAACAAATGAGTGAAAACACAACTAAAGGTCACGCACATAAAGAATACAAAAGACAGATTGGTTATAAGGGCTAGCATAGTTTTCTATAGGAATTCCGAAAATTAATGATAGTATTACGTACATGTTACAAATCTACTCAGTTCGATCATTCCATATATGATATAAACCCATATGGTCTTTCAATATTATGAGAATTATGGTTTTATCGGAGATGAAGAAGAGGCTAGGATTTTCTTTTTGAAATGGATCGAAGAAACCCTGGTGAGCAACACCACTTTTGGTGAGTCGGAGGGAAGCATCTCCCTAGCCTCTCAAAGTAGAGTCCTGTTGTTACTGGGAAAGCTGGAGGAGACCAGATCCATCAACATTAAGCTTTAAAGAAGCTGACGGAGGAGGGCAACATTTGATGGTGGCATGAGCCGCACGTCTCAGCTGAGTCACTGGGTTGGTTTGAGTGTAGAGGTGAAACGAACTGGCTGCAGAATGGGCAACTTCTGCCGGAATAGGTTACTAGGCACAGAAGATGAGCTGATTTCGGGTACGTCAAATAGAGTGGCAGAGCATGAAACATTTTACTAGTATCTGAAGCTAGAGGGTGCAGTCTGAAAGCAATTAACCAGTCAATGGCACGCAAGTTTGTTAAATACAGGACTTTCTAGAACTATAGTACATAATGTAAATCTATTGCTTCTGATCAAAAATTGTAATTCAACTCTTACAGTAGAAAAGAATACTTCAATTCAGGGTTAATTCGATAATTCTATTCATCCCACAATGAGGGTATATATACAAGTACAAAGGAGTAGTCTAACTCTAATAGGAAACAATCTTTCCATAATTACAGGATATCCTAATTAAATAAAATCCTAATTACATACAGATTTACAGCGATTCTACACTTACGAGGACCATCATTTGTGCACTAACTAATAGAAATCATGAATACAGTCAACATATCAGATAACAGCATTATATATTCTGATTTTTTTTTTTAATAATTAGTAGAAAACATAATTCAGCAAACAAAACAGCACATTGACTCAATCTGTTGTTTTACAGATGAAAACTTGGAACAACCCAAATTGGCAGTCGATTGCTCTTCTTCACCAGGTTTTTAGCCTGTTTGGTGTAAGGCTGTGAAAAACTTTCCTCTTTGATGTTATAAACACCATAATCATGAGGTCCGTAACGGCTAAACAAATCACGATCATGGTTGAAGTATATCTGATTTGGTCGACAAACTTGAAAATTTTGAAGGCATCATAGCTTCTGAAGTGTTATCTCCCAAAAAGAGCGCAAAATCACCTAAGCTGGTTTCTTCAATCCACTTGCACAAATTGAAATTCAATTTGAAAACTCTAAATTTCTTTGTCACGCGTATGTATTTTTCATCTTCAAACTCTATGTATCTTTGAACCATTAACAGTTCTTTATCTTTTGTTTCCACAAGATATCTCTTGATTATGCAATTTGGTATGAATCCAGCCGGCACAACCAATTTTACATTTGAGTATGACTCAGCAGTAACATCAAAAGATATGAGTTCACTCCAATGGTTAACAGCATAAAATTTACCTTCAAGGCAGGTAACTTCTTCAACCAAGCGGCACCCTTGAACAGTACTATCTACACTTGCATCAACATACGTCCATGCTGTGTCTTTACCCGGTTTAATAAATGCCAAGAGAGACTGTTCCATATATATAACAAAAACTATGCAATTGTTTGGATCTTGTATTGGGTCACCTGACATTGTAGCCTTGTAGACATAATACTCGCATCGTCTGAACCACTTTTCCCAACCTGGAGGCGTTAGTGGAGGAAGGCGAATGATGGAGTTTTCTTTCTCTCTTCTTCCTCTGACCCTGAAGAATGGATTAATTAGGGTCACTCCAAAATTCTTATCCGCGACATTTTTATCCACAAATATTAACCAATCTTTTGAAGACCCACAAAGCCGCTTATTGGGAACTCTCACTTGCAAATCCAGGAACCTGTTAACCATGATGTCGTATAATTTCCAATAATATTTTTTGCCTGTATAAATCAAGAGCATTGGAGCTGTCATCCTTGCACGAATAACTTTATTATCCTTTGCTGCAGAATACTATGACGTACAAACAATGCTGAATCGCAAGTAGTCTCCTGGTAACACTAATCTCTCAAGAACTGAATAAAGAAGGTCCTTAGGCAAAGATGCCCAATCTGGAAACAGAAGAAAAAACAAAATTAGAGACAGACGATCTCAATTTTCTTAATCGACCTCTAGTTTTTTTTTTTTAACTGGAAACAGTCTTAAAACAAAGTATTTCTAGTTAATTTAGGAGAAAAAAAACTAGAGGAGGTCGGGGTTGCCGGTTTCTGGGCAGCCACCTCACCTGCAACTTCTGTGCAGCACAACAGAAACATCACCGGCAACTCCACCGGACCGCAGACCCCTCCGCACGACCCCCAACGTCCCTCCGGCAAGCCGCGCCGCGCCGTCGCAGCTCGATCGAGGCCGGAAGAGCGACGTCCGCACTTTTTCTGGGTTGCGGACGTCCGCTCTCGAACGGCTCCGTATATATATATATAGGAATTTTCTCAGGTGCGGACGTCCGTACCGAATTTTCGGTACGGATTTCCTGTTTTCGACCACTTTCCGGCCACATTTTTACATCTTAACCGTTCAGTTTTTAGGTCCTGGTATATAGATCACCTCTACAAAATTTCAGCCAATTTGGTGATCGTTAAGGCATCCAAAACTGCATTTTACACGAACGGACCGAATTTGTCGAACCGGAACCGCTCGTATTTATAATGGCAAATTGCAATTTTGGATGCCTTAACGATCACCAAATTGGTTGAAATTTTGCAGAGGTGATCTATACACTAGGACCTAAAAACAGAACGGTTAAGATGTAAAAATGTGGCCGGAAAGTGGTCGAAAACAGGAAATCCGTACCGTCCGCTCGGTACGGACGTCCGCACCTGAGACGGACATATATATATATATATATAGTAGGTTGGTAAGAAGAATTTGAAAATTTTGGAAGCAAATCTCAAATTAAAATCAAAGAATGAAATTGTTGCTCCCGAAAGCTCGGAACTAATCCGTAACCTAGCCGTAGGTTTCGTGTTGCAGTGCGGCGGTGGCCTCGTGGCTTTGACTGCAATAGGACCCTTCGGCGTCGCTCCCTCAAGCAGCAGCGGCAGCAGGAAGATGAGGTTGGCTTCTCCTCGTCGTGAAGCAGAAGCGTTTTGACCGGAGATGGGATCGTCTCCTTGTACCGGGATTGATTCATGTGGGTGGCGGCGTCGGGTGTTGCTTGGTCACCATTTGGATAGTTTTTTGTGGAGGCGGTGATCTCAATCTCCTTCAGAGATTGATGGCGTCGTCTGGATACCAGAGGAGGCGCACAGATTTCCGACTCGGCGGCGATTGTGGTGTATCAGTCTCTCCGGGTGCGGGTATTATTCATGTCGAACTTAGGTCAAAAGCCCTTGCAGCCGCTTCACTCTTTTTGGGCTGCAGTTTGTAGTCTAGTGGATTGGGTCCTTGGGCTGGGCCATCTCTCCTTCTTACCCTTACTTGGATTTGGCTTGGTTTGGGGTGCATTTTATGATTGTTGCCGGCTTGTAGTGGCATTCCCTATTGCTTTTTGGTGGCGTACAACATGATGTTCTTAGGCGATTGCACTAAGGAGAATGGGAGGATGAGTCTGGGTTAGAATAGGTTTACTTTTAGGATCCGGCTTCTCTACTAGAAAAAGTATTGCTAGGGTCTGCTTGGAAAACCATGTGAGCCCGCCACGTCAGCCCAATGCAATCTAATGACTGTCAAACTGACAGCAAATATGGGATAAGAAAAAAGCAAACGGCCCACTAACGTTAGTGTTTTTTTTTCAAGTTCCCCCCTAACAATTTTCACTCTTCCCTCCACTTAGACTTCCTCTTCCTCACGTTTCAGCCGTTTCTCACTCTTCCTATTTACCCTTTGGTCTCAATCCAAACTTCATTCATCTTTGGGTGCTGGTGCTTTGAACTTTCATCATTTAGGTATGTGTATCTAGCTCTATGCCTTCACATTTTTATTTTTATTTATGTTAATTTCCTTTATATTGATCTTAGCCCATTTAGATTTTTAGTTCTGGGTTTTGGTTCTTTGAAATCTCAGCTTTGTAGTCTTGGGTAAGATAAGTTTACTTTGCGTTAGGGATTTAAGTTGATGAGGGATTAATAAGTTTAATGAGATTCTGGGTAGTTTTGATTTAAGGTAAGTTCGTACCCAACTGTTAGAGGATTCACTGCGATTGGAAGCGGAGGGGATGATTTTGTGCAGGCTATGGTTGTTGCTGTTGAATCCGTAATTCAACAACCCGTCCTTGAGGTATACGTTTTCCTATTTCCGGCTGCCAATAATTTTCGATCTTTCGATAGAATATTGATGGACTGTTATGATGCATATGTGTTTGCAAGCTTCTGGTTGAAATTTTTGTACATAATAAGGATTGCATTGAATATATTGATCTCCGTGGGTTGTACAGTAGAGTAGTTTGATTGAGACTAGACATGAATTGGCCATCAACAATTTGTTTTAGGGTTCAATTCTGAAGTATGTGAATGCACGGACTGATATAAGTGAATCGGGGTAGCCGTTTAGAGATGCTTCTTGTCACTTGTACCTAGAGAAAGAGTATTACAATGCTAATCTAATGCCGGATAATAAGTGAATGTGTTGCAATGAGGAGTATCTTCTTGCAAGGTTAAAGTTGAAAAATGGCAACAGGAAGTTGAAAAATAACTTGATGTACTATATATCTTACCCAAGACTACAAAGCTGAGATTTCAAAGAACCAAAACCCAGAACTAAAAATCTAAATGGGCTAAGATCAATATAAAGGAAATTAACATAAATAAAAATAAAAATGTGAAGGCATAGAGCTAGATACACATACCTAAATGATGAAAGTTCAAAGCACCAGCACCCAAAGATGAATGAAGTTTGGATTGAGACCAAAGGGTAAATAGGAAGAGTGAGAAACGGCTGAAACGTGAGGAAGAGGAAGTCTAAGTGGAGGGAAGAGTGAAAATTGTTAGGGGGGAACTTGAAAAAAAAACACTAACGTTAGTGGGCCGTTTGCTTTTTTCTTATCCCACATTTGCTGTCAGTTTGACAGCCATTAGATTGCATTGGACTGACGTGGCGGGCTCACATGGTTTTCCAAGCAGATCCTAGCAATATTTTTTCTAGTAGAGAAGCCGGATCCTTATTTTTAGATCTTTTTCGTTTTAAGTTATTTCCCTTTTTTTCTGTTAGTATTACCTCTTTTTTTTTTCTTTTTTTTTTTTTGTTTACTGAGCTATCGTTTTATATTGATTATCACTAGCTAGAATGGTTTCTAGTTTGGCCGGCTTGTGGCTTTGACACCATGATAAGACTGTTCTTTTGATGTGATTTGTATAGCCTAACCTAGTACGGTCATTTGATCTTTTGATCACAGGAATGATTTCTTCTTCTCTCAAAAATCAAAAGACTGAAGATAATTATTTGATAGCTTAATAGTTGATTTTCATCCATGCTCAAATACTGCATAACATTATAATGTATTAGCGCAGCAAACTTATCCAATCCACTAACCCACTCATGACTCATCTGAACTTCATATTATCAGCGTTCTCTTTCTCAAAGTCAAAATTCATTGTGGTAAATACAGACTTTCTAGGACTACAGTATATAATGAAAATCTTTTATTTCTGGTCAAAATTGTTATTCAACTTTTACGAAAAACATAATTTGTGAACTAATTAATTGAATAAAAATTAAATTAAATTAAATTCAAAATTGGGAAATACTGCAATAAGGTCTACTCACTTAAGGGACATTTTTGAAGAGAATTGTGAGGGATAAGTGAATCTGACGGTTGAAAACAAATGCGCATGCCTAAGTTATTATAATTTAAACTTTTAAATTTAATACATGTGAATGTGATGCATGTGTCCCTCATAGTCTCTTAAAATTGTTCTTTAGATTAGCAAAACTGATATTGCAATATATCAGATGGTAGCATTATATTTTCTGAAAATATGTATAGTAGCGTTACATGTTTGAAGGGAAACATAATTCAGGAAACAAAATAGCACATTGACTCAATCTGTTGTTTTACAGACGAAAACTTGGAACAACCCAAATTGGTAGTCGATTGCTCTTCTTCACCAAGTTCTTAGCCTGTTTGGTATAAGGCTGTGAAAAACTTTTATCTTTGATGTTATAAACACCATAATCATGAGGTCCGTAACGGCTAAACAAATCACTATCATGGTTGAAATATATTTGATTCGGTCGACATCTGGAAAATTTTGAAGGCTTCATAGCTACTGAAGTGTTATCTCCCAAAAAAAGCGCAAACTCACCTAAGGTGGTTTCTTCAATCCACTTGCACAAATTGAAATTCAATTTGAAAACTCTAAATTTCTTTGTCACGCGTATATATTTTTCATCGTCAAACTCAATGTATTTTTGAACCATCCACAGTTCTTTCTCTTTTGTTTCCACAAGGTATCTCTTGATTATGCAATTTTCTTTGAATCCGGCCGGTACAACCAATTTTACATTTGAGTATGACTCAGCAGTAACATCAAAAGATATGAGTTCACTCCAGTGGTTGACAGCATAATATTTACCTTCAAGGCAGGTTACTTCTTCAACCAAGCGGCACCCTCGATCAGTATTATCTACACTTGCATCAACATAAGTCCATGTTGTGTCTTTACCCGGTTTAATAAAAGCCAAGAGAGTTTGTTCCAAATATATAACAAAAACTATGCAATTGTTTGGATCTTGTATTGGGTCACCTGACATTGTAGCCTTGTAGACATAATGCTCACATCGTCTCAGCCACTTTTCCCAACCTGGAGGGGTTAGTGGAGGAAGGCGAATGATGGAGTTTTCTTTCTCTCTTCTTCCTCTGACCCTAAAGAATGGATTAATTAGGGTCACTCCAAAATTCTTATCCGCGACATTTTTATCCACAAATATTAACCAATCTTTTGAAGACCCACAAAGCCGCTTATTGGGAACTCTCACTTGCAAATCCAGGAACCTGTTAACCATGATGTCGTATAATTTCCAATAATCTTTTTTGCCTGTATAAATCAAGAGCATTGGAGCTGTCATCCTTGCACGAATAACTTTATTATCCTTTGCTGCAGAATACCATGACGTACAAACAATGCTGAATCGCAAGTAGTCTCCTGGTAACACTAATCTCTGAAGAACTGAATAAAGAAGGTCCTTAGGCAAAGATGACCAATCTGGAAACAGAAGAAAAAGCAAAATTAGAGACAGACGATCTCAATTTTCTTAATCGACCTCTAGTTTTTTTTTTAACTGGAAACAGTCTTAAAACAAAGTATTTCTAGTTAATTTAGGAGAAAAAAAAATGTAAATTTTAGAGACTGTAACACAAAATTATACGCGCGTTTATCAGATCTATCATCTTAATTATATATAACGTCCATCATAACAATACTAACAAGTTTGCAGTATCTACTGATAAAATCATGTAAGATATAGAAACAAAAGTTTCACCGAGAAAACATACCCCGAGGTCCTGGATCCATAAAGACTTTTTCTAACTCAGAATGGTAACTCGCGCTCTGAAAACCCATAAGATGGAAGATATGGAAGGTAACGATCACTTTAATTAAATTTATTTAAATGTCTTCCACTCTCACCCTCTCTCTCTTCTCACAGATGGATATATATTAAGGCAATAAGCTATGTTGTTTATCGTAATCAGTACCCATTTTGTTTTCGTTTCCAATGTTGGTTTGGTCACACAATTCTCGTGCTGCCGGCCCACAAAGAGAAATTGATGGTGTTTTCGTTTTCTTTTTTAATAGATAATAAAAAGCTTTTTATTTTTATTTTTTATTTTACTTTTTTTTTACATACAAAAATTAAATTCAGAATTCTTTTTAAAAATATTTTAAGCTTTTTTTCTCTTAAAGAACTAAGAAAATTACATACAAAAATCTCTTGAGAAACTACAATTAACCTAATCTAAAGTGAAAGTTGAAAGGGCAAAGAGCGAAATCTACTTTGATTAAGTCTAGGGATCTATTTTGTTATGGCCAAGAGATGTAATTGCATTAGCCATGAAGTCAGATTCATGAAAAACATAGTGAAAGGAAATAAGACTTTGATAAAAATAACTAAACATGAGAATGAGTCTCATAACTAAACTCGGATCCAAACCTCTTTTCTCTTAATATATATATATATGATTTACATATATATCACTAATGTAACTGTTGTAGTATTGTGATTGCATACTGCGATTCCATCAATTGAAACTACGATTCAACTTAATCGAAACTTGCTACACTAATCAAAACTGTGACTGCACTAATCAGTATTGTGATTGCAATAACCAAAACTATGATTGCACTAACCAAAATTGTGAATTTGTGATTGTACTAATCGAAATTGTGACCACATTCACTGCACTAATTAGAGTAATTAGGACTGCACATGTGTCATAATTGTCACTCGGTATTGATAACTAGGGTGCGGCTATTGCTACCCTACTATTTTCTTTGTTCTAGGGGTGTGCAAAACACGGTACAAACCAGCCAAACCGGTCAAAACCGACCGGTAAATATGGTTTGGTTAAGGTTTTTTAACTTTAAAATTGAAAACCGGTTCAATACCGACCCAAACCATTTATAAATTGAGTTGGTTTGGTTTTTCTTTTGCTTAAACTGCGGAACCCGAACAGACCAGTATGTTTGAAATGTAATAAGAAAAAGTTTTAAACATATATATATATATATATATATATATTCATTTGTCCAGTTATTCTAAGTAAGTTCTAAATATCCAATTATAACTTTATTCTCAAATGATATACTACCATATCGAATCCAATGCCCAAAGGCCTAGAAGTCTAATATATAATCGCTACGATTAATTTGATCATCTCATATCACATATCTCAATCTTTCATTCTCTAACCTTTAATACTACCATATTAAGCTAGTATTTATAGCTAAGCCATCAAATAAGTCAATCACTTTGAATCTATTCTAGATTTTGGTTTTTGAATATTGGTTTTGGATTTTATTATTGTATTTTAAATTTAGATTATGCTTATTTAATATAATTTTTATTATTTAGATTGAATTTTACTAGAATTTTTTTTCATAAATAGTATGTTAATATAATATAGGTTAAAACTGCTTAACCGACCGAACCAAACCATCTTTAATTGGATTGGATTGGATCGGGTTAGGGTTATTTCTTTTAATGACCGGTTGCCTAAAATGCTTAAACTGCTCACTTTAATATAGAGACGGTTTAGAATCAAAACCGATCCAACCCAATCTGTGTGCAGCCCTACTTTGTTCATCCTACTTGCTCATTACACCCTACATTTTAATTTCAACTATTAAATTTACTTATCTAAACCATTTTTCTTTCTAAAAATATTCTTATAAGATGTATCCAATTAGAAAATAATTTTTTTAACGTAAATTTCACATTTAATTTATAGCAATAAAAAAGACTAAAATTTCCTAATAAAATCATAATTGTTCAAGTAAAACCCTAATTTGTGTTTGACCCAAACTCTAGGTTACTTGACCTAGTGGTAATAGGGTTTAATTAGAAGAATCTAGAGATTATCTTTTCTTGTATGATTCAGACTCTATGCATTATATAATCCTCTATATAAAGAGGCCCCTATTATCAATGAGAATACACAGCGATTTCCTCTCAATTTCAGTTTCTCTATAACACGATATCAGCACGACGTCCTAACCCTGAAACAAATAGCCAAACCCTAAATCCGAATACAAAACCTTGAAACCCTTTCGGCCCCCGCCACACAACTTGAAGCCCTCCTTCCCAGGAGTCCAGAACAGGCGGCGCCACCCCAAGAACTGGCCAGAAACTTACCGAACCGGCCACCGGAAGCTCCAAACAACCCACAGCAAATATTTCACCGGTTCACCACCTTCCGGACTTCCAATTGCTACCAAATTTTTCCAGCAGTAGCACCTCAAACCCAGAAATCCAGAACCGGAAGAAATTACCTGAAAACCGACCTAAAACTTGCTGAACCGGTTGACTGAAAGTCCGGCAGAAAAACCGGCAGAAGAAAAGAAAAAGAAAAAGAAAAAGAAAAAGGAAGAGGCAGCCCAAGCCGCAGCCCAAGCCGCAGCCCACTGACGCAAGCCACGTCAGCACCGGACAGCGTCACGTCAGCACCGGTCAACTCTGGTCAATGCCGGTTGACCGTTTCCGGTCAACTTTCCGGCCGCCGCCGGCGACTTTTCCAAAAAACTTTTTCCGGCGACCTATTTCGAGGTATTTTTTACTAAACATTCATGTTTTTAAATTCAATTTCTCTTCTTTTTCGGGGACTTGCAAACTCCCTTCTTCTACCCCCCTTTCTTCATCATAGGGGAGACCAAATTAAGCCGAACTGTGGGGGTTCGTGCTCACTCCAAGCTTAAAGCTTGTTGAGATCTTCAAACTTAGAGTTTGTAGAGAATTTATGATCGACCACTTACGTCATTGTTTCGATCTAATCCAATACCTCTTGGAATTTAATTTCTTGGAAGCGATTATGCTCAGAAATTCCAAATTTCTTGGAAGCGATTACGCTCAGTAATTTTATATGTTTTCGTGGTAGCCTTTTACGCTCCGAAACTAACCCTTTTTTCTTGTTCTCTTTCAGGATGAGTAACCTGAACAAATTGGACTTTACTCCATTGGGAACAACTGGCTCTGGATATCACAGGTGGGTTCGTGAAGTCCGCCAGCATCTCAAGGCCGATGGAATCCTGGATATGATTCTCGAGCCTAGCCAGGACGTGTTAACTGTTGAGCAAGCCCAAGCTTTGGAAGCAAATAGAGCAGCCTTAGAGGCAAATAAGGCAAAAGCCATCATCCTAATGACTCGTCATATGGATGATTCGCTCCAGTACGAGTGTATGAATGAAGAAGACCCCAGAAGGCTGTGGGTCTCACTCGAAGAAAGATTTGGCAACGTCCGTGACTCCTTGCTTCCTGACCTAGAAGTGAGATGGCATAGCCTCCGCTTCTGTGATTTCAAGTCAGTTCTTGACTACAACTCGGAAGCACTTCGCATTAAATCCTTAATAGAATTCTGTGGTAAAGAGATCACAGATGCGATGTTGATTGAGAAGCCTCTCTCTACCTTCCCCATCTTTGCATTGATGGTTGCTAAGAACTATCGAATCGATGTTACTGCAGGACGGATCACAAGGTTTCATGAGCTTATTGGAGCTATGAATGTTGCTGAAAAGCATGACAACATCCTTGTGAAGAACTATAATTAGAGATCCATGGAAACAGAGCACATTCCGGAATCCAATTATAGTCGCGCCTCTAAGAGAGGGCGCCAAGAGCGAAACCCTAATCTTAGGGATACTTCTGGACGGTCTGGTCCATATAATCGCTCTACTTGGGAAGGTAACCGCCAAAATAGGCGAACACGGAATTGAAGAGGTAAACGTGGAAAGAGAGAGGGAGGCAACGCCTCTGACCATGTTGGTGGCGCCACCAACACTAAGATCCATCTAAATGACGTTTTCAAAGCGCCTCAATTAATGGAGTCTGAGCAAAGAGATGTATGTTCTCGATGTGGAGTATATGGTCATTGGGCACACATTTGTAGAGCTCGTGAAGAAATTGTCACTGCTTACAAAGCATATTGTGAAGCAAGAGAAGCTCACGATGTGGAACAAGAAGATCAAGAAGATGATCTAGAGTGAAGGGTTGAAGACTACAAATCTGGCTGGGATCAATAGATTGCCAATTCTGTTTAAGTCTTTATTTTTCCAAGAGATGTAATAGGCAATTGCCATATATTTTTGTAGTAAATGCCAATGGTTTAGTCTTTCTTCAAAGTAGGCTCACCCAAAGTAAGTGTGATGTCTAGGAAGGTTCTGAGATTAGTGGTACTTAAGCGAGCGAGCCTTGCTCCACCGACATCTCTCTACTCACCTGGTCACATTTATTTTGGAATTACCGAAAGACGACTACTTTTGTTTTGCATTAGCTAGCATTTTGGATTAGAATTTCTTTGGTCAAAGAGATAATGATGTAACTCTGTTAGCTTATGAATAAAATTTCGAGTTCTTTATGACTCCATTTTGATTCTGAGCATATGACTTTTGTGACTACGATGGCTGGGCCATCAGTATTAATTCAAGGACATGGAATAGCCCAAGTTCCACTTGCCAAATAGCACCTTAATTACTGTCACATAAACTCTCTACGCTCCTAGGGCCAATCGCACCTATGAATAGCCAACGGATTCCATACGAAAACGCATGTAGAGAACGGAAATGAGTTCCTTTGCAATACCTCTAATGATTGCGAACAAAGGCGCATCTTAGAGAAGTTTATGTGTCTTTCTACTGGACTCTATGTCACTATTCGAGCTATAAAATCCAATAAAGTTATGAGAGAAGATCTCTTGGATTTAGACACATATTGGCTTTGTCACGACAGTATAGATCATGAATCAAAAGTTGATTTCTGGAATAAGTGTGACCGACGCCGCTGCCTAGGGCACCGCCTCCCTCCACCACCATCCTAGGGCTGGCGCAGTCCCTATCCATGACGCCATGGATGGCGTCCATCATGGTGATGGCGCCCTAGGTGATGTTGCAATCACCAACTTGCTTCAAATAGCGTCTGGCTCAGGCCCAACCAAAATTCTCATTGGTTTCTTCTAAAGCCTCTTGCTCGTTTTACAAAGCCTGTTCCTTAGGGAAATTAAGACTGAGACCGTCCTATGCAAAGAATATAAAAATACTCATTATGTTCTTACATAGAATCCGTGGACTAGTTCAACCAACTTGCGGACGTTTAAATATCTCATGATATTGGTTGATACGCAAACACGATGGTCACGTGTTGTGCCATTGTCCACCTGTAAATGCTGCTTATGCTACACTCCTAGCAAATATCATATGACAACGGGCTCACTCCCCGGATCATCCTAATTCCGTCAATTGGACTTGACGATGCTAGAGAGTTTACATCGAAGACTTTCGATGGTTATTGTATTGAGATTGATGTTGGACATCATATTCCCATGAACACACCCAAACGGTCTCGCGGAAACGACTACGATGGTAGTCCGGACATTGGTAATGCGCACCAATCTCCTCATATCCGCTTGGGGTGATGCAATATCACATGCAGCTATGCTAATTCGTCTACGACCCACCGCCACTCAATCTACCTCTGCGTTACAGCTAGTGACTGGGTACAAGTATCGTACTTACGCATATTTGAGTGTGCCTTTATGTGCCAATTGCGCCGCCACAGTGCTCTATAATGGGTCTTTACAGACGAATGGGCAACTCAGTTTGATTTGAGACTCCAACAATCGTCCGCCACTTCATGCCCTTGCTAGGCGATCTCCTTACCGCTAGATTTGCAGATGTCACTTTGATGAGACAGTCTTCCCATCGTTAGGGGGAGATAAGAACACTGATGTTCAGCAGGAACCACAAGAATTGTCATGGTCTGTCCCCACTATGTCTCACCTCGATCCCTACTAAAGTGACGAGATCACACATATGCTGCAAATATGCTTGCAAGGATGTACGTCCCTACGAGAGGACGTAGCGCCACCCTACACAAAGGTAAGCATGGCGCCAACGCCATAGAGAGTGGCACTTTGGCGTTACAGTCCATGGCCCCAGCTAGGATGCATGGGAGGCCCGTGGGTTAGAAGGATATACTTTGGCACACTCCAATCTTTTGATCATCGACACTCAAAATCCGTCTCATGAGTATCTTCCGGGTTATGGTTATCGTTGGGGGACGCCTCAACGTCAGAACATATTCTTGAGAATATAGAGCTCTATGAAACTTACACTAGTGTACATGAGATGTGGGATAGAAACTCCATCATAATTGATGATGTAGTTGCGCATTTCATTGCACATGAGTTTGTTGAGTCTGATGACATCGAACCACGCTCCGTTGATGAATGAATGCCAACGTAGAGAAATCTGGCCTAAATGGAAAGATGCGATCCAGGTTAAGTTGGATTCTCTAACGAAGAGGAAGGTTTTTGAGCCAGTGATGCCAACACCTCCTGACATAAAACCTATTGACTAATGGGTCTTCGTTAGAAAGCGTGATGAGAAAAAGAGATGGCAATATCGCCTTATGGCGCAAGGCTTCTCACAAAACGCCCTGGAATCGACTACGATGAGACATATTCTCTCGTAATGGATGTCATTGCACTCCACTACCCTGTCAGGTTGGTAGTTTCCGAATAACTGATCATGCAGCTTACAAATGTGGTCAACACGTATCTCTATGGGGATCTAGATACGAAATATACATGAAGGTTCATGGTGGACTTTATTTACCCAAGTCAAGTGGCTCTAGACCTCAGAGCGCGTTTGCAATAAGGTTGAAATGCTCACTAAAGTGACTACTTGATCGAGAAGGGATATGCCCACTCGTTTCTATAACAAGTTTCAGATTCTATCGCGGTTCATGTTGGACATGATCTTCATTAGAAGCCCTTAAAGAGTTAAGGGAAACCGCTGAACACTTGAAATCTGAGTTTGAGATGAAGGATTTTGGGAGAACACGATTATGTCTCGGTTTGGAACTTGAGCATCGTGTTGATAGATGCTTATGCATTTTGACAAGGTCAAGCCTTCAAGCACCCCCATGATCGTCCGTAGTCTTGATCCTGAAAAGGATCCTCTTCATCGAAAGGATGATGACGAAGATATGCTAGAGGCAGAAGTGCCTTACTTAGTACAATAGGCGTATTATTGTACTTAGCTAAATGCACAAGACCGGACATTTCATTTGCAGTAAGCTTGTTAGCTAAGATATAGCTCTGCGCCAACGCGACACCATTGGATTGGTGTAAAAGATATCTTTCGATACTTGAGATGTAAGATTGATATGGGCTTGTTCTATCCCTACAGAGAGATGATGGATTCAGACCCATCACACACCAGGAACGCCGCCAACACTGGCCTGCGTCCACTATCCCCATCCCAAAACGACATGTGTTTTGGAAGGTTTTGCTGATGTTGGGTATCTCTCTGACCCATACAAAGGTCATTCCCAAACTGGTTAAGTGTTCACCATGGGTAAAGACCGTGATATCTTGGAGGTCTACAGAAATAGACCCTAGTCGCTATATCTTCGAACAATGTAGAGATTATTGCTCTTCACGAAGTGATTCGTGAATGTATATGGATTGGATCCATAGTTACGCATGTTCGAACAATTGTGGTTTGAAGTCTACCACAGATGAGCCTACGAGCATATAGGATAATGTTGCTTGTTTTGAAGCAAGGCTACATCAAAAGCGACCACACCAATTATAATCAGCAACAACAAACTCTCCTCAAGATCAAAGTGAACTAGGTTCGATCTGAGGACAATATGGCAGACTTGCTCACTAAGTCATTGCCTAAATTCCACTTTCGAGAACCATGTTTGGCAGCATCGTTTACGGAAGTTATCCGAACTCCCATGACCGTTGTCATCAAGGGGAGATGCAGACATCAGGGGGAGATGTTTACATGTATGGTCTCGAAACGTGAAGGGTGTGTGGTGCTCTTTTTCCCCTTCGACCGAGGTTATTTTTGTCCCACTGGGTTTTTGTTACTCTGCAAGGTTTTTAGCGAGGCAACGAGAGAAGCACCGCGTTTGGGCAACACAAGGGGGAGTGTTCAAGTAAAACCCTAATTTGTGTTTGGCCCAAACTCTAGGTTACTTGACCTAGTGGTAATAGGGTTTAGTTAGAAGAATCTAGAGATTATATTTCCTTGTATGATTCAGACTCTATGCATTGTAATCCTCTATATAAAGAGGCCCCTATTATCAATGAGAATACACATCGATTTCCTCTCAATTTCAGTTTCTCTGTAACAATAATTAGATTTACTTCCATTTTAATTATTTTTTTCTTTCAATTTCAATGTTCGTCTATTTCAGTTCATGTCAAAAGATTGGTAAGTAAACAACTATGAGCAATGAAGATGAAATTGATTTTTTTTTCATATTTTAAATTTTTACTTTCGGTGTTCACAAAGGGTACTGCAAAGATTTTGATGAAGTTAACATTAATGGTTTTGTTAATTGAATAACGAATTAACGATAAGGAAGCGACAAAAAAATAAAAAATAGTAATAAATTCACATTTGGGTGGAGAAGATGAAGATTAATGTTATCTAATGAGAAATTAGGTAGTGAAAAGTTTAATTTGTTATTTGTAGGGTTTGCACTTTTCGTACCGGTTGCATTAAAGATAACTCAAATTAACTTGGGTGATATCTTTTATTCTCGTATCGTGTTATCATTTGCAGTCTTTTTCTAGTATATCATGTGTAATGTTTGGTCTTAATGAATAGATTTGGATGTTTGCTTCTGGTGTTAATGTCTGGTCAAGGTCCAACTCTATTTTAAGAAACTATGAATGAACCCTTTTGCTTCTTTGATTGTGTGAGGCTTTAGTATTTTTTTAGTCCAGTATTAGTGTATTACACATATTTGCCACAATAGAAAAAGAAAGATAGTTGCAGCAGTTGTCTGTAGAAGACAACGTTGTCACCTTGAGTCACCAATACCACATGCCATGTTTACCTGGAAATGGAAATAATCAACACAATGTTTTACATATTCACAAATAAAAAGAAGACATAATAAAGTAATGGAAAAAAAAACACCATATAAGGGACAGAAGGCACGACAAAGAAGCTAAAGCTGCCAGAATTTAGCACCAAGGCTTCCGGAGGCACGGGGAGGTACAATGGTACAGATACAAAGTGTTGAAGCTGCTGGAACAAAGAAGAGGAGGGGTGCCCTCTTGGAGCTCGAAACAAGAAACAATTTGGAGGCAGTGGAGGCAGGAGGCGCCCTCAGGAAGTTCAATATATATGTGCTTTCTATAGTTTGCTTTTGGAGGCAGTGGAGTTCTAGTTATCCCTTCTTTGACTTACATTTTTGATGAAGAAATTGGTTGACTCGATTTACAGGTTTAGAATTTCCAACTGCGATTCTGCGAATAGTAGAAAGGCGAAAAACCAGAAAGCCATTCCGTACTGATTGGTTGTGAGTTCAACTCACTGAGCTTCTGGCTGTGATTTATAGCTTAGTTCACCTTTCATGCATTTTTGACGAGCAACCAAAATCGATAGATGGAATGTTTGGCCATGCATTTTGTGTTGGCCGGGTTTAGTTGGAAGGTCATTTGCATTTGCATGGATATATTTTTTTGGGTGCGGCTATTGCTATCTTACTAACTACTTTGTTCACCTTACAAGTTCAGATTATTAAAAAACTAAAATATCCTAATATAAAATTATAATTAAGAACAATATCCTAGTAAAAAATACAATTTGTTTTTCTTATTATTACACCATACAAAACACACTTAAACTTCATTCCTAATCTCCTCACTCATCGTTAAACCTTAACGCTTTTATTTTTAGCAATCATCATCTTCAATCGTTCTCATGTTGTGTTAACGACTTTTATGCCCAAAAAATATATCATATTAAAGCTAATGGAGCCTGGAAACACCTATTTGGAGCCTGAACATGAAGTAATCGTGTTTTTGTTTTCATGTTTCTTCATATATGATCGTAGAACTAAAAGTTACAAGTTTTTGATTCGTTTGGTAGAGTATTACATTGGAATTGATAGGGACAAGAAAAGAAGACAAATAGAAAAAGATTTTGAGTAAAACCCTACATTGAAAAAATGGTATTTTGGATATATTGCAAATGGGTGAACAAAGTAAAATTGAAATTAAAAAAATATATGTAGGGTGAGAAGAGAATGTAGGGTGAACAAAGTAGCTAGTAGGGTGGCAATAGCCGCACCCTATTTTTTTTCCTACTTTTGTTATACACAATTTTTTTTTTTTTTTTCAATGGAACTCAGAGATCTTTTACAAAATTGGATTTGCAAAAGTTTTATCAATCAAGAGGTGAGCTTATGCTCAGCAGTGCTAAGGAATCCTAAATCTTTCTAATCCAATAAGCAACAAGATTTCTAACAACCTTTTTATTCCTCTTCCTTCCTGTTACGTTTAAGATCAATAACACTGTAACATGAAACCCGATCATGATGGAGGTTTCAAGGGGCTTTAGCAAAACAATTAAGCATTAAGAACAGGGTTTGCATAAAAGAACCAAACGAAGTATAACCTTAATCAATCAACTTGACATGATGAACATTGAATGTTCTTGTAATAACCTCGATCGTTGGAGGAATAATACGAACCTCGTTGGAGGAATAATACGAACATTTCACCTCTTCCTTTAGCTTTTCACTCTCCCTTTTGGCTGTCTCGGTCTCTCTCTTTCGTCCCAAGCATAATTGCTTCTCTTTTCTTTTTCTCTGTCACGAGCTCTCTCACTCTCTCTCTCTCTCGCTCTCTCGTTCGAAAGCATCCAAGAAACAGAGCAAAAGCTCTCAATTCTCTCTCTCTCTCCGCCGGCCACCAATCTGTACCAAACCATCTCCCACAGCTTCAACTCGATCTTGCGCAGCTGCAGGCGGCAGCCTTTCTCTGCAGAACAACCGGATACGACGGCGGAAAACGGTTTGTTTTGAAAACCGTTTTAGTTCCAAGCTTGATAACTCGTGCTTCCGGTCACCAATACTCACCAAACTTCATCCTCGAGCTCGCCTCAACTTCCTGAAGCTCTCAGAAGCAGCCTCACACGGCGGCGTGGCCCGTAGCAGTGGCTGCAAGTCAAACCCAACCAAGAACGAAACCGGAGCTATCGATCCAAATATCTTGAGCTACAGGACGTCGTTTTGAGTGATTCTTAAACCAGTGAGCTCGCCTTGAAGTTCTGAACAACTCTTCAGAAGGGATCGAAGCGAGTAGTGGAAGTTTTTACGTCGAACGGGAGCTCGCCGGATTCTGCAAATTTTCCGGCCACCGACGCTTTCGATCAAGATATCTCGAGCTGTAGAGCTTCGTTTTGAGTGATTCTTGAACCAGTGCGTTCTTCTTTAAGTTCTGAACAAGTCTCCTGAAGGAATCGAAGCGAAAGGAGGACATTTTTACGTTGATCGGAGCTTCGCCGGTTTCTGCAAATTCTCACCGGTTTCTGGAAAAATTCCGGCCACCTCGACTGTTTTACGTAATTTCAACCACTTCCGGTCATTTTCAGCTTACATGGTAGTTATGAAAGTTGTTAAGCATGATGAGAGGAAGAAGAGCAGCCCGGCCCCGACACCATTGGTGGTGGTCGGCGGCGGCTCTGCCACTAACTCCGGCGGCCCTTTCCGGCCACCTCCGGGGATCAAAAATATGGTTTCTGTGCATTTTCAGATTCTATATTTCAATACGATCATTTTGATATATTATACGCAATTTTTGGATATCGTATGATTAAGTTATGAATTTTTAAGTTTAGATCGATTTCGATCGTTAGATTTGTGATCTGTGAAGTTAGGACCGTCAGATGGACTTGTAGTTTTGATATGATGATCTTATGACTGTCCCAGTGGCTTTGTGTGGTCATGGGCGAAGATCCGACCGTTGGATCTTCGTATAAATGCAAAACAGTGATTAGGGAGGCGATTCGTGAGAATCCGTCTGTCGGATTTTCGTATAAATTTGTGAAGATGTTAGTAAAGACGATTCAGGAAGATCCGACCGTTGGATCTTCGTGATGATTTTTGGAGGGTGATCCTAAAGGCGATCCGTGAGGATCCGACCGTTGGATCATCATTTAATTTCGATCCGACCGTTGGATTGTTGTTTGAGTATGTTTTTGAGTTGTTGGCTAAGTTAAGGTCATGTTTGACTAGGTGATTGACGGTCTTCCTTGGGTGAGCGGTTTCGGTGTGTATTGTGTTGAATTGAAGACGCAGCGGGAATATCGAGGTGAGTAAATCGCACATGGTTCATTCACGAACCGAAATTCGGTGATTTTATTTAATTGAGAAATTGTGGAAATTGTTTTATGAAAATAAATATTTGTTTTAAATTATATGGACTTGATCGACTACGGTCCATAGGTAAGTAAAATGTATTTAACTATAAAAAAATGAATTTCTAGATTTTATTGCATGTGAACTATAGTTGGTATTAGTGGTCACTCTTGTGTGGGTGACTACGTATATATATATTTACGTGGAATATATATTGGATGGTGTAATTTACTGAGTTATATTTTGAGCATTACCCTTTGGAATATGTGATTTATCTTAGATGTTGTGTTGTCTATGATAATGGGTAATTGAGTAAAGTGCGATAGTTGAGTCGTTGAGATGAATTAAATGAGGAGTCGAGTGAATTGAGAAAAGCAGTCATTCGTAAGGTGAACCTTGGCCCAGGTGACACTTTACGATACAGTTAGAGCTCTAGTCTGTCTGCCATCATACTGCTTGGGGGATAAACGAGTTATCATATGCCCTTGGGTATGACATGACATACTGAATGGGGTGATTAATATAATTAATCATAAGCCTGTAAGTATGATATACTGAATGGGGTGATTAATCTAATTAATCATAAGCCTGTAAGTATAATATACTGCATGGGATGATTTATATAAATAAATCATAAGCCTGTGAGTATATATTGAGTAAACAGTTGTTTGTTTTTGAGTAGTCATGTTGAGATGTGAGTTGATTGATGCTTGAAGTGACGTTGTACACTTCAATTATTATGCAAAGAAAATACTTGAGTTAAATTTATGCTTGAGTCGATTTGGTTACTTTAAATCGTGCAATCCTTTCATTTACTCATACGAGCTGTCAAAAGCTTACCGGGTTTGTGTTGTTGCAATCCCGGTACACTATTCAAATTGTGTAGCGGGTAATCCTACAGGTCAGGAGAATCAGGACGGTGATCGTGCGGGTTAGAGAATTTGTTATAGTTTTACAGCATTTGTAATAGTGAGGTGAGTTAAGCTCATTGAGCCTTAGAATTTGATTTGGTGAGAGTGTGTTGTAATAATTAACTTGAGGATTTGATTTATTGTAATATTGAGAGGTGTGAAGTGTGGTTGTTTGTGAGAAAAAAATTCAGGACGTTAATTGTAATTGTTATTATTCATGATTCGGATTTGAATTGATTATTCAAAATTCGGGGCGTGACAGTTCTATTACTGAGCATATTAAAAGCATAAAGCAAGCAGAACTAAGGAGTACTAGCTAGACAACAACAAATGCATTTATGGGAGCTACCTACAACAAGCAAAGACAGATGAGGTAATCATCGATCAATAGCATTCCTAGTAGGTCTCGTACAAGAGAACCGAGCATCTCATCCGATCCAATTAGTCCCGCAGAAATCATGTGATGCAAATGTGTTGGGCGGCGGTGCCTGTGGGAAAGATGGGGCAGAGACAGCCCTCAGTAGTGTTACAAATTAAATTGGTTAGCCACAGTGTGATTGGCTACATAATGAGCTCTTAGTGGGTTGTTATCTTGCCTAAACTCAAAGTACTTCATGCACTTGTTGCACTTAACCTTATCGCGCGTGAACATCTCTTACATGCCGTAGATGTTCACTGCGCGCTCGTTACTCTCATTGTTACAGTAGACGCGTTTTTCCGCCATCTATTACTACAAAATATGAAATTCTCAGTTTACGAAATTATGGAGCTCCGACTAATGCAAAGTACACCATTAATTTTGATCGAGTATAATTTAGCAAACACTACCCAAAATAAATAAAAGAGTCATGAGCAGAAGAGACAATATATGCAAGTTTGTTAATTAGTTGATCGAACAAGCATGCGAAAGAGGAGAGGACATGAACGTATGATTGAAATGGAACTCAATTGGGACTCCATGAGTACCGCGTGATCGATCCTGAAATTAACCGTGGAAAGAGATAAATAGAACAAAACAAATTGGCCCACACTAATCCGATTATATGAAAACTGATTACATATATACACACACTGATACGACGTAAATAGTTGCATTACTTTTATTTGATGAGTAACTAAAATTTTACAGTGTCGGTAGCTATTTGTTTCGTATTGTTTTTTTTTTTTTTTTAGAGTAATAGTTAACCATTTTATTAATAATAAACATAAGAAAAATTATAACTTATAGATGTAGAAACTACATCAAGATATAAAATAACAATAGAAATACTAGATGCGACAAAGCATCGGAAATAAAACCTAGCAAGGGTACGAAGGGATGCAATTAAGCATTTGATGAGACACCAGACAGAGTCTGGGCTATGTAAAACGGTACCAATAGTATGGTCGACCATACTTCCACACAAAGATATACGTCGAATAGAGGGTAACCTTCTATCAAGGTAACCGCCGGTAGTGTGACCAACTTTGCCTACTCCACACAAATTAATGCGCTGAATAGAGAGTAATCTTCTACCTAAGTAACCAAAGAAGCAATTCCAACATGCAGATAAATTTAGGGCCCAAAAAAAGTCTCCCGGATCCCAAATGCGAACCCTAACAGCTTCGGGCTCATTCACCATCTGCCAAGCCCCAAGAAAGGAGACCCAGCCCAAAGCCCTTCTTGAGCAACCCAACAGAATAGAGGCCCAGGCCCACCAGAGTTTTGGGCACCCACCTTGATCTCGGCCCCGACAACTGCTCCACCACCCGTCGTCGGAGAAGGCACAACCCGGTTCCACCAACGAGACTCCACCCGCCTCCACCACCAGATGTAGCGCAGGTCCAACCCACTGTGCCGCCGCGCCTCCATACCAACTGCACCCGGATCAAACCACAGCACCGCCGTCGCTCGTCGGAAGAAAGAGACGACGCTCCACTCAAAAAGCATCCGCCGAAAACCACCAGACCAAACCGCCCTTACGACACGGATCGGATCCAGACTCCTACCGTCGAGGAACGCCTTCAACCTCCCACGTTTGGGTCGTAACCGACCCACATCGAAAGGAATGATCAGACCCTTCTCCCGACAAAGCGTAGAAGCTCTCCCACCAGCGGTCGATTGTGAAGGCAAAGCCAATGCCGCGACCCTCAAATGCGCTAGCCATGATTTCTCCGAGAACCTCAGAGGATGGTAAGAGACGGCCACAGCCGTACTCGATGGAGACGCCACCAAAGATGATGCCAAAATACCCCGCCGTTTAGGCTGAAGGGAGGTGCAGAGACGCCAGGCCCATGGGCGGCGCTCTCGTAGCCCTAGCAGAGCTCTGCTAGGTTTCATTCTACCAAATAATTAACAGAAATCTGTGACCTTGATTGAATCATTTCGTATTGCTTTCTTAATTTTCGTATATAGATATATGTAAAGGATCCCTCACAATTGACGAAAACAAAAGAACTCATCTCAATAATATTACAGAATTCGATCAAGTACTAAAATAGTCAATATCAAAACGGACAACAGATGGACTGTATAAGCAAATTTAGGAGGATAAATTTACTAAAGCCCCATAACACTACCTAAACTTCTAGCAACCTCATTTAATACATCTATACTATTATTAAGAGAAGAGGCTTTGTTAGCCAAAACTGAAAATTTTGACAGATATAACCCTGAAAGATAAAAAACTTTGAGAATAAATTCAATCACAAGGATAAATAAGACAATTATAAAATAAATTTTTATTAAGAAAATTAAAAAGAATTGATTCCACAACCCCCACTTTTCTCTCACACTATTTTCTCTCTGCAATAACTACCACTGAATATAAAAACTACCTTTCAATTTATCTCTTCATAAAACACCCCTTTTTCTTTCGAAGGAGAGCGAGAATAGGAAAAACCCTAGCCGTATTTGCACTCGTCCGGCGGCCCTCCGCCTAGGCGTCGTCTTTGACCTCGTCGGCGCGTTGTGGGTGCAGCCGGACGGGTCTGATTGTCCGTCCATCGGGGACGGGTCAAAGGTGAGTTGTTCGGCTCTCAATCAGAGTGGATCCGATCTGGATCGCTGGGATTTGAGCGACGTGGCTGAGGAGATCGTGTCTGATGGCGAGCGGTGGTCTGGTGCTGCTGTCGCGGGGCTGGCCGGAAGTCGCTGGTTTGGGAGCACGGTCGGGATCGAGCGCAGTCAATAGCAGAGGGACGATGGATGACCGGCTCTGGGTTGGATCGATGGGTGACCCCAGATCTGATCTGGGTAGAAAGATGGTCAGAAGCCTCGGTTCGGAGGCTGGTGGAGTGCTGATGACGGCGGCGACCCGAAATAGGTGGAGGTGCGACGGAGGTGCCAGGATATCGGCGGTGACTACAACAGTATTGGGCCAGGCTTGTCCTGTTGGCTCTGATCCTCTAGCTATATGGGCTTGGGCTTGGGCTCAGTTTCTGGGCCCTGCCATAGGTCTAAGTTTATTTTATGTTTTAGTTTATTTATGTTGGTTAGCTATATGTCGCTTTATGCGAGCAATAAATCCCTACATTGTTTGTGTGGGACTAATCGGGTCTTGTGCCTGTGTATGCACTCTACGTGCCTTGTCTGCTCTAGGTCGGTGGCGAGTTATTTGCTTCGTCAAATGGGCGCTGCCGCCTAGTGGCAGGGTGAGACTAAGTGTCGTCGGATTTCTTTTTCGGCGGCAACATAGGAGGAAAGCTGTGCTAAAGCTGGTAATTATGCTATGTTGTAATCGGGTTACATATCGAGTTATCTTTCCGTTATGTCACTGCTATGTTAAAGCAAATGGAGTAGCTAATTGTGCACTCTTTGCTAGTTGGTGCTTCTTCGAATACATGTCATATGTAGAGATTCCTGATATTATTTCAGGACATACTTTAGATGCTTATTGTAATCAGGGGTTTAGGCTTAATGTCCCCCCCCTTGTATTCGACAGTTTCATTAATCGAGGCTTGAGGGCAGCCGCACCAGCCCTTTATTCAAAAAAAAAAAAAACTACCACTGAATCTATTTCTTCTACAATAACTACCCACTTTTCTATTTTTTTTTAACAACGAAAATTTTTCATACACATGTAGAGCATGTGATTGTAGACTAGTATAGTATAAGAGCATCTCCAACAGCCTAGCTATATTCAATTTTTAGCTATATATAATTATTTTTAAAGCAAAAATCAACTCCAACAGACTAGCTATACCCAAGTTAAATTTAGCTTTAGCTAAAATGGCTAGCTATATTTAGCTAGAGAATCTTGCATAGTTAAAGCAAAAGTTATATTTCTCTCTTTTCTTTTGTCCACATGTCAGTTTACGATTCGATAAAATTTAATATATTATTTACAAATTAATAGCTACTACTGCTGAAGCAACATTGTTAAATCAATAGCTATATTTCACATGTTTAGCTAAATTTAACTAAAAAGTAATTCATACTGTTGGAGATGCTCTAAGCTAACATAAAACCTCAAATAACAAGTAACTAAAATTAAACTGCCATATATATATATATTAGTATAGCTAATCCTTCGCCACTACCAATGTGATTCTCGGCCTCCTCTTGATTCTATTCATGATCATCTTCATTCACTCCATTCTCTTCAGTAGCTTCATTACCCTATCAAGCTTGGCCAGCAGGCCTTGGTTTAACACATTGGTGGCTAGAGTCGTTCTCAAATATCGGGTTAAGGCAATTCTGTTTGTTGCAGAATGAAAACTTTAAGGTGTGTTTCGCCTTGTAATGCTCTTTTAATGCTTTCGCAAAGGCTGTGTCAAATTTCTTATTGCAATTAATGCAAATCAGCTTATCATGAGCCTCTCTGAGATGTTGAAGCTTATCAACAACCCCAGAGAAATTATAGACACAGTAATCGCAGCTCATTGTAATAACCTTAAATTTTCAGTAAATATTATAGATGATATGTTGGTCTGATAGGTTAGTTCTAGAGGAGAAAGAAATATTATATATATGCTTGGTACTCATACAGAACTCTCCTTTTGCGGTTAAAACGTATATGGAATGTAAGTAGAAATCTTATGATTGCGATTACACTCCTCTTCCATGCCTATAATTTCTCTTCGGTGTTGTCGGAAGATTCTAACAAAGTGAATGCATTACTTGTGTGCTTTGTACCGTTTGATACTAAAATGATTTTCCCACTTTGAATTTCTAATCTTTATTCACTTCATGGCATTGCTAATTATTTACTTTTACTTTTATCCAAACAAATTGCATGTCACGTATATTGTCATAAAAATGCAAACACTTTGATGTATCTCTTTAATTCATCTAGAGAAGTGATGCAATTGGTAACCATCGTGGCTTTGGACCAAAGTTTTTTTTTTTTGATCAAATAAGAACTTCATTAATAATGAACTGCTTACAACGAGTTTTAGGCGACATCTCTTACTTAGAAATGGCCACTAGACTTCACACAGGAACTCTATAATGATTGACTCTAAACTTGTACTACAACTGTATGACAAAGACAATAAGCGCAGGAGCAGTGAATCTTTGACATCGCACCTGTCGTCTAGCCAGTAAGAACTCTAAAACTAGACAACTCACTTGTGTCGACACTAACTCACCAACCAGAGTCCTCCTGACTAGCTTTTGATCGACCAAGCCAACACTCGTTGTGACCTAAACTCAACCAAAAGGATTACCGGACATTCAAACCTGGGACTAAAGAAAACCCAACACCATCCATCCATAACTGCTCCAAATCGCCATCGCCATCGCCTCTGACCCGAACCCAAGCAGGAAAGACCCACTAGAAGGCCAAGGATGATTGTCTATGCCATAGCCAGACATTTTCGCCACCGTTGCTGACCCAACTCCAGAACAGGAACTACCCTCTAGACGGCGAAAGAGAAGATTGCCTCTGCCACACCCTTAGTAATGCCTTATTACCAACAATACACCAACAACCAAGTAAAACAAAACTAAAATCTGTAAAACAAAAACAACACCTAATGGACCTAGAGAAATAGCCCAGGCCTAGACCGCCACCGCCTTCTAACCCCGCCGGGTCTCCAACCGGCCAGACGCTCCACCGACTGAGTTTCCCGGTCCATCCTCTTCCGATCCAGAGCACCTCCCTCCCGAAATCGGATTTGGGGTTACCCACAGATCCAACCCAGAAAAACTGCCCCAAGAGCCCTCCGATTTCACCCGCGCTGGTCGCCAATATTAGGCACAAACCGGCAACCTCAAAAGAGACCCGCAACCACGAAGTCCACCACCTCCCTCTACTTGCCGCGGTCCAGGACGAACCCCCTATCACCACCTCAGCCAACTCAGACAACGAAGCCCGTCCGACAACAATATCCCGTGGACGCGCCGTCGAACGGAGAGGAGGAGAATTTTTTGAAACCCTAGTGCTTTCTCACGAAATGATCTTAAGTTAACAAATAGGCTTTGGACCAAAGTTAATTGACTAAATTTTAACTATAAATATGGATCATATATAATTTCTAAAACCACATGCCACTCTAATAGTCTAACTGGGCAGGCCACTGCAGTGGTATCACAGCATATAATATCATCTAGCCTTGTTGGTCGGTAAACTGTGATATGCTTTAACCCTCTAATATTTGACTATTTTTTTTTTTTTTTTTGCTGATCCTGTATTTGACTGCCAACTGGTTAAGAATTAATTTTTTTTTTTTCACAGTACTGATTGTTATTAGAGTACGTTGGTTGGAAGAATTTGAACATTTTGGATGCAATTAAATCTCAAATTAAAAAATAACAAATGAGTGAAAACACAACTAAAGGTCACGCACATAAAGAATACAAAAGACAGATTGGTTATAAGGGCTAGCATAGTTTTCTATAGGAATTCCGAAAATTAATGATAGTATTACGTACATGTTACAACTTAATTACAAATCTACTCAGTTCGATCATTCCATATATGATATAAACCCATATGGTCTTTCAATATTATGAGAATTATGGTTTTATCGGAGATGAAGAAGAGGCTAGGATTTTCTTTTTGAAAAGGATCGAAGAAACCCTGGTGAGCAACACCACTTTTGGTGAGTCGGAGGGAAGCATCTCCCTAACCTCTCAAAGTAGAGTCCTGTTGTTACTGGGAAAGCTGGAGGAGGCCAGATCCATATATCAACATTAAGCTTTAAAGAAGCTGACGGAGGAGGGCAACATTTGATGGTGGCATGAGCCGCACGTCTCAGCTGAGTCACTGGGTTGGTTTGAGTGTAGAGGTGAAACGACCTGGCTGCAGAATGGGCAACTTCTGCCGGAATAGGTTGCTAGGCACAGAAGATGAGCTGATTTCGGGTACGTCAAATAGAGTGGCAGAGCATGAAACATTTTACTTAAGTATCTGAAGCTAGAGGGTGCAGTCTGAAAGCAATTAACCAGTCAATGGCACGCACGTTTGTTAAATACAGGACTTTCTAGAACTATAGTACATAATGTAAATCTATTGCTTCTGATCAAAATTGTAATTCAACTCTTACGAGGACCATCATTTGTGCACTAACTAATAGAAATCATGAATACAGTTAAAGAAATATATACTACAACATATCAGATGACAGCATTATATATTCTGAATTTTTTTTTAATAAATAGTAGAAAATATAATTCAGAAAACAAAATAGCACATTGACTCAATCTGTTGTTTTACAGATGAAAACTTGGAACAACCCAAATTGGCAGTCGATTGCTCTTCTTCACCAGGTTTTTAGCCTGTTTGGTGTAAGGCTGTGAAAAACTTTCCTCTTTGATGTTATAAACACCATAATCATGAGGTCCGTAACGGCTAAACAAATCACGATCATGGTTGAAGTATATGTGATTTGGTCGACAACTTGAAAATTTTGAAGGCATCATAGCTTCTGAAGTATTATCTCCCAAAAAGAGCGCAAAATCACCTAAGCTGGTTTCTTCAATCCACTTGCACAAATTGAAATTCAATTTGAAAAATCTAAATTTCTTTGTCACGCGTATGTATTTTTCATCGTCAAACTCTATGTATCTTTGAACCATTAACAGTTCTTTATCTTTTGTTTCCACAAGATATCTCTTGATTATGCAATTTGGTTTGAATCCAGCCGGTACAACCAATTTTACATTTGAGTATGACTCAGCAGTAACATAAAAAGATATGAGTTCACTCCAATGGTTAACAGCATAAAATTTACCTTCAAGGCAGGTAACTTCTTCAACCAAGCGGCACCCTCGAACAGTACTATCTACACTTGCATCAACATACGTCCATGCTGTGCCTTTACCCGGTTTAATAAATGCCAAGAGAGACTGTTCCATATATATAACAAAAACTATGCAATTGTTTGGATCTTGTATTGGGTCACCTGACATTGTAGCCTTGTAGACATAATACTCGCATCGTCTGAACCACTTTTCCCAACCTGGAGGCGTTAGTGGAGGAAGGCGAATGATGGAGTTTTCTTTCTCTCTTCTTCCTCTGACCCTGAAGAATGGATTAATTAGGGTCACTCCAAAAGTCTTATCCGCGACATTTTTATCCACAAATATTAACCAATCTTTTGAAGACCCACAAAGCCGCTTATTGGGAACTCTCACTTGCAAATCCAGGAACCTGTTAACCATGATGTCGTATAATTTCCAATAATCTTTTTTGCCTGTATAAATCAAGAGCATTGGAGCTGTCATCCTTGCACGAATAACTTTATTATCCTTTGCTGCAGAATACCATGACGTACAAACAATGCTGAATCGCAAGTAGTCTCCTGGTAACACTAATCTCTCAAGAACTGAATAAAGAAGGTCCTTAGGTAAAGATGCCCAATCTGGAAACAGAAGAAAAAACAAAATTAGAGACAGACGATCTCAATCTTCTTAATCGACCTCTAGTTTTTTGAACTGGAAACAGTCTTAAAACAAAGTATTTCTAGTTAATTCAGGAGAAAAATAAATGTAAATTTAAGAGACTATAACACAAAACTATACGCGTGCGTTGATCAGATCTATCATCTTAATTATATATAACGGCCATCATAACAATACTAACAAGTTTGCAGTATCTACTGATAAAATCATGTAAGATATAGAAACAAAAGTTTCACCGAGAAAACGTACCCTGAGGTCCTGGATCCATAAAGACTTTTTCTAACTTAGAATGGTAACTCGTGCTCTGAAAACCCAGAAGATAGAAGATATGGAAGGTAACGATCACTTAATTAAATTTATTTAATTGTCTCCTACTCTCACCCTCTCTCTCTTTTCTCGCAGATGGATATATATCAAGGCACTAAGCTCTGTTTGTTTATCCTAATCCGTACCCATTTTGTTTTCGTTTCCAATGTTGGTTTGGTCACACAATTCTCGTGCGACCGGCCCACAAAGAGAATTGATGGTGTTTTCGTTTTCTTTTTAAGTAGATACTATATGTTTATGTTTTCATATGTTTAGGCTTCTGCTATGTATTCCCATATCTCAAATTATATCAATTGCATCTCTCACTGGAAGCATTTATTGTATGATCTTTGATTTACAATATATATAAAAAAAAAAAAAAGGAAAACAACATAAATAGAATTATATATATTAAAATTAAAATAACATTCAAATTTGACATCTTCATTGGAGCTAAAATTAGTCAAAATGTTAACATGTCAATTTTGCCATGTCATATGTCAAATTCAAATTTGACCAAAGCTAATAGACATTGCCATTAGAGATGCTCTAAAAAGCTTTTTTTTTTACATACAAATATTAAATTCAGAATTCTTTTAAAATATTTTAAGATTTTTTTTCTCAAAGAATTAAGAAAATTACAAACAAAAATGTGTAGGGCAACTAAAATTAACCTAATCTAAACTGAAGTTGAAAGGGCAAAGAGCGAAATTGGCTTTGACCAAGTCTAGGGATCTATTTTGTTATGGTCAAGAGATGTTATTGCATTAGCCATGAAGTTAGCTTCATGAAAAACATAGTGAAAGGAAATAATACTTCGATAAAAATAACTAGACACAAGGATGAGTCTCTTAACTAAACTCGGATCCAAACCCTTTTTCTCTAAAAAAAAAAAAAGTGATTTACATATGTATCACAACTGGAACTATTGTGATTGCATATTGCGATTCCATCAATTGAAACTACGGTTCAACTAATCGAAACTTACTACACTGATCAAAACTTTGACTGCACTAATCAGTATTGCGACTGCACTAACCAAAACTATGATCGCACTAATCAAAATTGTGACTGTACTAATTGAAATTGTGACTACATTCACTGCACATGAGTCATAATTGTCACTCGGTATTGATAACTTTTCACAAAGTCAAAGGAAGTGAAATTTTAAATTTGTTATTTGTAGGAGCTGCACTTTTTTGTATCAGTTACGTCACGTTTACTTACTTGGAATGGAATGGAATGTAATGGAATGTAATGGAATGTAATGGAATGATTACGGAATAAAAATACCCATGTGTTTACTAACACATAAAGGAATCGGAATGATTCCAGGTAAAAGAATTCTTGTGTTTACTAACACATGAAGGAATGGGAATTGGTGTAGGTCCCACCTATTTATCAGGAATCGATTCCTGAATACTCATGAATTCGATTACGAAGGGGGGAGATGGGTTTAGGAATCATTCCTCCGGAATCAATACCGATTCCTTTCTTCACCCATTCCACTTGTCTCCGATTCATGATTATTTTCCATTCCAAGTAAGTAAACGTGCTATAAAGATAACTTAAACTTGGGTGCTATCTTTTATTGTCGTGCCTTGTTATCATTTGCAATCTTTTTGTAGTACGTTGTTACATATCATGTGTAATGTGTAATGTTTGGTCTTAAGGGTGACTAACTGACTATTCATGTAATAACTGCGATTTTTAATCAAAGCAAAGCATGATTAACTATGATTACCGGTGCTTTACTTTTCATGATTGCAATACTTTACCTTTCATGATTACTCATAATTCGGTGTGCCCCGTTCTTTTGCCATTGACCACGCCATAGCATAATTGAAGAAAGAGAAAATAATCATCCGAAATCATTCTCTCTCTCGGCCGAAACGAATCCAAGAACAGAGCAAACTTCTCCAAGCTCGTTCTCGCTCCATAGGCCATCGATCGACCCTAGACCACGTCCCACGCCTTCGCTTCTTCCTTGCGCAGCTGCAGGTGGTAGCCTTTCGCCGGCTCTTGAAACGTACACGACGGTGGAACACGAGGCCGGTTTGAGCTCATTTTGGTTCCAAGCTTGATATCTCAAGCTACCGGCCATCAATCCTCACCAAACTTCATCCACGAGCTCGCCTCAACTTTCTGAACAAGCACCAAGAAGGACCAGACCTGGGTAGAACGATTTCACGTTCATCGGAGCTCGACTGGTTTAGATCGACAAACAACCCTTCGATCCGTGTATCTCGAGTTACAGACCACCTCTTTATGTGATTCTTGGCTTAGTGAGTTCGTCTTCAAGTTCTGAACAACTCTCCAGAAGGAATCGAAGCGTTTCGTTGAAGTTTTTACGTCGAAACTCAAGCTCGCCGGATTCTGGAATTTTTCCGACCACCGAAGCTTTCGATCGGTATATCTCGAGCTACAGACCATATTTTTCTGTGATTCTTGAACCAATGAGTTCACCTTGAGTTTATTAACAACTCTCTAGAAGGGATCGAAGCCTTGATAGAAGCATTTTAAGGTGATATTTTAATAGTTAATTCCTCACATTTTGCTTAGTTAATTCCTTAACGAATCGATTTTTAATTCAATTTTTATTTTTAGGTACATTGGAGTAGATGATGATGAAATAAGTGTTAGGTCCATAAAATGATGGAGAAAAATGGAAATGCACTAAAAAGGTCAACTTTACACATTTTCCTACTCCGGCTAGGAGAAACCAAGCCAAGCAAGGAAGAAGGAGCGACCACCTGACCAAATGAACTTCAAATGAGCTGAAACCTTCCAGATCCATTCTAGACATCCTAAGAAACATTTCTTATGAAGAGTGCAAGAGCCAAAAAGAAGTGGAAGGCCTTCAAACAGTCAGCCCAATGTTCTGCAGAAGCAAAACTGGAAAACTGGACCTGTAAGGAGTCCAGCAGAAATTCCGGCCCAAACACATGGAGATAAATTCTGAAAATTTTACAGAATGATCTACACTCATGATGGATCATTTCATATGAAGAAGTCACGGGCAAAATCTGAAGTCTTGGTGGAGAATTAATTGAAGGAAAAATGAGTAGAAAGTGACTCAAACCTAACAAATTCCATTAGTGTTTAAATATTCAAACCTAACAAATTCCATTAGTGTTTAAATATTCAAACCTAATAAATTCCATTAATGTTTAAATGCTCAAACCTAACATATCATCATTTGTTTAAATCCAAATAGTTTTGCTTGGTAGCCTATAAATAGAGGCTACAACAAAGAAGAAAGGACATTCCTTCATCCATTCCATCTTCTTTGTCTCTCCATTTCCTTTCCATTTTCCTTTCCATCCTCTAGTTTCAAGTTTAGTCATCTCCACGAGTTCAAGCAAGGCCAAAGAAGAAGAAGAGAAGCCGTGAGCACTTCCATCCATAGCCATCCTTGAAGCTTGCTTTCGAGTTTCAAGAATCCACAACGTGAATCATCCATCTCATCTTCATCCACGGTGTAATCCTATTCTCCTTTGTAACCTTTGCTTTGAATTTCGTTGGTTATGAACTAGTTGACATATATGTTTGAACAAAGTATTATTTCTGGAATTTTTATGATTAATTGAGAATTTTCAGATTCATATATTGTGATTCGAGAGTTGCTTATGTGGGTTTGTTTAATTAAATTTGCGTTATAGATAACTTTTGTATTTTAATCTTATGTGGTTGCAAACACTTAGGGTTTCGATATGAATGGTGCTAGGTTTAAGAACATGAAATCGACTTTTCGTTTTGTGTAAACTTGAATCAAAGTAGTAAAGGTTTTGTACAAAGATCGAATTTAATTAAAGAGAATTGCAATTAGGTGGACTTTTCCATACTAAGTTGTACACTTGAGTTGATAGCCTTTCTCTATGTGTAATGCGTTAAACATGACATGATTGACTAGCTTTCTAGGGTTTGATTGCATGTTTGATAGGATTAATCTAGGTGCTTTCGCTTAGGTTAATTAGCATTGAAAAGTAAAAAATGGGAATTCATTTGCTTTCGAATGTTTCACATGATCAACTCCTTTCTCATGACTTAGATGAACAATATTAGGGTTTGAATCAATTTTAATCATAAGTTTCGGTTTTGATCTTTGTTCCTTCATTCCATTCGTATTTTTATGTTTTTGCATTTTAATTGTTTTTGTTAACTTAGTTTCATTTTCGAAAAAACCAAAAACAAAATCCCCCCTTTTCGTGTAAAATGTTTATATTTTGTGAATACATTTGTGAATATTATACTTTGTTTTAATTTTAATTGTTTAATTGTTTGACAATGACAGGTGTACCCTCAATCCCCGGAATAGAACGATCCCTATTTGCTTATACTACTAACGATCTTTTCAGGGTTAAATTATGCGCTTGCTTTGAGCGTATCAAGCCTGAAATTGAAGTTTTGACGTCAAAATCAAGCCTTGCCGGATTTTGCAAATTTCGCCGGATTCTGGAAATTTTCCGGCCACCTCGACTGTTTTAGGTAATTTCAACCACTTCCGGTCATTTTCAGCTTACATGGTAGTTATGAAAGTTGTTAAGCATGATGAGAGGAAGAGGAGCAGCCCGGCCCCGACACCATTGGCGGTGGTCGGCGGCGGCTCTGCCACTAATTCCGGCGGCCCTTTCCGGCCACCTCCGGGGGTCAAAAATATAGTTTCTGTGCATTTTTAGATTCTATATTTCAATACGATCATCTTGATATATTATATGCAATTTTTGGATATCGTATGATTAAGTTATGAATTTTTAAGTTTCGATCGATTTCGATCGTTAGATTTGTGATATGTGAAGTTAGGACCGTCAGATGGACTTGTAGTTTTGATATGATGATCTTATGACTGTCCCAGTGACTTTGTGTGGTCATGGGCGAAGATCCGACCGTTGGATCTTCGTATAAATGCAAAACAGTGATTAGGGAGGCGATTCGTGAGAATCCGTCCGTCGGATTTTCGTATAAATTTGTGGAGATGTTTGTAAGGATGATTCAGGAAGATCCGACCGTTGGATCTTCGTGATAATTTTGGAGGATGATCCTAAGGGCAATCCGTGAGGATCTGACCGTTAGATCATCGCGTAATTTCGATCCGACCGTTGGATCATCATTAATTTAGAATCCAACCGTTGGATTGTTGTATTTGTGTGGTTTTTGAATAAATTGCTAAGTTAAGATCGTGTTGGATTAGGTGATTGACGGATCGATTTGACGGACAATTTGTGAAATTGTTGTTGAGCTGTTAAGAAGATGCAGCTGGATTAGAGGTGAGTAAAACCGCACATGGTTCCTTCATGAACCGAAATTTAGTGATTTATATTGAATTATAAAGGTGTGGAAAATTGTTTTAAGAAAATAAAGATTTGTTTTGAAATAATATGAACTTGATCGACTACGGTTCATAAGGCTACTACTCACAGGTAAGGAAAATGAATTTAAGTATAAAAATGAATTTCTTGTTTTTATTGCATGTGAACTATAGATGGTATTAGTAGTCACTCTTGTGTAGGTGATTACGTATATATATATATATTTACGTGAAATATATATTGAAAGTTATGACATTGTGTGATGTATTGAGTTGTT
This sequence comes from Rosa rugosa, assembly GCF_958449725.1. Classification (NCBI taxonomy): domain Eukaryota; kingdom Viridiplantae; phylum Streptophyta; class Magnoliopsida; order Rosales; family Rosaceae; genus Rosa; species Rosa rugosa. Next base: position 51,331,145 of record NC_084821.1, on the reverse strand, counting down.
CGTGATAAAGAGTAGTTGAGTAAAGTGCGATAGTTGAAATGTGTAGACAAATTATATGTTAGTGTCAAGTGTTCTCATCGTGTGTCGATGATGGTGCCAAGTGTTCTCATCGTGTGTCGATGATTGTGGCAAGTGTTCTCATCGTGTGTCGATGAAAGTGCCCAGTATTTTCATCGTGTGTCGATGATTGTGGCAAGTGTTCTCATCGTGTGTCGATGAAAGTGCCAAGTATTTTCATCGTGTGTCGATGATTGTGGCAAGTGTTTTCATCGTGCGTCGATGATAGTGGCAGGTGTCTTCATCGTGTGTCGATGATTATGACACGTATTATTGTAAGATTGAACCTTGGCCAAGGTGACAGGTTACGATTCAGTTAGAGCTCTAGTCTGTCTGCCATCATACTGTTTGAGGGATAACCTCAAGTTTTTATGTGTCTTTGAGTATGACATGTTGCGTGGAGGGGTTTTTATAACTATCATATACCCTTGAGTATATATTGGAAAGGGAAAATTTAGTTGTTTGGATGGTCATGGTGAGATGTGAGTTGATTGATGTTTGAAGTGACGTTGTGCACTTCAATTTTTATACTAAGAATCACTTAAATTGATTTGTTCTTTAAAGTCGTGCAATTCCTTGTTTACTCATACGGGCTGTCAAAAGCTTACCGGGTTTGTGTTGTTGCAATCCCGGTACACTATTCAAATTGTGTAGCGGGTAATCCTACAGGTCAAGAGAATCAGGACGGAGATCGAGCTGCGTAGAGTAGCTGCAATTGTGTCAATCTGAATTGCGTTGTGAGCCGGTGAGGTGTGTTATGCTCATTTAGAGCTTTACAATATTTCTTGTGAGAGTGAATTGTAATAATGAACTCGAGGTTCTAGATTTGAAGTTTGTGTATCGTGTGGTGAGGTTGTTTTGAGAAAAAAATTCAGAACGTTTATTTGATTAAGTGGTTTAATTCATGTTTCGGATTTGAACTTATTATTCAAAATTCGGGGCGTGACAATTCATATCTCTATATTATTTGGATGTTTGCTTCTGGTGTAATGTCTGGTCAAGGTCCAACTCTATTTCAAGAAACTATGAATGACCCCTTTTTTGCTTCTTTGATTGTGTGAGCCTTTAGTAGCTTTTCAGTCCAGTATTAAATTTATTTGCCACAATAGAAAAAGAAAGATAGTTGCAGCAGTTGTCTGTAGAAGACAGCGTTGTCACATTGAGTCACCAACACCACCTAGAAACGGAAATAATCAACACAATGTTTACATTCTTATAAAATAAATAAATAAATAAAAGCACAATGCTTTACATTCACAAAAAAAAATAAGACACAAAAAAACGATATCGGGTATGGAAAAAAAAAGTGAAAAACACCCATGTAAAGGACAGAAGACAACCAAAAGAAGCTAAAGCTGCCAGAATTTAGCACCAAGTTTACTCCTAAATCATTAAGGCTTCGCGAGGTACCTCCTACAATGGCACAGATACAAAGTGTTGAAGCTGCTGGAACAAATTAAGAAAAGGAGGGGCGCCCTCTTGGAGCTCAGTACTCGGTAGTTCAAGCGTTTATCCTGTTTTACGCGAACCAGTTGTTCTCCATCCTCCTTAGGTTTTTCACTTCGAGCAGCATCCTCAATGTTAAAAGGCAAAACAGCAGCCTTATACAGTACAACTTTCTAAATTGCACCTCCACCTGCTGTGAAGCGCCTTTAATTGCCATAACAGGAACAGACACAATCCCTTGAATGACAATAGTCGATTCCCAGGGCTCAACGACACCACGTACTTCACCATCTGACGGCTCACAATCTCCGGCTGAACCGTCACGACGCACTGAACCGTGAACTCCTTCCGTTTCTTACCACAATTAAACGCCATGTTCTTCCCGAAGACCCGAAGGCACAGATCGTCTGTGCATGACCGCGTATCAGAACCTTCTGGTCCTTCAATGCTGAATGAGCGGCACGTCACCGTAGTTAGCGGCGAGCGGGTCCTCTGGCTCGGCAGACTGAGCGCGAGCGCGAGCCGCGGCGGTGCCGCTTCTTGCTCTTGGTTGCGACGGAGCTTCTCGAGCTTAGCCTCTTCTTTCTTGGACGCCTTTTTGCTCAGAGATGCTGATTCCTAGTTCTCTGGCTCGTGGTTGGGCTGGGTGGCTAGCTGAGGTTCTAACATTTTGAGAATCTAGGGTTTATGGAATGAAGGCGTTGTTTTTTGTCCGATGGACTAGGAACCTGAATTGCTTGTTGTAATTGATAGAGCAGGCTTTATAGAGTTATAGACAACCATGGGGTAGCAACCTCTCATAAAGTTCCTAGTTCTAGGTTTGCAATCCTGAATATCCATGATTACTTGTTTTTTATATAAAGCGATGGGCCGGGCATGCAATTGTAGGGTTCTTAAAAATTTAATTTACTTTGTTTGACAATAAAAATACTTTAGTTAACAAAATGCTAAATATATACGAAAGTCCCGTCCAATCAATGTGGCAATTGACATGGTTTGACACTTATGGGTATGGATTAGGGATAAACTTTTTTTTCACGCAAGCTAACTGATCGATTGACTTGCGGAAGTAGTACATTCTTTCTCGCCAAGCAAAACCAGTTAAAAAAAAAATCCTTAAATCACACCCAACACCAAAAACCAAATTATCCAATATGGTTGTTAACCCTCCCCTAATCCAAAAAAAACCCCCTAATTATGCCCCTGTCCCTTGCAAAATTTCTTGCTGGTCAAGCTGCAGCTGCTGCTAGGAGCTCTTTTCTTCGACAAACGAGGCGGTACGGATCATCAACATCATCATCATCGAGTCACTATCAGAGCACCACCATAATGCTTCCATTGATGAAACTCGGAACTCTGGCCATCAGAACAATTTCAAAGCCCATTGCTGCTCGCCTCAAAACACATGCTGCCGTGCACCCCAGGTTTCGTGCCGCCATCATCTGGATGGCCCAGGTTAATATACTCACTTCAATCCATCATTTGTTCTTCTTTTCTTTTGTTTCATTTTGTGAAATTTTATTTGTTTTGCTCTGAGTTCAGATTATATATATATATATATATACAGTCCGGCTACACTAAGGATGTCCTTAGTTTTTCTTAGACCAAAACTGCAAATTACAACAATGTAAACGAACGGTTCCGGTTTGACAGATTCGGTTCGTTCGTGTAAATTGCAGTTTTGGACGCCTTAACGATCACCAAATTGGCTGAAATTTTGCAGAGGTGATCCATACATTAGGACCTAAAAACTGAACGGTTAAGATGTGAAAATGTGATCGGAAAGTGGGTGAAAACAGTAAATCCGTTCCATAAGAAAAACTAAGGACATCCTTACCTGAGAAAAATCCTATATATATATATATATATATATATATATATATATGTTTTTCTGGTATTAGTGATCGATAGTAATTTAGAAATAGTTGGATGGATGGTAATTAGGTCAAAATCTTGCAAAAAATCTGAAAAGGGGAAATCATAGTCTTCATCTCCCTAGCTTCTATCTAAGTTGTTAATTTTCGAAGCAATCTGCTAATATTGCTCAAGAATAAGGTCAGATGAGGTATTGGTTTTGTAAAGGTACTGGGTATTGGTTTTGTTAATTTCACTTGAACTTCTTTTAGTTTTCCCTATACTTTGATCAAGTTTGCTTATCCTTGGTGTGTCATTGTGCCAATGGAGGAATAGAATAAGCTGCAAGCGCTTCTTTTTTTCTTTTAATGGCTAAAATGAGTGGGAGGCTAGGCCATCACATATGTGATTTCATTAGATAACGAAGAATGTATTGTGAGCCGGCATAATGTCAGAACTAGGGGTTTAGAATTTAGCTTGAAGCATAAGCCCTGCGCCTTGAATTTAAATAAATAAAATAAGGATCCAGGTTTTAATAAAGGAAAACAACAATTTTCGTGAATAAATTTTAGTGAACAAATATGGTGACATAACATAAATTGTACACGTATACTAATTTAGTAAACTACTGCTGCTGAGATCTTAACTGTTTATTCTTAGTTATTTCATAATAAATATGATATAAATGTAGAAAAATTTCCCATTCATTCCCAGTGGATCCTTCTTCTCCCTAAGAATTGAACGAACCAAGTTCACCCATAAAAAAGTGAGGAAAAAAAACCAACAATAAACTTCCCACTTTTGATGTCCCGCGATTCCGCGAGTTTAGAAACACCTAGCGAAGATACTGTACTGAATGACTTGATCGATACTTAAAACAAATTTTCCCCAGTGATTTGATTCATCCTATTTATCAAATCCAATATCAATAAACCGTTTTATTTTACCTATATAATGGAATGTTTAGAGTATCCCCATTGCCCGATAAAATTATCTTGCCGATCTTTTACAAGACCAATTCGGATTGGCCCTGGTTCGTTTAGAAAATATGGTATACGGAATGCTCTGACGAGTCCCATTACTCGCGATTTCGGCCAAATAACCAACGTAAGAAGCGCTTGGGTGGTTTCTAGCCCTTGTAGGTTGAGTTGACCCAAAAAGGTATTTTTTTTAGGCACCTCTAATAAAGATCTTCTTACCTAAGAGCTTGTACAGTACCAAAAAAAGCCCGGGATTGGGTCCGGACGCCCCCCCAGCGCCGGCCCCGGCGGTTATTCCCGATAAGGGAGTGGAAGAAGGGAAGAGATTCTCGAACAAGGAAAAGGATCCAATGACCCGGAGCCCAAGTATCATATACACCCCCAAAATAAAGAGCCTTGAATACTAGAAGAAAAGCACCTATGCCTAACAAGATTAAGGGTAGTAATATTTCCGGAATATAGCATTTGTAGGAGGAATGATTTGTTCGTCGTCCATGGTGATGACTCTCGCCATCTAGGGTGCAGCACTCCACCGCTTTACCGTGATTGTTCAGTTGTTAACCGAGCTAAACTTAAAACAAATTTTCCCCTTTTTGTATAGGTGAGTCAATAATGTAATAAATATGCTGAAGAGTTCCACAGTTGCCTCATATTATTTCACTTCCCTACAAAACTTGAAACTTTAGCTTAGCGTGACTGTGTGATTACAAATTGCTCCAACTATAAAGACCAACAATGTTGGTGTTCGGTGAGGTTAGTTTTAAAGCCCTATTTACCGCGAGAAAAGATTTCGAGTGGTGCGCAAGGCGTCAGTTCATTTCCAATGATTCTACATCAACAAAGTGTTATGCGCAAGTTGTGCCTCATGCAGTCTACTGAGTTCCAATTCATGTAGCATATCATGCCATTATAAGCATAATATTCTTGCGCAGCTAGACAGCTAGTACTTCGGTGCTGAAGCCATTGCATTAGCTAGCAATATGTATTCTGGTGTTTCCAACTAGCAAGAGCTTTAGATAACTTATTTTCAGTTGAAATTATCAGACAAAGTATCGTTGGGCGACACAATTGCAAAGACGTGTGCAATATGGACGTGCAATAAATGTTGCGATCCGCCCTCTCGATGAAGCAAAAGCTATTGCAGCTGCTACGGATTTTCTTGGAGAACTTGTCATCTTCACTGTAAGTTAACACCTCTACATTAGACATATCAATATAGTATGTAGTTTAGGATATTTGACTGTGCAATAATCCATTGATCCATAAATGTTGACCAGCTCTATGTTGTCGTAATAAGCTTCATCCATGGCAAGGTGTAGAGGTGGCAAACGGGCCGGCCCAGCCCGGCCCGGCCCATTTTAAGCGGGCCTAGTCGTGCTTCGTGCCGTGCTTGGGCCGGCCCATTTATTATCGTGCCGGGCTCGTGCCGGCCCATTTACTTAAACATTAAGCCCGGCCCGGCCCATGGCCCGAGCCCATATCGTGCCGGGCCGTGCTCGTGCCTACCCACTATAAAGTACGATTTTAAAATCTTAATTTGAACAAATAAAAATTAATTTTATTTAACTATTTAGAAAATTAAAATAAATTAAGTTCTACAACGTTTTTCTTAATCTTAGCTTTTTAAGATTAGATTTCTAATAATTTTTTATATTCCACTATAAGAAAGAAACAAAAAAAAAACTCAAAATATATTGTTTTTAGTATATTATTGTGAGATTAATCTTTATTAATATAATGAAGATTTAGTATCTATTATTTTTTCCTTCATTCTATAGTTGTATTATTATGAGATTAGTCTTTATTAATAAACATATATTCAATATTTAGAAAAAATATAATGTTTTGTTTCATTATTTTGACAATATATATAAAAGAAAGCATTGGTGGAATTGTCATGAGATTTTAAATAAAAATGTCTCATATTCAAATCTCATCAGTGTAGTTTTTTAATATTTTTAAAAACAAAATGAAATTTTGTGTTTGTAACGGGCCGGCCCACAATATGTCGTGCTCGGGCCGTGCCGTGCCCACTACGGGCCCGGGCCGAGCCGGGCCAATGGGCCAATATTCTTAGGCCCAGCCCGACCCGTTATTCTAACGTGCTCGGGTCGTGCCGGGCCACTAACGGGCTTGGGCCGTGTCGAGCCGTTTTTAAGCGTGCCGGGCCCGTGCCGTGCTCGTGCTTAGTGGCCCGTTTGCCACCTCTAGCAAGGTGAATGTAGGGGTCGTCAATGGGCAGGGCAGGGCCGGCCCTGTCCAAAATTAATGGGCTCGGGCCGGGCCGGGCAGGGCCAAAACATATTTTTTTTATTTTTCGGGCCGGGCAGGGCCGGGCTTCTCTTAAAAATCAAGGCCCAGGGCCGCCTATGGGCCCAGGGCCTTACGGGCTTTTTAGGGCCGGGCCGGGCCGGGCTTTTTTGGGTGGGCAGGGCCGAGCCCATTATATTTATATGTCATAATATTTTGTTAAAAAAAATACAAAAAGCTATGAAAAAATTATGATATGTTAATGATTGACCAAAATAAAATACAAAATTAAAAAAACATATGACCTAATGCAATAATTAGTTCAATATAACTACATAAAAAGATATTAATACAAGAATTGAATGGGCTTTCGGGTCGGCTTATAAGGCCGGGCCGGGCGGGCTTTAATGGGCATATAACGGGCCGGGCCGCTGGCCGGGCCTGGGCTTTGAACCCTCCGCCCAGGCCCTGCCTCGTGCCCAATGGGCAGGGCCGAGATGGGCTTTGCTGCGGGCCGGGCCGGGCTTTTGCCCACTGGGCCGGGCGGGCGCCCATGGGCTTTTAGGCCCGCGGGCCAAATGATGACCCCTAGGTGAATGTATCACTAGCTATTTCCCACTGGTTTACCATGCACTATTTGGTCTAAAATCATATGGTATTGGTCTACGTACGCTAATTGATGCATCATTGCAGTGAAAGGGTGCCCTAGTACTTTTTAGTTGGCAATTGATATCTTTGATCCCTCAGATGCTTTGTCTTACTTAGGTTGCAGGACTTGCTATTGTGTATGAGGTGAATCGGAGCTACAAATCAGAGGCTAAGAAGGAGGCACAACGCAAGCAAGAATTAGAGGTATATATCCCACTCCAAGAAAGAATAGTTGTGCTTTGAAGTGTTTTTGGTAATTTCTGGCAGAACTTCCCAAACAGGCCTTCTGGGTTATATAAGCACTTTCAAATTAATTTTACAGGAAGTAATCGAATTTCTATATAACAAGCATTGTTGTGATTCTAAAGAACTGCATGCTACTATAAGGAAATATCACTCTCAAACAGTCCCGAGGGTCATATCTAATCATTGTGGGATTATCTTCTTTCGATCGCGACTTGGACAACCCTCACGGACTTGAATTTAAATTCAGATGTTTACTGCTACTTCATGTGATGATGAACTATTCTCCCGCTTGAAAATGATAGCATACACAATCCTTTATTAGCTCACGGGACCTTTGGTTCTTAATGTGAATCTTAACCTACTTTGTCAACATTGACTAAGAGTAATTTAGGTTGTTCATCTACAGTAGCTAGTTTTCTCTTTGAATATTAGAAATTAAATACTGATAACCATCATAATATGTTGATAGGCACTGAAGCTGAAGGACAGAGATTTAGAAAAAGAAGTGGAATCTCTAAGGCTCAAGCTGCAAGAAATGGAGAAACAATTACAAAGAAGCAGCAGCTGGCTGGATTACTTGAGGCTATCAGTACTATTCCGACAAGCTGCTGAACAACAAAAGACTGCATAGCCCTGCCTCTAACTGATCTTTGAATCAATTCACTGCACTCCCTTCGTTAAAATTAGTATTCTTTTTTTTTCTTTTTCTGGGAGCTTTCCTTACTCTTCTCATTGAAATTAGCATTTCCTTTCAAAAAAACAAAAAAAAAAAAATGAGCGTTTTTGACAATGAAAAACGGGTAGTTAACTGCTTCTGTGAATATATTAATTGTATTTCACTTTCGGTCGCTTCGTGGTGCTCAATCTTCGCCATCTCGATGTTGCAATTTCAGCTTGTGTTTTAAGATCAACTTCTATCATCTCCATCAATTTTTGAATACTTTTGGAAGCTCTCATAATGAAGATTATACTCATTATCATGCACACCTATGATTTTTTTTTTTTTTTTTTTTTGTATCTTACAAATATCTCAATTTTATCAGACTCTAATCTACCTCCACCACCAAATAATCCATATGATCTACTCAAAACTTCATTTATGGCGTAGGACTATGGAGAAATTGAGAGAAAGACTCAAAAGTTTTACAAAACATTTTAAGCGGATATGTCTCGGAAGTGTGATTCAAATCACCAATAAATAACAGGGTTATTTCTCCCTTACTACATAACTAAAGAAAAAAGAGAGTTACAAGTGATATAGAATGTTGTGCAACAGAATCTGTGTGGGACACTTCTAGAGTTCTAGAGGTAGCACATTGTAATGATATTATCTTCACTTATTTATATCGGTATTTATCTCAAACGATTTCGATATTCTCATTTCACATTCTTGATTTATAATTTTATATCAAGCCACACAACTCTAATAGAGTAAGAATATGTGGGTGAGAGCCAAACCTTGACCACATACTGATTATACTTTCAACATCAATTTATTTTTGACTTTGCATGATTCAATCTCATCAATATTTTACCTTGAGGGACAATTGAAGTAGAGTAGATGTATCATGGGGTGGGTCAAAGTAGTAGAGATCTAATCCCTAGCGTTTGTGGTGGCTCAGCCATGGACCACCTGATCTTTTAGAGGTCGAAGGTGGTGCATTATGAATCTATGATCGAATCATGTATTAAAAAGCTCAAAAACCAACCTTTTTAGGGTTCCCCTACAGTTGGCAATAGCATTATCTAACTTTTCGGCTTAATTTTAAAAGCCTACATGGTTCTTTATTTGAGTCCTAAATCTGCTTTTAATACTTTGTTTTGTTTGCTTCTGGTGTAAATGTCTGGTCAAGGTCCAACTCTATTTCAAGAAACCATGAATGAATCCTTTTGCTTCTTTGAATGATTGTGTGAGCCTTTAGTAGCTTTCTAGTCCTATGTATTAAATTTATTTGCCACAATATAAAAAGAAGGATAATTGCAGCAGCTGTCTGTAGAAGACAACGTTGTCACATTGAGTCACCAACACCACATGCCATGTTAACCTTGAAACGGGAATGATCAACATGATGTTTATTCTTATAAAAAATAAAAATAAAAATAAAACACAATGTTTATGTGTACAAATGAAAATAAAGCCATAATAAAATAATAATGGGTCATACTGTGTAAGTAAATTATAATTTTTTGATTATTTAAACTCAGTTATAAAAAATTGCATAATCTTTGCAAGAGATTGAAAAACAAAATACTCGTAATATGAATGTTAGTTCACGACATCTACCGTAGTTTGTATGCACATAGGAGGTTGCTGGCCCTTCGTGTATTGGTACCTCCTGCTTCTTTTGGTTTTGGAATATGTTCGAGGCTTCGAGCCAACAAACAATAGACCTAGCAAAGTTACGTAGCTTCCGACCATGGCTACCTGACACAAACCCAGCACAATAGGATTGCCATATATTGTCACCACTGTCATCAGCCACCACGCGTAGCATTACGGCCCAAGATTGTCATTGTGGCAGAGTTCACTAGAGCAATCACCGAAGCCACCATCTACATCACAATGTAGGCACTTACCATTGTCTTATCTTTTTCAAAATCATCTGTGGGCAACATCACACCCTCGGGCACCAACAACATCTCATACCTAAAGTATCAGCTGAGCCCGCATGTCACAGAAGCAAATCATCACCCGTTGTTTACACCACGTACTACGGTCATCTGAGGTAATTTTTTATATTATTTTCTTCCATTTGAGTCATTTAACATGGCAATGTAACCATTCCAGATTCCAGGTTGGAAGGCATTTCTCGTTTGTCCTTCCCTAGCTTGGACAATATCTTCTCTGTACTAAAATTATCCTCTCATCCTTTATTCCCATCACTCGCCACTCATGTGCGCTTCTCTATGTCAAGCGTGGTACCGTAGTACATCGAGCACAGAGCTCTCCCAACGAGGCCCTTGCCCTTCCTCCAAAGTCCAACCCACTCTCCAACCAGAGGCGCGTAACACTATTGCTCTGGCACACAGACCGTCAGTCATACCCCCCGCCACCGTACATACCACGCTCCACTGCAGCGCTTGGGTCAACAAACGGTCCATGGTCTAAATGGTCATGATGACACGATGAGTAAATGACCATATGGTCCATGGTCTAAGGTCCTAAGGTCATGATATTGATATTATCGGGCTTTTTTCGGACTCGGGTCACGTGCAAGTTTTTGGAGTCTTCTCTGTTTGGCTGTCGGACCCTCCATGTGATCCCGCCTTTCGGAAAAGGCCGCCTTTCTGGCTAATAATATCGGAACTGCCACTGCCTGCGTCTTTGTCGCGACTCGCGAGCGAAAGGAAGCGGCCAGCGGTGGTGGGCCGGGTTGGTTGGGTTAACGAAAAGCGGGGCAAAGTGCCCACACGGACTGGAATGGTGATTGATTTTGATTATTTGATGTGATATTCCCAATACAAACTACTGACCTTTAGTTTAACTCATCTCTCCGTCTCGCTTGTCTTATTAATTTACCACCGCAAACTTTACTTTACCCTGTACCCTTTAGTTTAATACTATTTGTTTTTTTGTTACACTTTAAAGTTTATTTTCTGGAAAACTACAGGTCACTTGTCTTGTACCCGTCTTTTACATCAGATACAACTCACCGTCTCATGAGCTTAGGTTTCATGGGTCACCTTGATTTCGATGGCTCGATGCAAATCGAAACTCAACGTCCCTCTGGTTGTTTGCTGTGTTGTCTTTGGTAAACGGTGCAAAATGCAATGTTCTAATTTGAGAATTGAGATTTATAGCATTTTGTTCACACTCTCTTTTCAAATTGATCGTAGGCAACTCATTCTTTGACTATGTTTGTAATTCAGTAATTACACTGAGTGAATTCAGCGTTCGAGTACAGGATCTGGAGTTCCACATCTCGAACATTTCCGCGAGGAGACCCAGTGCATCTTTTGACCATTTGTCGTAGCTGATATCTTTAGAATTTTGAACAATAAAATATCACTTATTTTATAAAATTTGTTGATTTTCCATGTTTAGAAATCTAAATTAGACATCCGATTATACTTTAGATCCGATAATCTCCCACACAATGTTTTAATGTCATTGTTAGTCGAGTCATTACATAAATTCCGTCAAGCTAAATAGAATTCTTCTGTCTGGTACTGTTATCAATTAATTTCATACCAAAACGACTCACGAACCAGATAATATTGAATCAAACAAGTGATAGGAAGCCATAGAGAACACAAAAGAAAGTAAGAGACTAATGATCATTATCTAGTATAACAAACGTTGTACATCACTAACCTATTCCAATGAGTACACCAGTGACCAGTGTATGAACACTGTGGTCAATGAAAGTAATTTCCTTTACCTGCCCTTTTCAGTAAAAGCTGGTCTTTGGTGGCAACGGTGTGACCTCAATTTCGCTTCTTTCCCACACATCTGCGCACAAAGATTCGACACCTAAAAGCCAAAGAAGGCTTTAAAAAGAGCCCCCATCCCATGCACACTCACAGTCCACCCCAGTAATAATCTCCAAACTTGAAGGTCACCACCGTCATTTTACACCAACCCCAGCAAGCTTAGTTGCACTGGCCATGTAACCAGATCCTCACTCTCACTCCCTTACATTTTGATACAGACAAACCACCACTCTCTCTCAACAAATCTTCATCAATCCAACGCACCCATCTTTGCTCTGTTGTGTCAATGGCCGCAACAGCTCAGTCCCACAAATAATTTACGCAAAAAAATAATGATGGTGGAGTCAGAGAGACCCCATCGCAGCAAGAGTAGCAGCGGAACCACGAGCGAGCTCTTCATTTGCTTCAGCACTTCTCGCCTCTCCTCTTCTTCATCCATGAAGCTCTCTTCCAAGTCCCTACTCAGCCCGGGCCGTACTCGAGACCAGACCCCCCAAATCTCGCTCTCTTCCTCTCTCAGCCGCCGCCTCAGAACCAGCAGCAGCATCAAAGGCGGCGCATCCCCGATGTTCCCGAGCGGCGGCGGCGGCGGAAGTAAGAAGCGAGGCGGGTTCGAAAACCCGGAGCCTTCGTCTCCCAAAGTGACGTGTATTGGGCAGGTGAGGGTCAAGACGAAGAAGCAGGGGAAGAAGATGAGGATGATAAGCAGCAGATCGAAGCGGAGCAGGAGCGGCAGCGGCGTCGGCGGAGCCGAGGCGAGTTTCCGAAAAGCGGAGCAGAGTGTTAACCAACATGAAAGTTTTCAAGCACTTCATTTTCCGACTCACCAGATGAGTAGCAGCAGCCAGAGGGAGTGCTTGCGGCAGAGGAATAACCAGAGGTGGGTGCATCTTCCTTTAACCATTTGCGAGGCGTTGAGGGCTTTCGGGTCGGAGTTTAACTGCCTGGTTCCGAATAAGTCGTCGTGTTTGAGCGGCGGCGAGGCGAAGAAGGATGAGGAGAACAAAGGAGTGAGATCGGAGAGTGGGAATAGCTCGTGTGGGGCGGTGTTTGCGAGGTGGTTTGTGGCGTTGGGAGATGGGGAGGATGGGAATAAGAGGAGGGAGATAGAGTTGGTGGTGGGGGAAGAAGAAGAAGAAGAAGAAGAAGAAGAGAGAACGGAGATGAGTAGTGGGAGCCATAGTTTGAGGAGGCAAGTTTTCGAGGGGATTGAGTTTAAAGAAGAGATATTGAGTGAGGCTTTGATGAGGGAAGAAGAGGAAGGTAGAGTTAGTATGTGTGTTCCGCCCAAGAATGCGCTTTTGCTCATGAGGTGTAGATCTGATCCGGTGAAGATGGCGGCGCTCGGGAATCGGTTTTGGGAAATGCCGGCCGCTCCGAAAGAGGAAGTGAGTGAAGATGAAGATGAAGATGAGGATGAGGGTCTTGAAGAGAAAGAGAAACCACATGAAGAAAAGGAAAAGGGGCAAATTGGGTTACAGACAGATGTTAAGCTTTTTGGAGACGATGGTATGTGTGAGAAATGGGTTTTGGATGGCGAAGATGTAGAAGAACAAGAAGAGGAATTGAGTTTGGTTTTAGAGGATGAGAAACCAGAGCAAAGTGAGAGCCTGTATGAGCAACCAGAGGTAGTAGTAGAAGGAAAGGAATGCCGAGAAGAAGAGCCAGATCGAGAGGAAAATACGAATGAGCCAGCATTGGTAGAAGAAGCTGTGCTGGATTGTTCTCCAGCTGAATTTTTTGCAGATCCAGAAATGTCTGAAGTTGAAGAAATGGGGTTACAATTTGAAGAAGTACATGAAGAACAGAAAGAAGAGGAAATGAGAGAAGTAGAGCTTCCAATATCAGAAGAAGAAGTACTGTATAAACAGGAAGAAGAAGAAGAAGCAGAGTCTTGGGCTGAAACTGAAGCAGAGGTGACAGAGGAGTCAACGGCGGAGGAAGAGAAGGAGTCCAGAGAGAGTACTTGGGAAGAAGCAGAAGAGAGTCGAGTGATACTGACCCAAGATAGACCCGAATCCGAGCGCCCGAAGGCCCAAACGGATCTCCAACCGAAACCGTCAGGTCAAAACCAGGTCTTACCGGACTGTTTGCTGCTAATGATGTGCGAGCCGAAGCTGTCCATGGAGGTATCCAAGGAGACTTGGGTTTGCAGCACGGACTTCATCCGATGCCTCCCGGAGCGACACGTCAGCAGCAACAAAAAGGACGGTAAGCATGAGGCGAAGAAGCCGCCGCGGGTCAGCATAGACTCGAAAGCCTCGAATCCCGCGGCGGCTCAGCAGCAGCCGATGATTCAGCCGCCGAGGTCGTCTTGTTCTTTTCCGATACAAGCGGGCGGGGGTCCGGTTTCGATGGCCGAGATCATTGGGCAGAAGCTAGTGGGGTCTACTGCCTATGAGCCGTTTGTGCTCACGCGCTGCAAGTCGGAGCCGATGAGGTCGGCGGCTAAGCTTGCGCCGGAGGCATGCTTTTGGAAGAACAGGAAGCACGAGCCGCATCGCCACCCGGGTCCGCTAGGAGTCGGGGCGACCGGAGTCGGGTTTTAATCTTAGGTAATTGGGAATGTGAAAAGAAAAAAAACCAAAAAAGTGAAATCGTAGGGATGTTGTCTTATGGGATCATGATTGTAGGTTTTTACTTTTCGCAGAGGGGTTATCATTGCTCTCTCTCTCTCGTCTGTACATTTTCATGTAGTGTTTTTCTAGAAATTCGTTTCTTTTTTACCCTTCTCTTATAAATCTATAATCTATTTCAATTTCTCTGTTTTCCTACTAATTACTCTTCGTTCCAATTCTTTTTTCTTTTTCTTTTTTCCGAATGGATCTCTGGTGGTTACTTAAACATTAGCTCATCGGTTAGCATCAAAACCTTAAAAGTTCATCAATTTTAGGTACACAAATTATTAGGAGATATCAAAGTTTATCTCTTTGGAGAAACCAGTATTTGAAATTATCAATTTTAGTCCATAGAAAATAATATTTGGGCAAATGGAATGTGTTGCGTCAAGTAATTGATGGATTTTTTTCAAGGAAAAGGGGGGGGAAGAAGGTATTTCATGGACTGGCTCATAATCTGCTTTATAGATCTTTTCAGAAGAAAAGAAAAGTTGAAAAATGGTACTTGGTATTGATACCAATTGATTTTCTTTCTGTTGTATGGGTTCCAATGGAATGAATGGTAGCTTTCATTGGGCAATGAATAGGTAGTACAAGGTGCACGTTTGTTTGTATGTATGTAAGGTGGTGAAACACATGGGCTTCTTCTTAGAGCAGAGTGCACTGGTAGATTTACATAATGGCGTAGCAGAGAAATGCAGCTTTGCGTTTGAGCCACAGTAAATCACAAACCTTTAGATAGGGACTCGAGCTCCATGCCGGAACTTCTCCTTTCTCTTTTCAGAGTCAGTGGCTACAGGATTCACATACTTATTAATATTTGAAAAGTTACTCTTCTACCCTAATTTGTTTACCCTCTTATTTACATTATTCAGATTCCTTGTAGCTTATGGATTGCTCTGTGTTTCCTAGTCATTGTAGAAGAGAAAAAGGGCAAACATATTTGAACCGAATCGATCTTCACTATTGTGAAAGTGAAGACCTATATTCGAGAAGCAACTATGATGTAGGGGTGGGTTCGGGAAACCGAAAAAAACCGAGCCGAAAGCCGAACCGAAGCCGAAAAACACCGAATCGAGTAAAAACCGCACCGAAATGAAAAAACCAAACTGAACCAAACAGGTTCGGTTCGGTTTTCGGGTGTCAAAAACCGAACCAAACCGAAAAAAAAACCGAAGATACCAAAACGACGTCGTTTTAACGAGTAACGCAATATAAATAGTTTCTGATAGCCTCACTTTTCCCTTCGTCAGTTCCTCTTTCTCTCTTTTCCGCCTGTTTGGACCCAAAATGAACATTTTGGCCTGACAAGGCGTGTCTTGGAGAAATTGAGCCAATATCAGTGGCTCAAGCTATATATTGTCGAAAAGTTCGAAATATATATTTAGAGGCTAAATAAAGCCTACTATGAAAGCATGGAAGCATGGAAACATGAAAAGTCAACTTTAGCACATTTTCCTACTTCGGCTAGGAGAAACCGAGCTAAACAAGGAAGTAGGGGCGGCAGACTGACCAAATGAACTTGAAATGAGCTGAAACTCTGCAGATCCATTCTAGACAGCCCAATGATCATTTCTTATGAAGAGTGCCAGAGCTTTTTTTGAGTGGAAGGCCTTCAAACAATCAGCCCAATTTTCTACAGAAGCAAAACTGGAAAACTGGACCTGTAAGAGGTCCAGCAGCATTTTCGGCCCAACCACATGGAATAAAAATCTGAAAATTTGTCAGGATGATCTACACTCATAGTGGAACATTTCATATGAAGAAGTCGAAGGCATATAATGAAGTCTTGTTGGAGAAATAATTGAAGGAATAAAGGGGCAGAAACTGACCTAAAACCAGCTCAATATTCACATGTTCATGTTTCCTACCCACATGAAGAAAGCTAGATGCTTTTCTCTTTTTCCTTGGATATATTTTACTTCTACAATCTCTTTAATAGATCATCACCACTTCCATGTTGCTGCACCTTCATGCTTTGCTTTCATTTCATCTTTTCTCTATCTTTTCCATATTTTACAAGTGAACTTAGATCTACTTTCATTATTTTTCTTCCACTCATCATTTCACTCTTCTTTTTCTTCCCTATATAAACACCTTCTTCTCTCATTCTAAAAAACACATTCACAACACAACATCAAAACATCTCTAAGATGATCTAAGTTCTCTCTAGAGCAACCTCTCTAAGAGCAACTTCTCTCCTTCTCTTTCTCTTACTGGTGATCACACTCCTAGTCCTAGTCTTCTCAGAAGCCGACTTTCAGTGCCACCAAACCCTCTGTCAACGTGCTTCGGTCCTAGTCTCCTCGGGAGCCGACGGTAGTGCCGCGACCACAACGGTTACAGAACCAGCCAAGCAAGGGTAACGCCCTAGCAACCCAGCCAAGCTAATGTCACGCTTTAGCAAGTTCTCCTCACTTCCCGGTGGTTCTCGCTCTGCTCGATCTACAACATCGAGTATCGATTTGGTGATTTTCAAGAAGCTCAGCAAAAGTCCTCACCACGAGGCACAAAGAATCCCACGACGAGGTTGGTGCTCTCCTCGTCCACAATTGCTTGAAAGAAGTCAGGTCAAGGGACATCCCCGACGACCGCACCCGAACGGTGCTGGCACGCCCGCGCAAGAAAAGAGACTGTTGACCAGCTGCAGCAAAATTGGAGCCAAACACCGCCTCTCTTCCTCCATCACACTCTCACACAGGTACATCGCACATAGATCGAACTCCAATATGACCAGATCAAACACCGATCAAGACACCAAACGGTTCCATATGGAAGTCGTCATCACCGGCGCTATCAACAAGTGATGGGTTCGTCAACACCGTCTTCTAGATCCAAACCATTCTCGGCCGAAGCTTAGTTCGGGTACAGGGCCGACGAGATCGGAAGAGTTCGACATCCCCGATGAATATCTTCGTAGAAAGGTACTCTCTTTTTCTATTTATCAAATTATTTAAACTGTGTTTCACATCAGACTGATATTTCTATTTATTGGTGACGATGTATACTATTCAGACAACTATAGTAAGGAGTAACTTGAATCCAGTCTCGAATGAGGAGCTCATGTTGTCTGTTCCTTGGCGATATGGAGAATTGAAGGCATGGAGCTTTATAGTTGGTAAGCACTTCATATATATTATTCTTCCCCACTTTTCATGATAAGATCTGTAATTTTGGTTGTGCGATTGGTTTGGAATGGGAGTTATGTAATTTCGGGTCTAAATTTATGAACTTTGGGAGTTATGTATGTCAGTTATAAAGATTTATGTGAAAATGTGAAATAGACGTTTTGATTGAATGGCTTTAGTCATATGAAAATTGAATATATATAAAACTGTACAAGAAAGAATTGCTGGGTTAGCCAAGTATTTGATACATAAATAATCAAGTTTGAGTAGGAAAAGAAAGAAACTGTGCTTAGTCTTCCTTTTTGTTCCCCTGTTTCAGATCTAAAGCACAATAGAGGTTGCTTACGCTAGGCAGGTTATACTTGAACTTAAAAGAATGGGTCCTTGACCCAAAGCACCAAAATTGGACAAAGTTATCCCACTTACCCCAACAAGAGATTTTTATTCTCACTTACCCTATTTGAAGTAAAATGACATTTTTGCCCTCAGCCTAATTGGAAAAAGACATTGATGCCATGCTCCTCTATCTGTCCTCTCTCTCCGGCACGAGCAACACACTCCCTCTCTCTCTCTCCTCACCCTCGCCGACGAGGACAACCATATAAACAAGCCTTCGAATCCCTCCCCAACTGGTCCTCCAATGACTTCGACCTCTACATGTCCTCCGATCCTGATTTCCCGCCGACCCAGTTCGTCACCGTCCACGAAGAAGACGACGAAGACTTTGTCTGCGAAGACGACATCTTTTCCCAGTACCATTCCACAATCCACACCAAGCGGAACCGCGACGACGTCGTTTCGGAGCCCAATTCCATTTCCAACACCGACGACTTGTCGTCGGACTGCGAGAACCAAGTCAATTTCCTTATGGATCGGTTCTAGCAGCGCGTCGAGCAGTCTCAGGTAACAGCCCGTTCCGTTTTGGTCTCCGGCGACTCCGATTTTGGGGTTGTGGAGGGGAATTGTGACATGGAGGCTCTAGGCTCGAGCTCCCGGAGGACGTCAGCGACATTATCCACGATCTTTGCCTCGCCAGAAGACTACTTCCGGTCCCGGGTCTGCAATCGGAAAGATGGGAGAAGATGACATGGGTGCCCAAATCAGTTTTTTTTTTTTTTTTTTTAAGTAACGGGATAGTGAAAGAAAAAAAAGTTTTGAATGTCTATTGGGGGGCAATAGGAGTCTATTGGAGGGTAATAGACGTTTTGAATTGATGTAATCTCCTTTTTTTTTTTTTTTTTTTTTTTTTCTATAATCAAAGTTTTATTTGTCTAAATTTAGGGAGATTAACTCTCATTCTGGTGATTAAAAGTCCTATTGGAGGGCAATAGACGTCTATTGGGGGGCAATACATGGCTGATAGTCGTCTATTGGGGGCAATAGACGACTATTGGGGGGCAATAGAGGTCTATTGTCCCTCTATTGGGGGGCAATACATGGCTGATAGTCATCTATTGGGGGGCAATACATGGTTAATAGTCGTCTATTGGGGGGCAATAGAGGTCTATTGGGGGCAAAAAAACTTTCCGGTGAGATTTTCAGCAAATTCAGGTGGGCGGTAGCGAGTGACCGGAATCCGGCCACCGGATTCCGGCGGCCGGTCACCGGGCTACGGCGAAGTCTCCCATGGTTTCTCTCTCTTCCATTTTCTCTCTCTCTCTCTCTCTCTAAGTAACAAAGGGGTAAGGGTAAAATGGTATTAAAAAAAAAATTTAAAAAAAAATCTTAATGGGGTATTAGGGAAGACCTCCTTAGAGTGTTTTGGGTAAGAGAGAATTAAAAAAACTTAATGGTTAGTGGGAAAAAAATATCTAAAAATGGTGTAAATGGACAAAACCCCTAAAAGAAAATCTTGGGTAAACATGTTTATTCTGAACCTTCTTTGCAAGATGGAATCATATGTCAAGCAATTTAACATTCAATAGCATCTATGCAGACGAATGTGTATTGTTTTTTTCAATGTTCTTGGCTTCATTTATGTTGATCAGCAGATCCATAGTTTAGTCCTTTCTTGAGTCTGACCACATGTATGTAAGCATTTTTGCTATCTAGTTATGTAGACTTGTTGTCTAGATTTGATCGATAAATTGCATTCTTTTGGTTATGTTTATCTGCAAGACTTGGATCTAGTGACCTCAAGGATATGATTTGCAAGCAGATCAGAAATCAAAGCATGTGCTTGTCTTCACTGCAGGTATCTACAACTTGAAAATATCTTTCATTCTCCTTATTAACTCTGCTTGAGTCATTATTTGTGCTTTCTACTCTTTCCTTTGAAGCAAAAAGAAAGGAATGCATATGTAAGGAGACTGTTTTAATTTGGAATCTAACTGGATTATGGTGAGAATTGGGGACTATCCTGAATGTACAGAAGTGGAGTGCTATTGCAGCAGCAGGACTATCCGGCTATGATGATGTAGATTTGGACTATCCTAATCATAAAGTTTATGAGGTAACGTTTCCCTCTAATTATTTGTGTTTTGTGTTTCAAGAAGCAATTGTGTACGAAGCTCTTATTGCCCTTAAAGCATGTCAGTATCAACTTCTTTTTTGTCCAATGTATTTGGGCTAAAGCATTTCCGTCTCACTTTGCAGGTATCAAGAACTAATTATCAAAACTTTGTAGCTGTTTAGAGGATATATTTCTAGATAATGTTTTTAGCTTTTTTTTTTCTTTTTTCTTTCCGTATTGAAATGGCTCCAATGGCCTTGATTTTTTTCCATATTGAGGAGGCTCCAATGGCCATATCGAGAAGGCTCCAATGGCCTCGATTTCTAATTTCCAAGTTTCCAATGTAATTTCTATAAGTATATTGGTGAGCAAGGAGCCTAAAAGGCTGGTTAAAATAGAAAAAGAACCATCAAGCAGGACTTCAAAAAAAAAAAGAAACATTTGTATTAAATAATTTTTATTTAACAAAAAAACCGAACTGGACTAAATTGAACTGAACCGACCGGTCCGGTTCGGTTTTCGGTGTTGATGTTTGAAAAATGGAAAACCGAACCGAACCGAACCTAACCGAACCGAGTTCTAGTTCGGTTCGGTTCTCGGTTTTGGCCTAAAACCGAACCGAATCAAACCGAACCCACCCTTACTATGATGTAAAGAGAAGACTTCTCGTGAAGTCCTTTTGGTCGGACTCACATTTGCTTTGCCACAACCACTAAACTGAAAAAAAGGGGACTGTATGGCTTGCCCGGCTGGCTGAGATAGTTTACCCAAGAGTTTCTAGAGTCGCTAGGCAGATAGAGTCTTTCTCTAAAGATTCAAGGAATAGAAAAACAAAAGTTAGTTACCGGATCCCAAGCCTTTCAAATGGCTGTCACCAGCGGAGCTTAAATATCTTAAATATGGGAGCGTAAAATTTTGGTTTTAGTATTAAAACCAGGAGTAGTGCTACATACACCAAAAAATTATACAAAAAACTAATACCAAAGGATGTGGCATCCTACGTGGCGTTTATCCAGTCATCACCTTCAATTAAATAATTTGCAGCATATTATCTATCTAATAATATTCATTTTCAATTAACCTAAAAATGTAAAAAAAATAAAAATAATAAAAATAACTTCCTTATATAAAAGGAAGACGTGATGATCAAACAAAGCAATCTATAACTCTACAAATTTAACGGTTCACAGATGTATAGAAAGAGGTGGATGATTATAGATAACCAGCCCTGAAAAATTAAACTTTTTTCTTTTTTAGAAGAGAAAAAAAAAAAAAAACATAATTGAAGTCATGTAATCTAGCTAACTAAGATGTCGCTCATCTTTAGAAATTAGAAGCATCGACCTTCGATTCTTCAACTATTGATTAAGGCACTTGAGGAAAGGTGCCTTAATCAATACTTTGATGCAGAAAGTATTCTTGGCTTTGAATTGGAGGCCGGAGGAATAGTAAAGTGCATTTGCATGATTTGTCCTTCTTTGACAGTTTTATCGGATTATTGTCTATAATTTTGTCCTCATCTTTGCTTGTATTCTCGATTTCATGGCTATGGCTATGGCGGGTCATCTTTACTGTGGAGGACTCTGGAGGTGTTCTATCAAAATAAAAAATTTAATTGTTGATTTTTATTTTAAATAAAGAAGAATAAAATAGGAAGACATGCGGGAAATTATTAAGATTGAGATGATGATGTGGCACATGCCACCTCATTTGGTATAGGTTTTTTGTATAACATTTTGGGATCTGAAGCATTTTCCTAATTTCTACAAGTGCCTTAATCAATAGTTGAAGAATCGAAGGTCGATGCTTCTAATTTCTAAAGATGAGCGACATCTTAGTTAGCTAGATTACATGACTTCAGTTATGTTTATTTTTTTTTTCTCTTCTAAAAAAAAAGTTTAATTTTTCAAGGCTGGTTATCTATAATCATCCACCTCTTTCTATACATTTGTGAACCGTTAAATTTGCAGAGTTATAGATTGCTTTGTTTGATCATCACGTCTTCCTTTTATATAAGGAAGTTATTTTAAATTTTTTTTTTTTTTTTTTACATTTTTAGGTTAATTGAAAATGAATATTATTAGATAGATAATATGCTGCAAATTATTTAATTGAAGGTGATGACTGGATATACGCCACGTAGGATGCCACATCCTTTGGTTTTAGTTTTTTGTATAATTTTTTGGTGTATGTAGCACTACTCAAGGAGGTTCAACAATTGAAGCCGAAAAAAAAAAAAAAAACAACAACAACTAAATACGGTAATAGACGGTAAAACATGATCGGATAGTGGAAGAATGTGAAAATACCACTCCTCCGATTACAATATGAAGTACAATATGGGTTCAGGACCATGAAGTGAGGATCAAGAATACAAGCAATATAAATTCTCAAACTCAGGCTGAAAAGAGGGGCAGGAATGATGGCTAGCAAGGTAACAAATATCAACTCAATTTCATTTTTGACTCCTCTTGACTTGACATTGACTCTGGTGTCGGAGTGATTTTTAGTTTTGCAGGTCTCATTTCCTCTTGGTACTTGTTAAGTGTTGTATACCCAGAGAATAACAAAACAAAATAAGCCCAGCAAAACAGAAGCCTGCCGTAAAAAAAATCACCTCTTCTTGTTTACTAGAAATAGAAAAATCTAATTCTTTTGGGTCGATATTTTCCTATGGAGGCTGCACCGTGGCTTTAGGGTTACAATCCGTACTCTCCTCTATATAAACCTCGTGCTAGGTATGCCACGTACACGTAAAATACAACCTCTTTGGTACTCAAACCCTAAAAATTCTTATTTGATCAAAAAGCATGGATTCTGTTAGAGAAGCACGTTCAAGAAAGCCAAAGCAACAAGGGTCATCATCAGCCATTCCTCACCTTCCCTTCGAGATAATCTTTGAAATACTTGCAAGACTTCCTGTCAAGTCTTTGCTACAATTTAAAGCTGTGTGCAAGTCATGGCTGTCCTTAATCTCAAGTACTGAGTTCGTGAAAAAACATCATCCAATTCTATGTGCTCAAAATTATTACAGCAGCAGCACGACTTCCAAAAGACTGATCATAAGTCGGGAATCTAAAGTTCTAATGTCACGCCCCGAATTTTAAATACAATTAAAATCCGAAACATGAATTATACAACTTAATAGAATAAACGTCCTGAATTTTTTTCTCACAAACAACCACACTTCACACCTCTCAATATTACAATAAATCAAATCCTCAAGTTAATTATTACAACACACTCTCACCAAATCAAATTGTAAGGCTCAATGAGCTTAACTCACCTCACTATTACAAATGCTGTAAAACTATAACAAATACTCTAACCCGCTCGATCACCGCCCTGATTCTCCTGACCTGCAGGATTACCCGCTACACCGTTTGAATAGTGTACCGGGATTGCAACAATACAAACCCGGTAAGCTTTTTGCAAAGCTCGTATGAGTAAATGAAAGGATTGCACGATTTAAAGTAACCAAATCAACTCATGCATAAATTTAACTCAAGTATTTTCTTTGCATAATAATTGAAGTGTACAATGTCACTTCAAGCATCAATCAACTCACATCTCAACATGACTACTCAAAAACAAACAACTGTTTACTCAATATATACTCACAGGCTTATGATTTATTTATATAAATCATCCCATGCAGTATATTATACTTACAGGCTTATGATTAATTAGATTAATCACCCCATTCAGTATATCATACTTACAGGCTTATGATTAATTATATTAATCACCCCATTCAGTATGTCATGTCATACCCAAGGGCATATGATAACTCGTTTATCCCCCAAGCAGTATGATGGCAGACAGACTAGAGCTCTAACTGTATCGTAAAGTGTCACCTGGGCCAAGGTTCACCTTACGAATGACTGCTTTTCTCAATTCACTCGACTCCTCATTTAATTCATCTCAACGACTCAACTATCGCACTTTACTCAATTACCCATTATCATAGACAACACAACATCTAAGATAAATCACATATTCCAAGGGTAATGCTCAAAATATAACTCAGTAAATCACACCATCCAATATATATTCCACGTAAATATATATATACGTAGTCACCCACACAAGAGTGACCACTAATACCAACTATAGTTCACATGCAATAAAATCTAGAAATTCATTTTTATAGTTTAAATACATTTTACTTACCTATGGACCGTAGTCGATCAAGTCCATATAATTTAAAACAAATATTTATTTTCGTAAAACAATTTCCACAATTTCTCAATTAAATAAAATCACCGAATTTCGGTTCGTGAATGAACCATGTGCGATTTACTCACCTCGATATTCCCGCTGCGTCTTCAATTCAACACAATACACACCGAAATCGTTCACCCAAGGGAAACCGTCAATCACCTAATCACACATGACCTTAACTTAGCCAATAGCTCAAAAACATACTCAAACGACAATCCAACGGTCGGATCGAAATTAAATGATGATCCAACGGTCGGATCCTCACGGATCGCCTTTAGGATCACCCCCCAAAAATCATCACGAAGATCCAACGGTCAGATCTTCCTGAATCGTCCTTACTAACATCTTCACAAATTTATACAAAAATCCGACGGACGGATTCTCACGAATCGCCTCCCTAATCACCGTTTTGCATTTATACGAAGATCCAACGGTCGGATCTTCGCCCATGACCACACAAAGCCACTGGGACAGTCATAAGATCATCGTATCAAAACTACAAGTCCATCTGACGGTCCTAACTTCACATATCACAAATCT
Source organism: Rosa rugosa (assembly GCF_958449725.1). Taxonomy (NCBI): domain Eukaryota; kingdom Viridiplantae; phylum Streptophyta; class Magnoliopsida; order Rosales; family Rosaceae; genus Rosa; species Rosa rugosa. The sequence goes on along the minus strand of NC_084821.1, from coordinate 51,306,268 downwards.
AACGATCGAAATCGATCGAAACTTAAAAATTCATAACTTCATCATACGATATCCAAAAATTATGAATTATATATGCAAACGATCGTATCGACACGTAGAACACAAAAATGGACAGAAACTGTCCTTGGGGTGTCCGGAGGTCGCCGGAAACCACCATCACAGTGGCGGCACAGCCACCCATCCGAAGTCAAAATTAGACAAAACTCCCAACATCAAAGTCCTTCAACTCAACTCCAATTTCACTTTTCATAACTACACCAAAGTCAGATTATAAGCCAAAAAGTAGAATTTTACCTCGCAAGTTTTGAAACCCGAAGAACCCTAGTTTCCCAATCTTCAAAATTCGATCACCCCGGATCAAATCGCTGCAAGCCTTCTTGGGGATAGCTTCTACTTCCTCTGGGCTAGAAAAGCCCTCAAAGAACTCGAGCTATAGTGGCCGGAGCTGGGAGAACCAAGGTGGCGAAGGAAGACGATTTCCAGCTCGGCTGTGCGGCTTCTCGGTCTTCTAGCGGCCACCACGATGGTTATCTCAAGTCGATGTCTTCTGAAAAGTTGTAGAAAACTTCACGGTGAGAAAAATTGCTTTTGGAATCAGGTCGATCGGAGGCCTGTAGAGGAAGATATGGCCAGACAAAGTAGAGCCCAGAAAAAGTGGGGAAGAGCGATTTCGTCTCCGACGAGGCTCTCTTCTCGACCTTGTAGAGCCTCATACAGCTCGTATTTCACTTCGATTTCTTCTACAAACTCGTAAAGGGGGTCGAGACCAGAAAAACCCACTTTGTTTCACATCAATCGGTGGCCGGATGAGGAAGAACGAAGGTGACGAAGGGAGGGGGTCGCGGCTGGGCTCGGGAGAGAAATGGGGAGAAATTTCTGGAGTTCCAGAAATTCTGTCCTCATTTGCAATATTCGGATTTTTTTTCATATTTATAGAAAATCCCAATTTTCAAATATTCGTAACTTATTCATACGAACTCCGAATATTACGTTCCATATGTCCACGAACTCGTATCGACGCGCTCTACAACTTTCATGAAGGAAGTTTTCCCAATTTCCCAATGTATAAAAAGTCAACTCCTTTGACCCCCCTAAAACGTTCAGTTTTCAAAATAAAATCGCTCGAACTAATTCCACACTCCTCTAAGCTTCGTACTCGTGTCCACGACCACGAAATCATTTCCAAAACGTCATCGGAAATTAACTTGAATTTTTCGGGTATTACATCTAATGTGTTACTCTCCAGAATCCACACCGCGAGAAATTCCGATTGATGTCCTCATCGAGAAGCTTAATCCTGCTGGTGGCCAAAATCGTCATCAAGCCAGACTCGATTTCGATATCAGAGGTTCTTGTGATGGTTTGGTATGTGTAGAAGTCCATGATAGTTATAAGGTTAGGGTTTTCTTGTGGAATCCATGTACCAGAGAGTGTGTTGAAGTAAAAGAAGGCAATGGTGAGGATAGTTATAGTTTACCGATGTTACATGGATTTGGTTATGACTACAATAGTGACGACTACAAGGTACTGAGTGTGCTTTACCAGTCGAAAACTGCGACTTATAAATCAATGATCTACACATTAAGAACAAATTCTTGGAGAAGGATTCAAGACTATCCTCTCGGTGCCAGTCTGACTGAGAAGTGTGCTACTTTTGTAAGTGGAGCTCTATATTGGTTGGTGAGAAGAATATTAAATGATGTGTTCACTAAGGTAATTATTTCTCTTAATCTAACAAGTGAGGCATACATGGAAGTGCCACAACCTGATTATGGAACAAATACACGTTATGATCAGTACAGAGTGGGTGCTTTAGAAGGGTGCTTGTGCCTACTTGTTTTCAACATAACTTCTCGCTTTCAGAAAGAACTATGGGTGATGAAGGAATATGGGGTGAAAGAGTCTTGGACTAAATATCTCACAATCCCGCAACCGTTGGGATGTGGAAATTTGATATCCTTATCACGGCTGATATGGTTTTTGGGAAACGATGAAATCGTATTAGACTTGGATAGGGAAATGGTTTTGTACAATACAAAGACAAAATCAAGAACGTATCTCGGAATTCCAGTATGTAGTTATTACAAGAGTCATGTCTATGTAGAGAGTCTTGTTTCACTCAATGCTTACAATGAGCTTGGAAGCAAGTAATATCTGGCATTGCACGCAAGAAGCCTCATTCATATTTTTGCAATTCATTTTTCGGTTGAAATTAACAGAGGAAATAAATTCATTAAGCTTTTCCTTCTTTTTTTTTTACGTTTATTAGGATAAGGAATTTGCTGGGCAATGATGTAATGGGGGCAGCAGCTTTTTTGCTCTGCTATTACCCGATCTTTTCTTGTTTCAAGTTAATGAATTTCTCTTTGAATATTAAAAAAAAAAAAAAAAAAAGGTATAAGGATGTTAAAATTTGTTTTGCTCCATCTAGGGTTAAGGTATTGTCCATTTCCCAAATTGTAATGCTATTTTCTAGCTATTCTTGTTCTCCTTTATACCATCGAGCTCTGATTTGACAGAAATGTGTTCGACGTCTTTTTTAGGCTTTGAAATAATGTGGTGGCGCATAAAATTAATTACTACACTGCGTAAGAGGTCTTGGTTAAGAATTTAAGATATAAAATGATGATGAGGACCGAATGTTTGGTTTTTATCATCATCATCATATGACAAGTCGGTCACAACTCACAAGTAAATCCAATAATCTCCTCTACTTAACCAAACCCACTATATGGGAGCTTAACGTTTAGCCAGGATAATACATATTTTAAAACCAACCATACCTAACAATTTATTTGTTCATCTTAGACTCTTAGCTGATCGAGAAAGAAAGAGAGACTAGTATTTGTTTCTCTTTTATTCCTAGTTGTATTTCTGTGTGTGTGTGTGTGTGTGTGAGAATCAAAAAAAGAAAATGGTTTGGAAGAAGGAATACTTGGATTTAATCTTGGTCCCAACTGGGTTGCTAATCATGTTGTGCTACCATCTCTTTCTCCTCTACAGATGCCTACGGCATCCTGAAACCACAGTCATTGGCAATGAAAACCACTGCAGAAATGCTTGGGTTGAGAGAATGTTGCAGGTCAGTCTAAGTTTATTTTCACCAACCAAATTAAGCTCTAATTATTACTACCAACCCTTTGATGGGTCTTTGATTCATTGTGGTGCAGATTGAAGCAAAGGATCGAGGTCAGTCCCTAGCAGTAATCTCCAGCACTATAACAGCAGCAAATTTCTTGGCTTCAACCTCTTTAGCCTTGAGTTCTTTGATTGGAACGTGGGTTCTAAACTCTTCAAACAGCATCACTAGTTTTACGTATGGTGACACAAGTCCTGCAATGAATTCTATTAAATACGTTAGCATTCTGGCCTGCTTCCTATTAGCTCTAGCTTCTTTCTTACACTGTATAAGAAGCTTTATCCATGCCACTTTCCTCATTAGCATGCCACACAGTGATACTCCTCTGAGTGATGTTCAGAAGGCTGTGATACATGGCGGCCTTTTTTGGACATTGGGGTTGAGAGCAATCTATTTTGCCACTAATTTACTCCTCTGGGTTTTTGGTCCAATTCCGATGTTTGTGTGTTCAGTGACTATGGTGTTGATTCTGAACAAGCTGGATTCGAATTCCACTCCATTGCATCAGTTCCAACCAGCCAGGAGTCATGACAATAGGTTGATGGGGAAACTTGCTGAAGAAAAAACCCAAATACATAGGGTTATCGAGCAACACGAAAGATCACACATAGATGATAGCAAAACTCAAGGTTCTAACTGTCAACAATCACCTGCCTCTAGTAAAGATTTTTCAGAGGCAACAGGTTAAACTATAGACTAAAGCATATTAGAGATAACAGGGAGATGTGGGAAGTCAAATGCTCTGTAAGCTTATTTCTATCTAAACTTTTTTGTAACAAAACTGAACATGATCGATTTGACAGAAACCGTGTTTGTTAAAATCCCCTGTTTTTCACGAGTAGGTCAATTCTCATCCAGCAACATTACTCTGATAGGATCAATCTGAAGTCATGAACTAATGCAAACTCAATAGATCAGCAAAGTCATGTTCAACTATTCTGTGTCCTTTTCAAAAATCTAAGTTGATTTTGCAGCTCCAAAGATTTTCAAAGCTAAATACAAGTTCACTAATTCTGCAGGTTTGCAGAAAGCACAAAATTATGGGCAGCTTCTTCAAAGGCAGATGCCCTTTGAATTCATAATTTGCCAACTTTTGACAGTGTCCAAGGTAACAGACAGGCAAACATGAAATTGTTTACCTATTAACCACAATACCACATGATAGATGGACTGCAACATGTTTTGTTGAATTGTGTACATCCTACCGATTCTAGTAAATAAGATTGAGTCGACGTAGGTATGAAGGAAGTATCAAGTTTCATCCAATAGCCTGAAACTCCTGGATCATCATTTCTTGATACTTTCTCGCCAGACGAATGAGCAAGATACAGAAACATTACAACTGCTTCTATAAACCATTGCCCCTATTATAATCATATAATAATGCTTGCAGAGAGGATTTGATGAACAAGCAGCATGAAATTACATGGCTTCCATTCAAAAGATATTTTCATACAGTTAAAATGACGAAATCCTATTCCTCTGCCTCAATATTGGTTCTACCCCTTTCTATTGTGGCTCATCTGAACTTTGATCCCCCTTGCTACTGTCCACAGCACTGTCTGTGGGACTCTCGACCGTTGAAGTCGGTGAGCCTGACTGGTCGTTACTTTGATTCTCAGTTTCTTTACTTTTAAACTCATCGTTGATGAAAAGCTGGCCAGCATAAAGAACTAAACCAACAGCGTTGATGCCAAAAACAAATGTTGCAAGGTAGCACAACCCATTTATAATGGTCCTGCATATAGAAGATTAGAAATGATCATTCTCGAGATGGAGGAAAAAATCACAGCACATTTGAAGGAAGTAGTACTAGGACCTACCTTATTGTTATTGTAATCTGACGAACCTGAAAGGAAGACAAACAAGTATGGTGTTCAGAGTCTAGATTGAGTAATCAAGTAAAAAGACTTGACACTCCAAGAAACAGGCTAGTATTCAGTACATTTGCCAGTCATTTTCTTCTTTTCTTATTACGCAAAATGAGAAAAACTGCTAAAAGTGGCATCAGATATCAAGGAACATACTGAAAAATTATCTGAAATCGTTTGGCGGTTGAGAGATGCCTCAATTGTAGTAGTGAACTTGTAAAGAATAAGTGCAATGACTCCGGCAGATATTCCACCCAACAATGCCTGAACAGGTGAAGGTGTCTTTGATTCAATGGACCCTGAAGCCATCACTTTCAAGCTATCCAAAGCCTCCTCCTTCAATGACTTCTTCGCTCCATTAGACCTAAATTTCTAGGCACCAAAATTACTCCATCAAAGTCCACATATGGATTTCAATGTAAACTGAATGGCACAATGTCAAATCTCAATTCCTCACAATCCAAACAATACATTTACATAGTAAAATCAAATAAAGAGTATCCATTACAATCACTCCAAAATGTAAAATGAGCATAACTAGAAATATAGTAGAGCATAAACACGCAGCTCACAAAAACTTGAACTAAATCTCAACAATACATAAAGGGGTGGCATTACAATCAAAGCAGCAATACCCAGTTCCTCATCATTCATCTCAAACACAAAAACTTACAGATAAAAACAAAAGGGTTAATCCCATTTCATAAAGTTCCAAACTTTAACACAAACAACAGAGTAATTAGAACACAAAAACGAAGAGAAAGCTATGATCTTTACCAGCTCTTTTGCACGCCTCGCACGACGTCGTAGCGAGCGAAAGAGGAAAACAGTGATGGCTCCAGTGAGGAGAACACTGGTGGCAGTTTGGATAAAAGAAGGGTCATCACTGGTAGCAAACACTGGAGAATCAGAATCCAAAATCTCAATGGGACCCTCTTCGTCTGGAATCGTATAGGTGCCGGTTCCGGCGGAAGGTTCTGGAACTTCGGCGAGCCATTGGTCCGGTCTGGGAGTAGAGTGCGCTGAGAGGGAGATGTGGTTGATGGGTTTGTAGAGAAAATGGAGAGGTGAGGAGGAGAGATTGGGAGGAAAGAGAAAGTGGGTTTGGGGAGGAGAGAGAGAGATGGGGAGATTGGAACGGAGGAGGTGTTGGGTCTGCAACATTTGAGGGTTTTAGAGAGGGAGAGAGGAGTTGCTTGGTTTGGTGGTTGGTTTTTGCTCTGTTCTTGGATAACATCTTTGCTCATTTGGATTTCTGGTCGGCTTTGGATATTTCATATTTGAAAATATCTTGCTATGCAATTTTCAATTTGGTTTTTTTTGTTAATTTTGTTTTTATTTCCATTCAACAAAAAGTTTATTTCAGTCTAAAGAAAAGAACACTTGTAAGAAAATATTAATTGTAATTTTATTCAATGCAGTCAACTAACATTTGGTCCAGTGGATAAGACATTTCGTTTTAACATAATGTTGGTAGAGGTGTTAAGTTTGATTATTCATTCTTTTTTGATAAAAACACAAAGAAACAGAAAAGAACCGATACACCTGAAATTAGTTAGTTTATACTGGATTTTGAACGGACAAGAAAAGATGAGATTCGGATACGAAACCATATAAATTGAATTTGGTACGAAACCATATAAATTGAATTTGGATTGGATTATTTGATTTGGGGGATTGAATCATACTGTTACAATATAATCAGACTGAATTAGCACAAGTCAATAACTCACAAAAATTTCAATGACACATTTTAACATTCCTAGCGCACATTAGATGCCACAGCTCTAGCCCAGAACTTGATTTGTGCCTTCATGTCTTCGGCAGACCTACTTACACCCAAATTTGGAGGTGGAGGACCACAGCTTTGCACCATCCATGCCTCCGAAAGATAGGGCCGACGTACCATATCCGGGTTTAAATCCTCATTGCGCTTCTTTTCTTGCAAACCAGGAAGTATGCTAATCACACTCGGGGCTATATCTTTCTTGTCAAAGTTGAATCCCAAGTCCTTGAACCCTTGAACTTCTTCAATTTCAAGGTCGCTTAGGCTCTTTCTACAAAGTAAATTGCGTCTCATTTCCTTGCTAACATCTGCATTTTCCCCTTCTGCGCTTCTAACTGGAGGTCGATATCTTGGAATGCTAGAACATTGTGTCATGCCCTGCAAGATTCAAATGTAATAATTAAGAACAACCAGTGAATAGCAAGGTAAGTTGAATGTGGAAAGTTGGCTAGGGGAACTCTTGCAGTCAAGATTCACTCTCTGCTGACATTTCTAGCCAATATTTGACAAGATAACATTACCCAATATTGGGTAGTGCCTAACATTGTCCTAAAATTATAATATGCCTAGTGATTCTAAAATAAAGGATGATTAGTACCTTAGGTCGCGGTGGAACACAGTCTTGGTTTTTCTCCTCCCTCCCTAAACACGGTGGCAATGATGGTGTCCTTAGCAAACTGCGCTGCACCGATTGCCCATTTGATTTGCTTCTTCTACTATCACTCCTCTCTCTATCTTGAACTTCTTCTTTCGTGCTTACACAAGGTGGTGATTTGGTTGGTGTCTGCAGCACTTTCTGATGTGATGTCTGCCGAGTCAATTTGCTCATACTCTTCTTCGGAGTACTCTGTCTCACTGCTTGCTCAACTTTCTCTCCTCTCCCTACTTGAAGTGGCAAAGACGGTGTTCGAACCAAGGAGTTCTTGGCCTCTGAGTTCTTCACCAACATTTCTTGACCAAAGCTTGATGATGAAGGGCAACAAGGATCAGAATAACACCTCAACATCCTTTGCTTTCTGATGAGCAAGTTGTCAAAGAACCAACACTCTTCCAAAAGATCATTGGCTTCTACTTTTTGGTTCTTACTTGAGGATGCCTCAAAAGGTTCATCATCAATAGGCTCCATGGCTCCACACGACTAACTATTGCACATCTAAGTTTTCAACTGGTAAAAGGCACACCCAAATGCATATGGTTTGTTGTTTAGCTATTTATATTTGGGGATGCAAGAATATTAAAACTAAAACTATGGGCAACCCAGCTGGGGTGACTAGGGAAGCCATGTGTTATGGTTACAGAACAAAGCATATTATAATGTGGAAATAGCATTTAATTTGGAGCAGATGTTCCATGATTTGCTCCAGGGATAAGAATTTAGATTTTAAAGTCTAACAACTAAGAAGTTGGGGGATGCATATTCATGACAGGGTCAAGCCAGCTCACTTCCCATGTGCTGGGGCATTTGTTTATAGATAGATACACTGAAGGGGTCCTGTTTGAGTGGTTTTCTCTCCCCAATTATACGACAGCCAAAGGTTTTTTAGGCTCTTTCTTTTGTTATAGCTACAGTACATATATGTGTGTGTAATTTTTATTTATTTTTTATTTCAGCCTTAGACAGTGAGATTAAACTAAGAATCTCATCCGACCCCATAAATAAGAAATACTACTAAACTTATATATATATGATTAAGAGTACCGACTTTTTCTTTTGATCGACAAAAATTAATAGTATTAACCCGTCAATTCCTTGTTAATATTTTGAAATAGGGTATTGCTTTTTCCTTTATATATCATATCATTGCAAAGAAGTATTTGAAATAAACAAATAAAAATTTTTCTGTTACCCGGCAGTAAGATATAAAAGGCATTGTAGTGTGGCTCTTTGATGATGATGTTACAATCTAAGCTTTTATGTCCAAGGCTCATATGGAAATTCAAACCTGTGCAGAAGAGAAAATAACCAACAAGCTTATCTTCGATTTTGTAGCATGGTAAAAAGTCTGTAAGTATGATTTCCTCACACAAAAAGGAAAAAGAAAATTAAGCTTGTGATCACCTCTCTAGGAAGGCTGCCCGTTTGGCACCAGTTGATCAATCTTTTCAAAGATGATCAACCAAGTAATTAAGATCGTCAGCCATTTGTTTCAAGTGAGCTACTCCAACAGCTGAATCCAACACAGTATCCTGAAAAAGCACAGAGTACTGGAAGTTGCAGATATTTCAGTCCAGCAATGGGCATACAAATGCAGTTATAATTATAAAAAATCTCTTAGCAAATCATGCACATGGAAATTATGCCTTCAATATGGGGCATTCGATCAATATGCAAAATGTAAACCAAGTTGATTGGCCCAATGTGGTTTGTTTGAATATAACTAAAATACTAATAGTTTGGAAGAGTTCCTGTCAAATCCTTGTGGTGCTTTAGACGTGTGGGCAAGTCATGGTGCTGCTTAATCTCAAATCCTCAATTAGTCAGAAAAAAATATCCAAGTACTATCTATCTACCATAGATACTGACACACCCAAAAGAATAATCATAAATTCATTTTACAATGTAATGATCTTTGTCATTGACGAGCTTTATCATCCTTGGGATTCCCTTGTTCTTGAGGTTGTGCAGAACAGCAGGATATGCAAAAACAAATAATTACGAACTCCTAAGTCCCAACAGAGAAGCGACATATATCTTGAGGTTGTATGTATTGATTAATTTGGTAAACGAAGCAACAAAACATTAAAGAGGTAAAAGAATAACATTCAGAACAGATGAGCAAAAACAATTACAAACTCCCAACTTACAAGCTACATATACTTCGATTAGCTAGCTAATTAAGTACCACCCTAAACCAGAAATCATCAGATAAAAAATTAGAAGAAAAAAAATTAAAAGATAAACTAGAATTTCACCTTATGGCTAGAAGAGCATTATTGGTACTGCGCCTTTGGATTGGTGCTGTATTTTTTCCAGCTTCACTACAAGATCTCCATACCTCTTTTGCAGAGTTTGCTCGAGTTCCTTTTGTTTCTGAACTTCCTCCCACATATTATTTATCCAGCTTGTTGCTGCTAATTGTTCTTGCTTCTGTAAAGCTTGGAAGCACTCAAGTTCTTTTGTGGCTGTGTCCATTTGCTTGAAAGTTTCCTCTATTTTTGGCCAAAGAACATCTTTAGCTCGCTTCTCATAACCATCTGTACGAACTTTAACCTTGTTCTCAATGATTTGTGCCTTCTTCTTCACCTTCTCTAATTCATTCTGCACCTTCTCAAATTCACTCTGCAAACAAGCCACAGGGTTCTCATCTTCAGCAATGCTTGATAGACAACAACCAGGACTGCAGCTTTTGTGTGCTTCACCAGGATACTGAGCTTCTTCAGCTATCATTGAATCAGCCTCCCTCAGTTCATCTTCTTCGAAAGTAGTTACCACTTTCTCATCAATTGGATACTTTGCACAATCATGCTCTTTTAAGCTAAGAAGCTCCTTTCTGATCATTTGGTCAGCCTGCTCAATTGTACTAGGAAGAACAGCTACCGCGCCATGCTTATCCTCATCTGCTCTCATATTCAGTACTTTTGATCTCTTCTTTGTAACTAATGCCTGATGTCCCGCTTCTTCATTATCTTCTGGGACTGGTTGCACAACTATTTGGTACTCACTTTTGGGTTTTGGCAAATTGCTTAAACCCTTATGCAAGTTATTTATTCTGAACTGCTGAGAATGCTTTAATTGCTTCAATTTTGCTCCATCATCTTCATCAATGCCTTCATTGATATGGAGTTCATCCCTAATGACAGTACCCTTTGATGGTGTTAAGCCAAATCTACGAGTTGCATGAGTAACCCCGAAATAATTTGCATCTGTGAATCCATTCTCGCTACCAACAAGATCACCTGCATTGCTCATCTTAGCAATCTCCTCCAATTCAATGTCAGATATCTGCGGTGCAGGAAGCATAAGTTTTGATCTCTTCCTAACTGTTTCCACATTGGAAAAATCATCAATATTCAACTTGTTGGAAATTTTGCTCTTTGCAATATCTTGTTTTCTCAACTCAGCTTCCACATCAACCCTTCTCTTCCCTTCAAGCTCCTCAATAGTCAAGAGAAACTGATCATGCTGCTCCAATACTACTTCTCTGTCCTCATCACCGACATCATAAAACCCCAAAGGAGGCCTCTTCTCAAAGGGAATTTCTGCATTGTAGTCTATTCCATTCCTTTTCCTCTTCTGCTGATTCCAAGTACTCTTATCATCAATCCCTGCAGCCTTTAATTCTCTCCTCTTCTGTAGAGAAGCAATCCTTCTAGCCTCTTCGAGCTGCGCCTCTCTAGCCTTCCTCTTAGCCTTCTTCCCTTTGGTGTTAGCCAACCGAGCTCGAGCCTCTGAAAGCATCTCCTTCTCATCCTCATCCATGTCCAGAGGGTCCGGGCGAGCCGGCCTGGTCTCGGGGTTGGGATCAATCTCTCCTGCCCTCAATCTCCTCGGATCTTCATAGTTATCATTACATGCTGCATCGAGAAGCTTCTCATACCTCTCAATGCATTGAGATGCAGTACGACCATTAACGTTTTTGGCTATTGTTCTCCACTGTGATGGCATGAGCTTTGCAAGATGGAGAAGCTTCTCGTCCTCTTCTCGAGTCCACTCGACCTTCTTGATTGAGGGTTCGAGCCACTGGAACCAGCGAGCCTTACACTGCTTTGCGGATTTGCGATTCAACAGCGTTGAGATGCGATCCCACTCGTTGATTCCATATTTCATGACTGCCACTTTCAGGATCTCATCCTCAGTGTTCTTCCACAGGCCTCCTCGGATCATCATCTTGTTGCTCATCTTTAGGTCACAAGAAAAGAAAACCCTGGGGTTGGGTTTACCACTATTATTTAATATTGGAGTATTTTGATCAAACCCTAGCCTTGCGGTGGAAAACGTACCTTGAAGAGTCCTACTCCTTTTCCAACATGGACAATGAGGGCACGTTTACTTACTTGGAAGGAAAGGGAATGATTACAGGGTAAAAACATTCCTGCGTTTACTAACACATAAAGAAATCGGAATGATTCCGGGTAAAAGAAATCCTGCGTTTACTAACACATGAAGGAATCGGAATGGATGTAGGTCCCACCTCCTTATCAGGAATCGATTCCTGAATACTCAGGAATTCGATTACGAAGGGGGAAGATGGGTTTAGGAATCATTCCTCCGGAATCAATACCGATTCCTTTCTTCTCCCATTCCACTTGTCTCCGATTCATGATTATTTTCCATTCCAAGTAAGTAAACGTGCCATGAGTTTAACTTGCGACCTAAAAAAGAAAAACCTACTAATAATCATGAAAAAAAAACCTAATTGTACATATATTTAACTCCTAATATATTCCAACTAGTCTGCAATCACATGCTCTGCATGTGTATGAAAAAAATTTCGTTGTTAAAAAAAAAAAAAAAGTGGATAATTATTGCAGAGAGAAAATAGTGGGAGAGAAAAGTGGGGTTGTGGAATCATTTCTTTTTAATTTTTCTTAATAAAAATCTATTTTATAATTGTTTTATTTATCCTTGTAAATTAATTTATTCTCAAAGTTTTTTAATATTTCAAGGTTAAATCTGTCAAAATTTTCAATTTTGGCTAACAAAGCCTCTTCTCTTAATAATAATACTAGCTTTTCTCCACACATGCTCTGCATGTGTAAGTTTTTTTTTTTTTTTTTTCCCAAAAAATAAAAAAGAAAACGGTTATTGCAGAGAAGAGATAATGGGAGAGAATAGTGGGTGTTGGGTTCTTTTTTTGTTTATTTTTTTCATAAAAATATAATTTGTAAATGTCATAATTGTCCTTATGATTTAATTAATTCTCAAAGTTTATTAATTTTCTAGGGTCATTTATGTCAAAATTTTAAATTCTGACTAACAAATCCTCTTCTCTTAATAATAGTATAGATAGATATTGTAAAAAATTAAAAATCGACATATGTAAGGGTATTTTAAAAAAAAAATGGTCGTACTTGTACCGCCCCGGCCATTCCTTCTCCCTCAAATTGTTTCAACAAAGAGTGCTGTGATAGATCTTCAAAGATACCGGCAGAAAAAGAAAAGATGTCTTCATTGGCTAACTGGTCAGATCTTCCTCAAGATCTTGCTATCTCTATTGCTAAGCTAATGGTTTGCATGGAGGACTTTTTATCTTTTGGGGCGGTCTGTAAATCATGGAGATCCACTGCCACAAAAGAAAACTTTACTGGTGGATTAAAACATCAAGTTCCGTTCCTTATATTACCCGAGAAGGAGGGCACGGCCAATCGTGAGTTATACAACTTAACAAAAGGTAAGTGTTTTGAACTTTCTGGGCTAGAAGTTAAGGGTCAAAGGTTGTTTTCTTCTCTTGGATGGCTGCTAACTGAATCAAAAGATGCAAAAGTTTTAACGCTATTGCATCCTTTAAATCATACCCAAATCAAGTTACCAGAGAACTTCCGATACGAATTTATAAAGTCGTTTGCCTTATCAGCAAGTCCTTCATTGACATCGGATTTCGTTGTCATGGTTCTTTATCATTACCGCAGGGGATTGGCTTTTTGCAAAGAAAAGGACAACGAATGGACTAGAGTGGATGCAAGGAAAAGGGGAAACAATTCCTACTTTGATCTCACTTATTATAGGGAGCAATTTTATGTCTTGGATCTTCATGGCCGTGTTTTGGTTTGTGACATTGAAGACCCTAAGAAAGCAAAAACGCGGGTAGTTGTTCCACAGATACCAAGGGATACAAGTTTTAAGGATTATCCGACCAGATTATACCTGGTGGAATCAGCAGGAACCTTACTTGTTGTACGAGTGGGCTATCAAGATAAAACCATTGGGTTTAGGGTTTTTGAGGTGCCATTTAGCAATTGCGATTGGTCATACTCCAAAGTTAAGAATTTGGGAAATAGAACCTTGTTCTTGAATGTTTTAGGTTCTTCCTTTTCAATTGAGGCTTCAAACTACTCCGGCGTCAAGTCCAATTGCATATACTTCAGATCTATTCTGTTCAGTTTGGACGAAGAAGCGGGCTCGGGCATGTGTATCTTTGATACGGAAGATGAAAAAAGTGACTTGCGTGGGGTTTTTATAAACTCTTCTAGTTTTGCAATGTCCTATTTATGGATCCAACCCAGTTTTTAAGTAGGATGGGAACTGCTTTTATATAACGATAAACGATCTTTTCCATAAGCAGATTGGAAGCTTATATTAGCATGGTTGTAGAAAGCGCACTCTTCACACTGATGCACTCCACTTCCACGTACCCTATGTTAGGAGTCAATCAAGGCCTTCCAAAGAACCACCAAGTCTTCATAAATAACTGCACTTGGCTTCGACTCATCACTCATCCCCATGCACAGCTGCATTTCTTTCTTTCCAATTTGACCATACAAGATAATGATCAAAAGCTTAACACATCACCTGGAGCTACTTCATCTACAAAAATCTAGGTTTACAACTTCATTTTCCTCAAGTCTGACTAAAGCGAGATAGTTCTAGCAAAATCAAGGCTTTGGCGTATATATTAAGTCACGGACATCACTACATGCATATGTATATGTCTAGCTAATGCTCTGCATTCACTTCATTGCATTACTCTGGTATTGCTAGCTAGTCTAGCTTTAATTTGTATCACATGTCCTCTGCTTCTCTTTTTGAAAAGTAATTGTATATTGTATATCATATGTATCTAGGAAAGTGGCTACTGTCTTAGGGTTGTTCTAAAATAGCAAATCAAATAAATGAGGAAATTATTGGTTTGATAGGTTTTCTAGACGACCACCTTGTTTTTCATCTCTTACTACTAGATTGTGGGCTATGCATGCAGCCGGCCAGTCCTGTTGCAAACTTTGATTTTTCATTGCATATACTGCATTCATATATATATGCGCATTGTGTTGTAAGAATTCCCATATATAAGTGATCAAGTGGTACGTTGTAGTTTATCTCAATTAACTCATTGAAGAGTTCATCAATAAGAAAGCGCGCAGAAGTTAGTCTTCCAATTTCTCTCATCTTTTGCTTTGTTATATTCTTGTTTCCTTTCTTTAACTGTGAGTGAGAGTGTAGTGTAATTTTTTTTGTAAACTTATCACCCATTCTAGTTGGTGTTAGTTTGAAAGCTTAAATATCAAAGAGGATAAGCTTTCTCTTTTATTTCAAACTCTATCTCTACGATCCAAGCTTTTCTCTATCACTAATTAACAGCTTACGTCAATATCATATATATTGATAATCGATCTTGACCTATTTTAAATACTGCATACGTCCCTCAAACTCATTGCATTTTACCACATTTACTTGGTCATCAATTTCACTAACCACTACCTAAAACTTCGCATATAAAAATTGCCTTCATCACAGATCTTGACCCGCACTACTAATTAATACTACTACTATTACCAACCCAACAACTGCAGACAGCACCACCATCGTTATGGATCCCTCGAGCTTCCACATAGCGATGTTCCCATGGTTCGCCATGGGTCACATGACCCCCTATGTCCACCTCGCCAACGAGCTCGCCTCTCGCGGCCACCGCATCACTATCTTGGTTCCCAAGAAAGCTCGAGACCAACTCGAACACCTCAACCTCCACACCAACCTTATCATCTTTTGCCCTGTCCTAGTCCCCCACTTCGAGGGCCTCCCTGAGGGCATCGAAACAGCCTCTGAGATCCCCTTGTCAGCCAACGGACTCCTCGCCGCAGCCGTGGACAAAACCCGGAAGCAGCTCGAGGAGTACCTAGAGGCTCATAAGCCCGACATGGTCTTCTACGACACTGCGTATTGGATACCAGAGATTGCTAGAAAGCTGGGGATTAAGACCGTTTGCTACAATGTCGTTTGCGCGGCAGCTCTTGCCTTAACACTTGTCCCGGCTAGGAAACTGCCCATTACGCCGGAAGACCTCGAGAATCCGCCGGCCGGGTACCCTTCCAAGAAGGTCGTGCTTCGCGGGGCAGAGGCCCGGTCTTTGATGTTCATTACGATGCCGTTTGGAGATGGGATCACATTTTACGACAGGACGGTAAGGGCGTTGAGAGAATGTGATGCCATATCTATTAGGACATGCAGAGAGTTAGAGGGTGATTTGTGTGATTACATGGAAGCTCAGTTTAACAAAACTGTGCTTTTAACTGGCCCGGTGTTAGGCCTCGGAGATGAGAAAGACAAGTTAGAGGAGAGGTGGGCTAAGTGGCTAGGGGGGTTCGAACCCGGATCCGTGGTGTATTGCGCATTTGGAAGCCAGTACATTCTTGAGAAGGACCAATTTCAAGAGCTGGTGTTAGGGTTTGAGCTAACAGGGTTGCCATTTTTGATAGTACTGAAGCCACCTATGGGATGTGATAGTGTGGAAGAGGCACTGCCTCAAGGGTTTGAGGAAAGGGTTAAAGGGAGAGGGGTGGTGTTTGGGGGTTGGGTTCAGCAACCATTTATCTTGAGGCATGCGTCGGTCGGGTGCTTTGTGAATCACTGTGGGTTTGGTTCAATGTGGGAGTCCTTGCTGACCAACAATCAGATTGTGCTGGTGCCGCACTTGGGCGATCAAATGTTGAACACCAAGCTACTGGTGAATGAGCTCAAGGTTGCTGTTGAGGTGGAGAGGGAAGCAAATCGGTGGTTTTCGAAGGAAAGCTTGAGCAAGGCTATTAGAAGTGTGATGGATGAAGAGAGCGAGGTGGGTGTTATGGTGAAGAAGAACCATGCCAAGTGGACTAAGACACTATCAAGTCCAGGGTATATGAGTGGTTATGTTGATAGATTTGTCCAGAGTCTGAAAGATATTAGTAAATAGTCTCGGTGTTGTATCACCATAACAGACGGTGAGAATCCTTGTGTATTTTCTTGCTTTTAGGCTTTACCTTAAAAATTGTAGTTGATTACAAATGCACAGGTTCTTCCTAAACCCAAAGGAACCCAATTTTTCGTTCCAAATCCCACTCTAATATTCATTATAGCAATCAAGTGAGCACTAAAAGTTGGTAAAAAAATAAATGAGAACATCAAAAACAAAGAACAGTAAAAGATAAAAATAAAAATAAAAAGGAACACAAGGAACCCATAATCCAAGACTTGAGAGCTTCTCTGAGAGAAAATGAAATTCTAAGGGTATTGTGTTGCAATTTGAAAATATATTTGTGAATACATCATGCTAGTAACATTGATTATGAGAAAATGAATGAAAGAATAGTGTCAAGATGCTATACATGGTGGTCCTCTCAGGGACAGTCACAACTTCAAAAGGTACTTCGGTAAAACGTGGTCTCAATAAATATGAATTCCATTTTTTAAATGACACTTGAGAAAAATGTTCACGTCCAAATTCCCGCAACAGCACAAAATTTTGCCATGGTTAGGCAATCCAAGCTGTGAAATCATCAGATCAATGAAAAGGTGACTTCGTCATTACTATCAACTCTATAAGTGAACAGAGGCAGAGCGTCTCGAATTTACAGTGGAAAGAAACATCTTTGTCTGGATGCATATGAACCAGCAAACCATCTCGAAAAACAAATTTTGAATCAAACCTGAGATGAGTATTTGCGGAAGCATTTGCCTTTTGAGTGAAGCTCTCCCTGCTGGGGTGGCATCTACATTCAGCAGGTGAAAGAATCTTATTTTCTGAGATATTGCAATCACATGTTCCTGATTCCGGCCACTCATATGTTTCAGTATTTCTGTGTCTCCTTTTATCATCAAATGAATTGTTGAAACCTCCGGAAACATGAATTCTTCTAACCGCTGAAAGAAGATCCACAGATAGTGATGCCACAATATCATGAACATCCTCCACTGTCCATTGGCTCCCATTTGATCGCCACTCCTCAATAAGAATTTTCTGTGTCAAACTGTGGAGGGTATCTAGGCATTCAGAGCAACAATGATATACGCATACAAACTCAGACTTCGTAGAGGGGCTGATTTTGGGAGGGAAGTTGACATCAGCGTTATGCACATCAGCATTGGTTTTACTTGAGAAGTTTGCATCAGGCTTATCTATGCACTCAGGCAGATTGGTTTGACTGGTGGTGCTTGGGAAGTTGACGTCTACAGTAACCTCATCAGCATCAGCCTTACCATCATTATGTCTACTACCAGCCTCTGTCAAGGACAAACCATTAAGGTTGTTGTAACTGGTCAAAGAACTAGAGAGCTTAGTGCTGCCAAATATATCAGAAGTCGGACTATCCTCAGGAATAGCAACAGATTCAGTGCATTCAAATCCATTTGGACGTTTCAAAGATTCAGAATCTCCTGCAACAACTGTATGGTGTTTGTCATTTTCTGACTCGTGGGGTTTAGGGTTTGTCCCATTCTGGTCATTCAAAACTTCATCAGAATCTTTAAGACAATTATCCAGGGTAGAATCAGATGGGACAATCTTCTGTCCAGAACAATCTAAACTTGCAAGTCTAACCTCAGAACAACCCAAATCAGTAACTTGTTCATTCACGTCAATACTGACAAATTTTTCAGCATCAAACCCTTCAGGGACAATTTCCAGCACTTCGTGCTCACTGGAGCATTTGCTTGTAACCTTTGGCTTGGAATCCTCGCTTTGAACTTGATCATCCATATGGTTATCGTCTGGAAGTCTCGGACCGGTAAGCTTAGCATCTGCCAATGGAGCATCCTGCTCTAAACTGAAATGGGAGCAATTGCTATTAGGTAACAACCCGGTAAAAAAGAAAAAAGAACAAATCCACAAAGACACTAATATGAATATCAAATTACCTCTGCAAGGTGTATGCCCAGCTATTGACCACATCTTCCAGATAGGCCACTTGCGACAAAAGGCGAACATATTGATATCTATCTTTCCCGGCTTGAACTTTTGCATTGATCTGCGCAACTAGAATCTCAAGAACCTTCCGTACCTCAGAAGAGACTTCTCTGAGAGATGTGTAGAGACCTCTATATGCCAATAAACCAACAGCAATCAGGCCTCTAACTAGGCCCAAGTTTTCTTTGCTTTTAATATTCTTTGCCACAGCTACCATTTCTAGCGAGTTGTTAGGACGAACTATACAGGAATTGAATGGCCAACCCTTCCAAGGTCCACTTATGTCTGCAGAAGGACCTTCTTTAAGTTTTGAAGTGAACCAACAAAGTTCAGCAAAATGAGGATATCGCAGTATCTGATAGCCAAATGAAGATATTGCTAGCAGAAGGCTTGATTTCCCATTTCCAGTTATATTGTTAGGTGGTGCAGAAGCTTTAAGAAGAGAATCAACAGGAGGTAGAGTTAAATTGTTGTTTGCATCAGCTGATCCATGATCTGCATTGTGATCAACCATCTTGGACTGACCATTTATACCATGAAAGTCTCTCTCCTTGCATGAAGTTGTATGAATGTGAGAAGTTTGATGAACTAACAGAACAATCTGTTGAACGAGATCCCTTGATAACTCTGCTGAAGATAGATTGATCACCAGATCATGGTTGAAATTTCCATCAACCTGCACAGAAAACCTGGGAACTGTATGCTTCACAGGAACTGACCGATGGCCATTTAAAATGTCACTCTTAAAGAACTGCCTTATTCTAACCGGAAGCACTGGACATGGAACTTCTGATGTAGCCTGTTGGAAAATTAGAAAAATGTACATATTACATTACTAGTATTGCTAGTTATTCTATTTATTTCATAAAACAGAAACATCAAATTCATTAAGTATTAGTTCGCCAGATAAATGAAAGAATGAAAGTTGAAAAAAATAGCCAAGAAAGCAACTTTATGCAAATGAAAATTGCACACTTTTGTCTTGTTCAGTAATTTCTAATAATTTAGGGATTGGGTGTTTGTTATTGACACATACAAAATGTCAATCTGCACACCCGGATTTCATTTGTTTATTATTTCAATTTGACTTCACCATACACATTTCTGTGAATTGTCAATCTACTAACAACTTTATGCTTATAATGAACAAGGATGAAATTTTTTAAAACATAAGAGGGTATTTTAGACAATTAATATAAACTCAAATTGCAATAATATTACAGTGAAAATGGTGTGTTGAGTCTGTTATTATTAGATATTTGAAACACAGAGCATGTAGCATCTTTCACCTCTCCCTATTACCAAAAAGAACCCAGACATGACCATTTCATCATTTAAATCCTGGAAAATAATTATTCTGCTTCAAGCTTTTTTATATAAAAATGAGTCCTCTTGGGAGTCTGAAAAAAAAAATTACAAGTAGTTTCAAGGAATTTGCTCAATTTAGTATTAGGTATTAGGTTTTGCTTTTAGTGAAAAAAAATAATAAGAAGCCTATGATGCATTCAAATCAAACAGAAAACATGATCCCTCCTTGGTAACAGAACTGTACTAATTATTCACCATAAAACATATTCTTATATTGTTTAATACTCGGATATACCAGGCAACTAGCTTTTTTTTTTTCTTTTTTTTTTTCACCCGATTGATTTGTCAGATAAAGACTCAGATAATGCTTAACTGAACACGTAAATTTATAGTCACAACAATTCATGTATGTTGCTTAGGCTATAGGCCTAACGAACTAAAAGGAAGAAAAAGAAAAAGGAAAAGAAAAAAAAAAGCACAGGAAACTGAACTAGGCAATTCCTAGAACTGGAGAAACCTATAACATCTTGAATGACTAGCTCTTGAAGGACTGAAGGGGATTTATTAGGCATTTGGAGCCCAGTAATTGCTGGAGAATTAAATGAATAAAATCCACAGTAGTGACCTTCCATGTAGGTATGGTGATAGACATATACCACTCAATTGTCATTAAACATTTTATTTTTAGCAAAAGACTGAACTATATACTGACCTCCGAGAGAAATTGATTGTGAGGTTTAAAATAAAAATATGGGGGGGGATACTTCCAAATTAAATAGCATTAAGAGTGGCAAATGTAGTGTTTCACAATGGAAGAAAGCAAATTCATAGAGGTTATGAGCATTAGAATTTGCCCTTGTCGACAAAGAAGTGGCCAGAATTCAAACCTTGTCATCAGCTACATGCTACACCACAGCTAAAGAAGCTCTAAAATTGTGTGATAAAAGGAAACAAAGAAAACAAACCAGCAAAAGAAATGAAAGAAACAATAACAGCCTACCAGAATCATTAAGGATGCAGAGACACTTAGAGACTCCACCTGCTCCACAAACAAGTTCCAAGCATGTGAAGCACTCTGAGCAACATCATCTTGGCACTCTAACATTTCTTCTGATTTGCATTGCTGTGATAAGGACACACTTTCCTCCAGACCACGCGCAAAATATGACTTTTCATTCTCAGGATGTTGATGCTTTTCATTTTCAGGACATTGATGGATTGATAAATCTGCATCACTGTCTTCTGTTACTTGATTAGGTGTCTCCACTGCCCACAAATCAATTCTTGGCATGAAAACTATACACGACCCCATGCTGGCACATTTCTCTGCAACAGAAAAAGAAAACTGCTCACAATATTGAAATTGAGATGCTTGAGAGAGCATCTCATACAAAAGGTGAATGTGAGTATTCATGTAACTGTCAAGAGCTCAACCCAACAGACTCCAAACATGGCTAAAGAGTGTACATTAAGAATAGAGTAATGCTAGTTTCAGTAAAAAAAAATGCAAACTTCAACTAAAAGCATATTTCTTTCTTGGTTCAGGAAGAACATCTGATGAATTTCATTGTAATATTGTATGACCAGGTAACTTACAAGGCTTCCTTGTGAAAAGTAGTAATCAATTGAAAGTTGCCAATGAAACTAATACAGTCACTCTTCCACCTTGATAAGAGAATTCACAGTCACACAACATTCTTTTTTCTTTTTTTTTGGCAAAAAATTGAGGGGCAAAAACAAATTGCACACAATAAACTCGAGCATTTAACAGCAGTATGAAGTAGGGAGGCATTCATGTAGTTAAAAATCTCTATGCAAACAACAAACAAGATAAATAGAGAGTAACATACTTAATATTTGTGTTATCCCTTGCGCCATATCTCCGTGTCCTTCTAGCAAAACTGTAGCCAAATCAACCTTCTGGATTTCTACATTCCCAACAAAACAGTGAAGAAGGCAGGAAGCAAGATGCCTTTGGCCAGATCTGGGATTTCCAGCAATCAATATCCGAAATCCTGGTTTGTACGTTGAGGCAACTAATGTGTTTTGCAACAAACTTGGGTGAGTACCACCATGGTGTTTAACAGAAGGCTCAAAATTCAAAATTCCGTCATCAACATCATCATTGCAAACATCAGAATCAGCAAGAGCAGTATCTCCATGTAAGATTCCAGCATGCAAAAGCTTTCTCTCTATGTCCTTTGCAACATCTGCTTCCTGAAGTAAAACATCAATATGGGACCACCAGCGATCACTGAGCATATTTTTCCTATTCAAGGCAGAAACCACCACACTTTCAATCATTGTTGCAGCTCTTCTCAGAGGAGTTGGCAACCAGAGCCGTTCATCAAGATAAAGGGATACAAGCATGGTAGATAATGGTTGTAGAAGACATGGGATAAGGTGGGTTGGAAGAGGAGAGCATATTACTTCATTAGCAGCTATTCCTACTTCCCTACGAGAGCAGGGAGGTGGAGAACATGTCAGAGCCTCCAACCAATCCCTGTCCTCCACTACAAAGGCAGGTAGAGGGAGGCGTTTGGACTCGGAATCTTTCTTTCCAGCAGCAGACAAAACTTCTTGCAAAGGGAAATTCCTTTTCAAAGAAATTATGGCTGCTTGAGTGCAAAGTGCCTGCAGATCTGCACCAGCAAATCCAGCAGTTCCTCTTGCAATCGACTTAAGCACGGATCCACTGACTGGTTTGGGCCATTTTTGAGTATGAACAGAAAGAATGGAAGCTCTGTCCTCTTCTGACGGTAGTGGAAAATAGATTTCCCTATCAAATCTTCCAGGCCGCCTTAGTGCTGGATCAACGGCATCAGGACGATTTGTAGCACCTATCACTACAACAGAACCTCGAGATTTCAAACCATCCATTAAAGCAAGCAGTGTAGACACAACTGAACTATGTGTCTGATCTTGTTGCCTAGTTCTAGAAGGTGCCAACCCATCAATCTCATCAAAGAATATTATAGAAGGTTGACATCTCTCAGCAACCTGAAACAAGAGTCTTAGCTGGCGCTCAGCATCACCAACATATTTTCCTAAACAATCAGCACCTTTACGAGCAAAATATGCTATTCGTCTATCACCACGTGCACATGCACCTATTAATGCCCGCACAACAAGAGTTTTACCTGTTCCAGGATACCCATGCAATAGAACACCTCTAGGAGGTGTGAGGCTGAGACTATCAAAGAATTCTGGATATAGAAGAGGTAATATGACAACTTCCTTCATGCATCTAATGACATTTTGAAGACCTGCAACAGATTCCCAACCCTGAAACAGTTTGCCACTCTCAGAGTCAGAGCCTCCAATGTACACAGGTGCAATTCTCACCAAATCTCGATGTAGCCTCTTGCTTTCACGTTTCAAAAACTCTTCATCATCTCCACAATTCTCCAACCACTTTTCTTCTGCCTCAATATCCTTTCGCAAAGCATCATTTGATAGCTTTCTGATTTCAAACTTCATTTTCTTAACCTTCAATTTCTTTTTGCGGGCTAAGTACTGATAACCAAGAGGCTGGAAGAGTTTCCTATGACCAGTACAGGCAATAAGAAACTTGCGATGATCAAATACGCAATTCATAGCTCGTGCACAAGGCTGCAAGACACAGGATGCAAGAAGCCATATAAGATACGCAGATCACATACGTATACTAAGTTTGAGAGTGAGGGCGAGTGTTGTCTGTCTACTTACAAAAATAATAAATCAAAAAATTTAAAAAAAAAAGTAGAGCACAAAAATGCATAATATATTGATAGTTTTCCTTTATGACAAAGAGCAAATACAAACCAAGTGGTAAGTTCTTGAACACCGATCAACACGGCATCCAATAGTTGCTCCTGGCCTTCCACAGCGGGTGCATTTTAACGCTCTCCCTCTGCACAGAGCGGCCCTTATATTTTTTAAGCATCCTAAACCAGCAAAGTAAACCTGCAAACAAATCAGATGAATTTATTGAAACATGACCTAAACTAGTAAATACAGATTCTTAACTTACAAGAGCAGATCTACCGATACAATCAAAATTAAATTAAAAAATAATAATTAATTCCATATATATATAGAAATATATGTTGATGGATCAAGCAAAAAAGATTGTTGCTTACTTCCTAACTACGTGTTCCAGCACAGGGAAGACAGAGAAGGTAATATGTAGATCCCTATTAATCTGATAAAAAGACATCATCAGTGCACATTCATGCAAAGGAATCTATTGTCCGGATCACCAACAGCATAGAACAAACTAACCAGCCATAATTTCCATAAGTATAAGTTAATAACAGGCTACTATATAAAAAGCATAAAACAAAGAAAATAGCCTATTATAATGGAATGAGAACTTTAAATGTAATATCAGGAAGATAATAAGGATTATCAAAATAATCTGCGAACTCGAGAAGCATGGTTCAGAAGATAAACTACCCCAAGGTGGTATTTGCAACTTCAATGTTACAATTGACTAAGGCATATGCAGTTTGTAAAGAGTGCTAGAAGTTTTGATATTAGAAAAATGACTATATATCTTTCTAATGCTGTACATGGAGTCCAATGACATGACATGAGGCCCTTTAGACAAACCCTACCACACACATAAAGCAATTAAGTTCAAAGTCATACTTTTCATGACTACATATCTTTCTAATGCTGTTCATCTAAACTCGTCCTTCTGATAAACTTTTCATGAAAACATGGTCCAAGACACTATGATGGATCACTTGGCTGAATCCGTTTTAGATACCAATTAAAACCACCTTATGTGGCAGAAAAACCGCACAATCAGAAACTTTCATTAAATGATGTGGCTATGCCACATTAGCTGCCACATAAGTGGTTTCTATGTGGTCCCTAAAAAGATGTTTCACTTTGCATTATTCTTCTTAATATACGTTAATGTTGATGTTTTCCTAGTTGATGTTGTTCTGGAGGTAACTTTTTGAACACAACACTGACAACAAGCAGGCCATTGCTATGGACCTATGATATAGTAAAAACTATAAAGTATAAACTATTTATTATGAGCATAGATGCGATGGTGGTATTACAGATAAAGAAAAAGAAAAAAAACCAATGAATACAAAATGTAAAGATGTGAGAAAAGCTCCAAGAAGGAGTCGATATGTAAAAGTGGCAATGATCTTTACTGGGCCAATTTCAAAGTTCATCCTTTTTTCTACTAGTGTGGAAGGGTGTGAAGAAGCAGAAACAAGTTCCCTACCGACCAATAGAGTTTTATTCTGTTCCTAACTCATCACCAATGTGGAAAACAAACATACCGATAAAAGCAAAACAACATGTTCATAACACTTAGATATCTAAAATCATAAATACAGATCCCATGATGTAAAGCAAAAAATGTTTCAACAGTAAGTCAAGAAATCACACCTCTGGACTCCATACAGCACAGTGTTGATGAACCCATGTTCCAGCAATGCCATAACGATCATTTATTGGACCCAAGAGACGTCCAAGCCAGCCAGGTTCATCACCAAAACCATCCCATATGTTATAGTCAAATTTCTCAGAGGCTGAAGAGCCACTATACGCTTCATTCTCAATGTCAACCGTATCCTGAGCTAATATTTTTGGAGGCATACCATCAGTCCCTCCCCCACACAAACCACATCGTCTGCCCTCCTTAATCCGTGACTTTCCATCTTTGGACATATCCACCTTCACAGTATTCACTTCTATTGGAAGTTTTCCATCATGCTCAGTCAAATGTGAATCCTTCCCATCGTCACCTTCAACTTCCGCTTCAACTCTGGGGACTCCAACAGCTTCTATGGCGTCACTTTGATCTTCTCCTTCAACAACACACGGTACTTGCTCTTGTTCCATCTGTTTATCATCTTTTTCGTCTTCAATCACATCAACTGATTGCTCCACCTGTTCATCAACTTGTTCCATCATTTCCCCACCATCTGCAGTTTCAGCAGCTTCCACTTTCTCATTGCCAGTGCACTCCTCCTCTAACTGTAAATCCCCCACTGCCTCAATTATCTTTGTGGAATCACCTTCCACAGTTTCCCTCTCAATTCCACCATCCTCTTCGCAATCCAACTGCATTAAATTATCCCTGTCCTCCCTCATCACCTCCTCTTCTTCCCCCACAACTTCCTCCTTAACTTCAAGCAACTCATTCTCTTCATGCTCCGAACCATGCGTTGCTCTAACCCTCCCTGGTCTCTTCGACTTCACAACCTTCGGCCTCCCACCTTCCAACCCTTCCTCATTCTCATCATCCAGCTCACTCCCCACTACCTTCCCTCCACTCACATCTTCAAATAGCTTCCTCTTCCCTCTCACAAACCCCGAATGCCCCCTCCTCGATCTCAACCTCGACTTCCACCCTCCCTCCACCTCTTCCTCCTCCTCCTCCTCCTCCTCCTTCACATTCTTCCCCCCACTCAATCTCCCATTCTTACCAAGCCTCCTCCTCTTCTTGGGCGGCCCCGGGGACAAATCAAGCACAACGGGGGCCCGGCGTGCCCTGGAGCTCCTCCGAAGCTCCGATTCACCGCTCCCGGGACCCGGCCCCGGCCCATCATTAGCCTGAAGATGATTCCTCTTATACACGGTTTCACTAATAGCATCAAGCCTCTTGTGCTTCTTCCGATTCCTCTGCCCCCACTGTTTACCACCACTCGGCGATGATCGCATCACAACAACAATTTCTACACACCAAAATTTCAATATCCACAAACCAAAAAAAAACTAAAAAAATCTAATCTTTTGGAGAAATGAGAATCTCTCTTTCTCCAATTGGGTCTCCGATTCAGCTCGGATTCAGATAATAGAAACTGTATTGAAGCACAAGTGACTCACCAGGTCATAGCTGTAAAGATCGGTTCTTGATTGGTAAAAAAAAAAAAAAAACAGAGAGAAATTTCAGCAACAGAAACCCTAAAATAACATTCCGGTGAAGCTCCGACGAGCTTTAGAGACCGAATATTGGATTTAGGGTTTTGGGGTTTGGACTCTCTTCTCCTCAAAGGTTCAATCTTTTTGTGTTTTGCCTCTGAAATCTTTGTTTGAGAGGTCTCTTCAGTTATAGAAACGACTAGGGCTCGAGAGCTTCCCCTGCTGATTTTTATTATTTTGCCCCTGCTCTCCCCCCACGCGCACTAGTAGCGCGTGCATTACACCGACCTGATTTTTATTGACGAGATGTGGGGGGTTTAATATTGTGAGATTTAGTGCACGCGCGTGGGGAGGGAGTTGGGGAGCGGGTGCCTGAGAATTTGCTCGGGTTTTTGGTGCTTTGGTGTTGCCGCCAAATTATGTTGGTTTCTAATTCGTAGAGTGAGAGAGGGGGGCACAAAGGGATATGGGGGAGATTTGGAATATGTAGAGTGTGAGGGGTTTGAAGAGCACAACGGCTCTTTTTTAGTGCCAAAATCTGTTGGAGATTGATGCCCTTCTTTTTTCCCATAAGTGGGGCAAGGAAATAGATATATAGATATATTCACCATTTGTGATTTTTCACTTGGGAAAGGATTCT
This sequence comes from Rosa rugosa, assembly GCF_958449725.1. NCBI lineage: Eukaryota > Viridiplantae > Streptophyta > Magnoliopsida > Rosales > Rosaceae > Rosa > Rosa rugosa. The sequence continues at coordinate 51,278,832 of NC_084821.1, read as the reverse complement.
AGTGACTTTAGTGGAGTAAAATTTCTCCTCCAATTTGGGATCTTCTTTCTGACATCATGCCTCATTCATCATCATTTAAGAAGTTTCATATCCCCTCACCTAAAAAATTGAAGAGAAAAGTGGATCATTTAGGATTATGGTTGAAGTAAAGTACAATTAGCCGAATTGGTAGTTATTACTTTTGTAAGTGGGGTGATCCCAAATTAGAGACTTAAACATCTTACATGGGAACATAGATCCACTTATTAGCATGATGATCTGTGTTGGAATTATTATTCGATTAAATACGACATCAGTTTCTTTAGTGCTGAAAATTAAATCAACTAAATTAAAATTTGGTAACAATTATTAGAGCAGTTCCAATGACGAGGCTATACTGCAGAAGAGAAAGAACAGGAAAAAAAAAAGTAGAAAGGGAATATAGAAAAGAAAAGGCATTGCTCTTCATTATAATCATTCCAACATTCAAAAGAAAAACATACCATTCACAATGAACTTCAGTGATACGCTAAGCCAAGTCCCCCCGCTTGATTGGGAGGTTGAGATGCCCATGGAGAACACATATATTTGGTAATATTTTGACAAGATCGAAATGAAACCTAAACACAGTTTTAAACCCCTATATATATGGGCAAATTCCTTGGTCCAGTAACTAGAGATGATTACCCAGAAAAAAAAAATTAAAAAAATTAAATAAAGAGAAGACTTTTATCACCAACAGATTTGCTTCACTGAAGCTCTAACAGCCTTGGTGCCAACAGTTACCTGAAAAATGCAAGGATGTGGCATCCTCAGAAATCCTTCAGATCTTCAAGAGATTGTAGAATAAGAACTAGCCAGGGAGAGAACCTTGAACTGAAGAATTGTATATTTCTCTTCTTTATCTTACAAGTTACAACTAACAGTTCTAGAAGAAATCCATCCGGAATCAACTACCTTATTCTGTTCTTGAATAGAAATTCAACCTTCTCAGGAGAATTATGATTCCTCCTCGCTGTAATCTGCAGTATTGCACCATCAGCAAGCATGTGTTGCAACACCCTTGCTATGTTCTTTGAGTCATCAAATCCAAGATGGTGACTTCCCAACAATGGCATGTGAAGTTCCTTCATCATTGTCATCATTCCTGTGGCCTGTCATCCATAACAAAGCAAACATCTTTATGTTTTGTTTGTATTTACAATTTAGAAGAATTTTTTTGGATTTGAAAACTTCGTATTGGCCAAAAAAGTATTTAGTGTAAACTGTTTAATGAGACTTCAAAGTTTCATTTATAATATCCATATGTAAAAATGAATGTCAAGTACTCAACAGAAAAGGAAAAAGGGAACGAAAAAAACATTGTTTATATCCGCTCTCCTTTTTCTTATTTCCAATGTAAACAAATAAAACTAAGTAATCAAACATAAATCCCTCATCTTGTTCCAGTTATCCAAATGCAACCTAAAAGAGTTCAACACAGAGACTAAAAGAAACGTCCTAAAAAGCTTGAAAAAGAGGTGAGTTCTGGTCTAGCCTAAAGAACCTAACTTGGATGCTTGGCATCAGATTCTGGATCTAATTTCACAAAACTGGAAACATGTTTGATGCATCATTCATGTACTTATATTCATGGTTGACAATGAGATTGTTAATGGAAATACTTGATTTAGAAAACTACTGGTCAAGGCTTTGTCCTACACATGGCTGTGATCATGATATTCACCACAAACAATAATCAGAAGGGAATTGTTAACTAACTCAATACGCCATATGTGGGCAAAGTGGCACTAATCCACAGACTAACAAAGTGAATATGGGCCACACTAGACTGATTCTATGAACTTGTCTTTAGATTCATATTTAGCGTCACCAAAACACCAAACCAAAAGTGAGCAACCAAAATAGAGTCACTTGCACCAGTCGAAAGTAGATAAACTGCCCTTTTTAAGTTAAACTAGTCATTCTTATGTTCCACAAATACAAGCAAAAGGCAGACGGCAACTTCTTAAATCACTAAAGAAAATATAAATTGAGTGAACATTACCCTTCTCTTGTAAAAATTTAGATAGACATCTTTGAGATTGATCCATTCCATAAAATATGACGGAAGCTTCACCTTTGCCACTTTGCATTGTTCAGGAACTTTTGTTTTCAAATCCCAGTTTCCACTGATACAACAAAGATATATCAGTAAAATCCAGATGTTGTTTATGCTTCATCTCAGTCGAGCATATAAGAAGACATTTTATTAGCAGGTTTGTGGCAAGAAATCATGGAGTAACTAAGCAACTTTTATATAAAACTTCAAGGTAAAGACACAACATGGTCTCATTATGAGGTTTAGTGGAAAACATTATTTCTATCCTGCATACTCAATGTCAGAGCATTACTAGTAACATCTATAACTTGAAAAGAAAGCAGAACAAGAAATCATAAGACTAATGAAGTATTAGGGCAGATAATTTATTCATACAGGAATAGAAAGAATTACCAAGTTACGAATGCTGCTTGATTAAGACACCCGCCCACCTCTTCTCTCCACAGTTGACGCTGAGTTAACCATTCTTCAAATTGTTGAAGAACATCCTTAAATGGTATAGCTGTGTCATGCCAAACACTGCAAGTCCATATAAGTGTCACATTGATGTTTGAGTAGCAGCATATAAGAAACAACAATTGTATTTTACCAACATTACTACAATCTGAAGATGATGTCGTAGTAATAAGGGTATTATATGAAACAGTTCTCAATCTAACAACGAAAATCTTGTTTGTTGACCCTCTATCACAAAACAACTCTCGTCAATCACCACCACTCATTGATTATTGGCTCCGTTTCAGCCTGCCTTTATAAGTCAAATCACTCTATATGATATTTAACCCCCTTTTTTAGTACATTAAGACTCGAACCTAAGACCTAAGCCTTCACCTACCACTCCAAATACTGCTTGAGCTAAAGCTATGGGGCTTCGAATTATCCCCTTGAGTACAACCTTCTAGGCTTTTCTACCCAAACAATCATCTCAAGAAATCTCTTACAAGTCAGATGTTCTTCCCATACATTGTGAAAGACTACTTGAGGTTGAAATTTTTTTTCTTTTGGTTTATATGGTTTTATGTATCCTGTGTATTGGGGGAGTTTAACTATGAATTTTCTTTTCTTGATCCTCCAACACTAATGTGATAGATGTCAAGAATAGGTGTTGTCAAATGAATGAGATCTGAAGGCCTGATATACCGGTCGACTCCAAATTTGCCATACTTTCCTTCAATATATTCATTTATCCTTTTCTCGCTCATCTCCGTTGGCCTTACAAACCTGCAAAAGAATAATAAAACTTTCAGAACAAATTAGCCAGTTCCGGAAATCTTGCCTTTCAGATGAAAAAAATAATAATAATTACTTTTGTGCATATACATTATATAGAGGTATGAACTGACAAACAAAGAAGAAAAAAGAACCAAAAACAAAGAACTCCCACGTAAACTACCGCGCAGTAATAGATACCCCCTCCCTTTAATTGTCTGAATAATGTTTTTTTACATTTTTCCTCTCGGAACATGTCAGATATATTGTTAAACAAGCATGAAGAGCATACTAGAGTAGACATTTCTAATAAAGTTACAGAATGTGAAGCAAGTAATTGGTCGTTTACAACTTTACATCATATGGTCTTCTGTAAAAAGAATACCAGTGATTGCCGTCTGTTTAGATCCGACACAGTCATCAGTAAAGTTGTTGACTCTGATTAAGAGATGGCATATAGTAATTTATTGCTTTGAGGACTCTAAATTGAGCTTAACCATAAAAAGAAACCATGAAAGTGCAAAGGTTCATGTTCTTTTTCCCTTGAAATATTTAGAAATAACAGTAACTATCTACTATCTACAATATGAATAATAGTACTGCACTGGCCTTGCTATACAAAGTATATGTAGAGATCTGACCAAAATAGTATTAGTAGAGGAAAGGCAGATTAGTAACTGAGTTGCAGTAAAATGTCTTGAGGAAGTGTATCAAACCTGTGAAAAAAATCAACGACATTCATGGTTTTTGCATCAATGATTAGAACTGGAAACTCAAGAATTTCAATTTTTCCCTCCAGATCAAGCACAAGAAAATAATCCAAGTGCTGAGAGCAAATGAGGTTTGACATGGAATTTTTCACTTGAAGATCTCTGGAGCAATCATGATTGAACTTCTCCATGTGGGCAGGATCCTCCATCTTCAAAACAAAGTAACTCTAATAAGACTACAAGTTAATGTACATATAGAAGCCATGACGAAACTGGCAAGCGTAAAAGACCTATTGTTACATTAAATTCTATTTTTTGGCATTTCTGCTTCTTAAATGATATAAAGAAACAAAAATAAAAATAAAAATCGACCATCAGACATGCGTCCCTTTCCCCTTTAGTTCCTTTTAAGACTACCTACAGACCTATCTAGGAAACTGCAAGTTGCGCCCTTTCTAAAATGCCAATATGCAATTACGACTTCTGTTTGATCTAATAGATTATGATTCAAATGAGTTTCTAAAAAGTAGTTGAGATGTAACTAAATGCTCCTTATTCTGACTTTCAAATTCAAGCCATGCCCTACTCAGCAGCTAGTCTGCAACGTGATGCCAATCGAAACAGTAAACATATATGCTAATAGCCAACCAAATAAGATTTGCTAAAAACAGTCCAATTTCAAGCAACCATTCCAGCATCCCGAAACTCTTCGATTCCAATTCACAAAAACAAAACGCAACAAAACACAAAAATCGAGACACACTTTCATTCAGGCATTTGATCAAACAGGTGGCGTGCAACAAAATGCACTACTAACACACAACCCAGATCACCATCCAAACATCAAAACAGTACGATAACTATCACATTTCTCACTAAACTAAAAGTGGGTTCAGATTCAAGACTTAAAAATTCTGGGTGTTTCTGGAGCCAGACCATGGAGCACTTCCCTTGTGTGTAGTACAAGCACATGGGCTTCCACCTCTCGCCGCTCCTTTTCGGAGCCGGGAATGCCGGAGTGGACGGCTCACCGACTTCTCGGGAAGCCGGGAGAGAGGCAAAGGCGGTGAAGGGACGCATTGAAGGGAGTGGGCGAGAGGTTTTGATGAAGGGTTTAGTAAGAGTGGTAGAGAAGAGTAGTGGAAGCAGAGGCCGAGTCACTATGGCTCTTGGGAATGACATAATTCCCACTTTGCTTTCTTTTTGTGTTTGTGAGGGAATCAAGGGTTTGAGTCGGTTAGAGATTAACGGCCTCTTGGCGGGTAATCTCTGGTTTCACTCATCTGTTGGTGATCCGATTTATCTATATACACACTTCTGTTGTAGTACTTGTACTCTCTTTAGTCCCTTTTAGTACCCAAAAAATGTGTCCTCTAAAAGGGTACAAATACTAAAAAAATAAAAATTGAAGAGCTGCAAGTGTTTGCATTCTCAGTTTGATTATGTGAACCCTTCACGCATATTTTCCTAACGGCATTGCGGATTCGCTTACTAAATCGGGTCTTGATCATGACCATGGTGTTGTCGTATTTGACTCCCCTCCTCCCTAAGCTGCTACTGCGTTTCTTTATGATCTCTGTGAAGTTTTTAGGAATATCGTTTTAGTCACTCAACTTTAATCACTTTTTTTATGTGACTTTTTTTATTGGAAAAATTCACCCGTGGACTAAAGTGATAGTCGGAGTTAAATTTGAGTGACTAAAGTGAGATTTTATAAACATGAGTGACCAAAGTGTTAATCAAGCGAAAGTTGAGTGACTAAAACTATATTTTTTCCATTTAAAAATGATAAGTACCCTGTCAAAAAAAAAGGTTTAGAATACAAGTTTACCACAAAGAAGTCCTAAAAGTTGGATAGGAAGCTAATTGTTCCATTATAGAATCGAACATTTTGCCAGAAGTACATCCCACTAGCAAAGTCCAAAAATTGAAAGACGTACCATGCCAAACATAAGATAGGAATACAAGGAACTTCCTTGAAGTGATTTTAAGCATATACCGAATTGCTGTCAACTCCTAAACCAGGGCACTTTACAAAAATCAGTTTAGGAAAGGCACTTAAACATAGACAACTAGTCTACTCCGTTTCAAATCCGTGAACCATTAATCAGTCTTCATCCAGCTCAGTGAAATCCTCTATCACGTTAGTATCAGCGGTCTGGTGCTTCCTCATATCACGCAATTCTTGAATTTCAACTAGTAGCAATGGATCACGAACCAATTTGTCCGCCTGCAACATCTTAGGACAACCTGACGGGAGGAGGAAAAACATCCGATGATGAAGCTAATTCATCCAGACCAAAGTGTTAAAAGTCTATTGCATCCAGGGAAACAAATGAAGGAGTACCTGCAATTGGGCATGGTCCACGTCCCCCCTTTAACTGCAAGTAATGCATAATCTCCTTTGTTTGATATATATGCTTGCAGTCAACACTGCATTAGGCGCAGAAATACACCAACAAAAGAAAAATTAGAAGAATAAGGTCTCCATGTCATTGCAATATAAAAGACTTTGAATCAAGTAGAAGGTGGATTATTCAGCAAAAAAGTAGAAGGTAAATTATTCAGCAAATACTCCATGTCATTGCAATATAACCATAATGTTTTTGTTTTGTCTGAGAAGAGAAAAAAACTTCAAGTTCTCTGAAAGGTGAAAACAGACAAAGAAGCGTTTGAAGGGACTTGTACAGCACCTGCAGACTGGATCTTCCAAATCCGTGATAGCCTTTCCACTTACTGGGCAAGTGGTATTCCGAAGATTGCCATCAGTACTAGTCATTACGATGTCCTCCTGGTCGTCACCTGGCATAGGCTGTCCTGCATGATGAACATTCTGCAGGAAAATATCAAGAATACCAACCTTTAGACAGAAACAGCATTGTGGTAATTGGTAGAATACTTGGGATCCCTACCAAATCTTTGTTGGAGAGAAATGCTAATCACCAGACCAAATGCTAGTTGGCTAGTACTTGGTAGAGTATAATAGAATAAATAAAGAAGTGAGAGAGAGAGAGAGAGAGAGAGTACTACTATTCTACTAATAAGAAAACTTCCAATATTACATATAATAGAAAATCCAAAAATGAGATTCCCTTCTTTAAAAATAAATAAATATATATTCTAATATAATACACACACACAGAGACGCACGCAGAGACAAGAATGTGGAGTAATATTGTAAAAGGCTTCATGTCCTGAATCACATTACAAACTTTCCTTCAATTTTGTGAGCAAAGAAGAAAAAGAAATAGTTTTCCGATAATTCTACTTCTACTTTTTATAGCATATTTTTGTACAACATTTCTAGAAAAACTGGAATCAGTGTAATTTCCAAGGTATTGCCATATGAAATGAAGGTTTACAAACAATTAAAAAGGATAGAGAAACATTTCCTTAATCTAAAGATAACGGAAGCACAAAAGTAAAGCTATGGGGTAGAGAAGGATGAAGAAATGAAGCATGCAGAAGGATGTAAGAAGAAATCACTGAAACCAGAAAATAAGTAGTAACCTTATGAACAGCTAACAATTATGGATGACTGTAATTTTTGGTATATAACAAGACCAGGTAAAATTTGAAGATATTAATGATGCACTTCTATTAGTATCTTCCCAGCAAATCACGGAGGCACAATACGATCCACAAACAGACCCTATTTTGATAATGAGATATCTTCAGTATGAATTGACGTAGGACTATCATTCACAATCCGGAGAAAGCCTGTATTTGATCATATTGAATCTAGAAAACAATACAACTCCTTATATCAGCTTTGTTGGGAATTCTCACTATAACCGTAATCCCATTACATATGCATCACATGTGCGATCCATCTACTAATATATTAAGCTTTCCCTCAATTCAAGAAATAAAATAATTATACAAACTGTTTCTAGGTGGAAAAAGTTCTTTAACAGAGTTTGACTTTTAGACTAGTTTGCATCATTTCAGATGAAATTGCGAGGCATATACAAAGTCAGCAAAAGTTATTACTTTGAAACATGCATTAACATAACAACAGTTACTAATCATCATCGTTGCTTTAACAATGTCCAACGCTAGTGTAAAATATTGACGAATAACATATTAGTTTGCGCATTCAAAGGAAAAAAAAAGGTCAATACCCAGACAGCTTCCCGGAATTGACGTATCATAGAATGGTTTACTGTAGTTGAAGATGATTTAGCCTTTTGCTTTGCAACCTCATTTTTGAGCAACTTCTCAAAATCAGTAAGCTGACTAGGCTGATATTGAATACCAGATAAACATATCAGTTTGATGGAGTACAGATTAGCACATGAATAAGCAGAGTCACTCAAGTGACTGAACCAAAACTTTGCATGATGAATAAAAATGCAAGAACCTAACCTCTGGAGGAGGTTCATAGTTATCTCCAACATATTGAATTGCTGATGAGAGATGCATACAGTGTTCACAAGTAGCCAGCAATTCAACAGCAGCATTTTCAATCTCCTTCACCTGTTCAGAATTCAGAATTTCATATGGTGAGGAAAGACTCCTATCTTGTCCCTCTGACATGTCAATTACAGTTTCTACCAAAACCTCGGTACCAAAGTCGCCATCACAACAAATACAGCATCTTAAAACACCTTTTATTAAGCTAAAACCACAAATCAAAACACATAGGGTAACTCGGAATCAATTACGATTACAATAGATAGAGTAACTTCAAGACTTCAGAAATTAGCATACTTTTAGCAACACCTACAAAGTCGAAACTAGTAACTATCCCCCAACCTCTGCAGAAACAACTTAAACCCAGAAGACTTGTACTCAAAGAACATTAAATTTGACACAAAAGCAAGCTTCACTAAGCAATTGGGCAAGACTACAAAAAAGGGTACCTCAAATGCAGGACCAAAATTCCATTTGGGGGTTAATCAAACACGTTCTTATAAGCCAAACAGAGTTTAACAGCAGCAAAAAAAAAAAAAAAAAAAAAAAAAAACCTTGTCAAACTGATTAGCTCTCTCCAAATCAACAGCAACTTCCTTCAACACATTGAAAGATTTTCGAATATCCTGAAACCAAAGATTAATTCAGAATCCCCATAAAAATCCCATTTTTAGTTTAATCTTTGCAAAAGATAGATAGCAGCTTACGCCGAGCAGGGACTGGTTGTCGGAGTAAAGATTGGTTGCGGCGGTTCGGATCCGACCGGCGATGCCATGAGTCCGAGAGGAGGTCGAGGCCATGGAGGGATTTGGGGTTTTAGGGTTTTAGAGAGCCGGGTTTGGGGCTTTGGGCGAACCGGTTGGGCAATTGGCGGGTGAGTGAAGCTACTACTATATCTATATATGGCCACTTTTGGAGGGAGTTTGAGACTCGAAACTCGAAAGAAGACCGAGAGTGGGGGAAAATGCAAAATAAAAATTGGGGTTTTATCCATTTACCCCATTTTTAGGGATTTTTTTCTCCCTTACCCCATTAAGTTTTTTTAATTCCCTCTTACCCAATACACTCTAAGAGAGTCTTCCCTAATACCCCATTAAGATTTTTTTTTTGTTTTTAATTTTTTTTTAATACCATTTTACCCCTCACCCCTTTGTTACTTAGAGAGAGAGAGAGAGAGAAAATGGAAGAGAGAGAAACTATAGGAGACTTCGCCGGAGCCCGTCACCGGCCGCCGGAATCCGGCAAACTTTCGCCGGAATCCGGCGACCGGCTGCCGCCCACCGGAAATTGCTGCAAATCTCACCGGAAAGTTTTTTTTGCCCCCAATAGACATCTATTGCCCCCTAATAGAGGGGCAATAGACATCTATTGCCCCCCAATAGACGTCTATTGCCCCAATAGTCTATTGCCCCCCAATAGACGACTATCTGTCATGTATTGCCCCCCAATAGAAGCCTATTGCTTCCCAATAGGACTTTCAATTTCCAGAATGGGAACTAATCTCTCTAAATTTAGACAAATAAAATTTTGATTACAGAAAAAAAACAAGGAGATTACATCAATTCAAAACGTCTATTGCCCCCCAATAGCCGTCTATTGCCCCCCAATAGACGACTATCAGCCATGTATTGCCCCCCAATAGACGACTATCAACAATGTATTGCCCCCCAATAGACGTTTCGATTACCGAAATGGGAACTAATTTTCCTAAAATTACACAAATAAAACTTTGATTAAAGAAAAAAAAGATGAGATTACATCAATTCAAAACGTCTATTGCCCCCCAATAGACGTCTATTGCCCTCCCAATAGACCTTTAACAAACCTCTATTGCCCCAACATAAACCTTTCTTCTTCATTTTTTTTCCTTCCGGGCCTTCTGCCCCCATTTTACCCAAAAAAAAAAAGGCAAAGGAAAGAAATAAATTGACTTGTGGCCCCCAATAAAACATTTTCCCCCTTTTCTTGCATTATATGCCTTCTGCCCCCATTTACTAAAAAAAAAATTTTAAAAAAAAAATCAGAACGACGCTGTCCAGAGAACGACGCCGACCAATCCCTGACAGCAAAGCCCGGCGAAGTTGCGCATGGAGCAGACGCATCTCGAACCCAAATCATCTCCGACCTTGAAATCAGAGCTTCCCTTGAACTCAGATTGACTCCGGAATCTCGAAATCCCGGCCTTCCGAATAGGCCTCCGACGAGGCGTCCGGGTGGTGCAGCTTCGCTAGAGACGGAGTTATTACTGCTATAGCTACTGGCTCGGTCGGTGCCGGTTGAGTCGTCGTGTGTGAGCAACCTCAAGGAGCGAGTATGGTGATCTGAGCTTGGTGGAGAGCGAACGCAAACGGAGCTCCGACGTTTGGAGACGGATCTTTGACACCGTAAAACCAATTTCCAAACGGATCGGGTTGGAGGCAAGCCACGGAGACGGCGACAGAGACGACGACGGAGGCAAACTGGCCAGTGACGTCGTCTGTCCGATTCCGACGAGGAGGGAGCGACGAGGAGAGAGAGAGAGAGAGCAGACGTCTGGTGTGTGAGAGAGAGAGAGAGACCGGATCTGAGGGAGGAGAGAGATGAGAGAGTGGCATCATGTAGTTTTTTAATTAGGTGAAGGGCAAAGTTGTCATTTCTCTTTAAATTGGGTTAGTGGGAATAAAAATATGTTGCTGGGGTAAGTGGGATAATTTTGGCTCATTTTGGGGCTTTTGGTCAAGGACCCATAAAAATTCTTGACTCGCACCCGCTTATAACCAGTTGGCTTTTTTTTTCTTTTTCTTTTTTTATATTAATACATTAATAGTGCACAGTAATCTAGTGCACAGTAATCTATACTAACAAAAACAGCTCGCCTCGTAGGCAATTTATAATAACCTGACTCCAAACGCCGAGCATCCTATTGTGGTACGTTGAAACCAAATACTTCTACAAAGGCTCCTAGAGGAGCTTCAACTGGCATAGACAAGACAAACTCGATCAAGCTAAAAATGACCGAGGTTTGACCTAACTAACGACTCAAAATTAGAAAGATCTAGACTGAGCCGAAGCCCACTAAAACAATCCCCCCCCCCCCCCCCACATACTAAGGGGTTTATTGAAAATAAAAAACTAGCAAAAAAAGTAATTAAGAACAGCAGCCCAAGAGCCTAACAGAGGCTCAGCCCAGACACAACCAAAAGCTGGTCCAGCCCTTACCTCGTTGTGCAGCACCATCGGACCCAACCACTGCCGCCGTCGTAACACAAAATTGAGTACCATCAAAGTCGGACATACCTCGATACCATCTCCAATTAGCTTGCCGCAACAATCCTCCCAGAACTGCGCCCTGATCCATCCGCCATACCAACGCATAACCGCCGCCTTCTGGTGAACCACTTTACACCAACACACAGTCATTGTCATCTAGTAAACCATCCCACATCGCCTAGCAGTCCCATGAAACCCATCACGACCACACCACCTCAACGTTGCACTGAGACTAGATCCAAAACCGACACCACCATTGATTCGCCACCAAGCAAAAATCCACCCCCAGGCCTAAAAGCAAGCTCTAAAACCACCACCCGTCCAACAACAGCTCCACAGCATCAATGCGACCAAGGTTGACACCGACGACGGGCCATGCCATCGTGGTATGAGTGACGCTAGAAGAAGAGGAGGAGACCTGGACGGTTATAGGAGAGAGAGCTAGGGTTTTTCTCGAGGACGGGGTTTCCGCGTTAAAGTCAATGTTGAGGCTTGGCCACTTAACCAATTAGCTTGTATCCAAATTTACATGGAATATGTGGTAGTGTAAAATTTCCCACCAAGGACCAAGAATATAAGTGATATAAATTCTCAAACTCAAGATGAAAGGTGGAGGATGATTCATAGCTATAACAATGGTAACAAGTATCAAATCCAACTTTTTTGAATTGACATTAATTTGGGCTTAAGATTGTTTTTCTATTTTGCAGGTCCTCTCATCATTATCAATTGGAAAAATGAATGTGTATATGTTTCACGATGATTGAATGTGTGACGCATTCGGAAGTAACGGGGTTTACAAGCTATTAACCCTAAAAGACATAGTTCTGGAGTCCACCAAAGAAATAGAGAAAAATCTCTAGATTTTAATAAATTTGATATGATAAACTGATTCTAGTACAAAACATAATTGTGCTTATATAGGCATCCAAAACCTAAATCATATTCTAACAAGAAATCCTAAAGAATCCAAATTAAAAAGGAAACTAAAAACCTAAAATAAAAAGAATCCTAAAACAATATAAAACTAGCCTAAAAATATTAAATCCCCAATCGGATAATTAAGACGATATATTTTGGCATAAATCTGATAGGGCTCGCTAAAGTGAGTCTTGAAGATCTCGTCGTTCCCATTATGGAAAGATATCATGTGTCTCAAACGGACATTTTGGCCAAAAGTTGATCAAATCTGATTCACAATTAAGACCTGACTTTTCGCACGAGAAACCTGAAAAGTCAAAAACCAAATTTTCTTGGATATTGCAGCGGCTAGTAACCTTATTATGCGTGAATTACCTATTTTCCAATCACTCTTCTTGATTCCACGCCGCTTCTTTATTTTTCTAGTTTTCCGTCTAAACGAGGCCCATTCTCGTCCTACATCAATGTGGAAAATCATTTCTTGAGTATTTTCTATAGTATTGAGCATGGATGGTTGGAGCATCATTTTTTTATATATATAAATAAATTTCATTCCACTAAACTGCAATTTCATACTCAATGCAATCACAGCACCGAACAAGAGATTACAACAATAAGGAAAACCATCAATAAGACAAAATAATTATCGTCACTCAAAAGAGGGAAGACTGGCATGTCAAAGGATCCAGTGACATGGCCAAAACCAGGCAACTGGCCGGTCCAGATCAAAAACAACAATAACAGGTGGCCACAATAGTGAACTATTAGGTGAGCCATCCCAAGATCTCCATATCACATCAACACAAACTACTACTGAAATGCACAGCTTTAAACCAACAATGAACTGAGTCCACTTGACAACAGATCAACTACCTAACTTCAAACACCTGTCAGACTCCAAGACAGTAATTGTAATCTGAAATAGTATGGACTTATTTGAGATATGTAGACATATCGAAAAAGTGAGGACAATTGAAAAAACATCAACAAACAAAACCAAAAAATTTGATATTAAATTCCAAGCCTAAGCCTTTGGAATATTAAACCGCATCCCAAAGCATCGCCCAACTTGAAGGATAATGGGCTCCACGACCATTGACCGCATTCATATCAACGCCAACTCATCACTATTTCGAGGCCAAATTTGATCGACTCAATCACCACTATAAGTAGTTGCTGGTTAGAGCACTATTTTTAAAGCTCTCTAAAATTTGCTCTTAGTTTAACTTATAACTATTCTTTCAACAAAATTAGTTGAAAATAAAAAATTAGAGAGTACCATTGCAATAGCTAAACCTTTTGCGGGCATATATTTTCAATTTACCTCCTTCCGTCAATTTAAACATATTTTACTCAAATTCCCTTATCATGTTATGGTCAACTTCAACGCTTCATGTCACCTCACTCATGGGTAAAGAAAAGGACACGAATGATAAAATTACAAAATAACACATGAAAATAGCTAAATCCCGTGATCTAAAGATAAACAAAAGTGTGACACTTCACAACATTTAAAAATATAATTTTCCTATACAAGGAACATGCAGTTTTAATTTGCAGATGATTATTATTGTAACACAATACAAGCAACTTTTTCTTTTCTTTTCCTTCTAATTTTCAATGGGAAAATTTTATTCGCACATCCCTAAATACTTAATACACACCTCTTACTTAATGTGATTTCTTATGATTCAAATTTGCTCACCACATTTAATTTTGTGGTGATATCACCACCCTATTAAACTTTGTCACATCCTATAGAAGCTAACCATGTTAAGTAAAATAAATAAGCTCATAGATTGAAATTTTCTTTTCATTTTTATAAATAAAATACAAAGCCTCCTCTCTCTCTCTCTCACGAGTCACATCTATAACCACCACACGACTCCAAGTCCCTAATTTTTGACACGGGTCTTTTATCATCTTTGGAATCAACAAGTTTTTCGACTCCTATTTCTAAATCTCGGGTCCGGTGCTTGGAGCCGGGAAACCCGAACGAAGCAATCACAAAAACCATTGTCTAGCTGGATGAGAGTATAGCTGGATCTCATATTCGTAGTAAGCTGAAGACGGTAAGGTGGAAATGTGAGCAAGTGAGAAAAGGTCTTTCTTCAATGTGTGAGAGAAAATGAAATTAAAGAAAACTCAATGCATGCAAAAGCTCAGTAGAGCTCATAAACATCTCCTCTTATGATATAAACCCAGAAAAGATCCAATGCGGGGAAAGAACCTCACAGCTAGCGAAGCAAAGAAGCGTCAAATATGGAAGCTGAGAGGTGCTAATTTAGAGGAGGAGGAGGCCAGGGGTGTTAATTTAGAAAGTGGGATTGATTCAAGTGTTCGGGTCTTTTTATAATGAAAAAATGGTGCCATATCTTCATCGGATATTGATAATAGGTACTGCAAATGGTGGGAATCTGAGGTCTATTGGTTTGGGTGAACAAGCGAGGAAGAAGAAGCTTCACAGGCATGGTGGCAAAACCCAAAAAAGATGATGATAAGGATGAATAGTAAAATACTGAAATAATAAATTATAAAGATTTTTAATCTTGTTAAATAACAAAATCCTCATTAATTAAGTTAACCATTAGTTAACTATGATTATACTTTAATACAGGTGGCAGCTTCATATTTAGTGGTGGTATCACCACTTAATTGTTGGTGGTGAGCAAATCTGCTTCCGATTTCTTATTCTATCATTTTATTGAATACACCACTCAAATTACCTGAATTATCCTCAAATTTTGAGATATGAAATCACTATATATAAATTAATATGAAAATCATCATGCCAATCTTTATCATAATCACAACATTCTATATATATCATAATGAATTTAAATGCGTTCAATTATCAAAATCATCATAATAATTTTAATTTTCTTTCAATTATTATCATGACACCTGTACAATCTTAACAATTTTGTTATTCAAAATTGCTGGTAGTCAAGATTGTTGAAAATAATCAAGAACACATGATGAGGATCCCAACTAGGTTTATAACTACATTTTTGTTATTTTCTCTCCATTAGTTATCATGAAACAACATATACAATCATAAGGATTTTGTAATGCAAAATTACTAGTAGTACAGTCAAGCTTTGTAGAAGAAGATTCCAATTAGGGTTTATATATATCATACTAGTTTTTATTTTCTTTCTATCTATTAGTTATCATACTAGCTGGATTATTTTGGCAGGTTGGCAATGGCTCCTCTATTAATGTTTGGAGTGATCAGTGGATCCCAAATGTTTCTCATCATCAACTCTGTAAACCGACTGCTTGTACCATTGAGTTAGTCTCTTCCTTGATTGATATGGATTCCAAAAGTTGGAGGATTGATATTCTGCAACGTCTATTTTCTCAAGAAGTTGTTGATGCTATCTTGTGTGTTCCTCTCAGTTATAGAAATAGACGAGATCGTTTGAGTTGGAAACTTGGGAAGAAAGGTAAGTGTTTGGACCCAAAATGTTCTACTAAAACTGCCTACTATGTAGCTCGAGATGTGGTGATGGGGGATGCCTTTGCTTCCTCCTCTCATGGCGATCCTTTCAGTGTTCTTTGGAAGTCACTTTGGAAATCTAAGGTACCTGGGAAGGTCTCTATATGTATTTGGCGAGCTTGTCATAATGTGTTACCAACTAGGGAGAGTTTGAGCAAGAAGGGCTATACTGGTGATATGGGTTGTCTACTTTGCCATCACCAGTTTGAGAGTGTTGGACATGTGTTATGTGGGTGCCCTACTGCGCAGGAAATCCTTACTGCTCCTCCTTTTTCTATTCAGGTTCCTATTACTCATTCTTTTATTTTTAAGGAATGGTTACTTCTACTCTTTCCTCTGAAAATTTTTCTAAGTTGTTGATGCTTTTATGGGGTCTTTGGAAGAATAGGAATGATAAGGCTAAACATGCTTCTACAATTGTTGCTTGTACTATGGCTTGGTATGAAGAGTTCCTTCAGGCTAATAGGGGTATGACTTTGGTAACTGATAGGCGGACGAAAGCTAGAGTATTTTGGTCCCCTCCTATGAGTGGTTTATTGTGCTTGAATGTTGACGGTGCTTATGTTTCTTCACTACAACATGGAGGCATTGGAGGTGTTCTGCGTAATCAGAAGGGTGAGTTCATTGCAGGTTTGCTTATAGAGTGGCTAATGTGTCCTCTGTTTACCATGTTGAGCTCATTGCTATTAAATCTGGGCTGGAGCTTATTCAGGCATTTGGTGTGTCTAATGTTGCTCTAATGAGTGATTGTTTAGAGGCTGTGAAGGCAGTGACAGCTGAGGATCCTGACTTCTCTACTTTGGGAATCATTGTTGAAGAAATTAAAGATTTGCTAGGTGATTTGCTTTCCATAGGTGTTCATCATACTTATAGGACTGCTAATCATGTTGCTCATAGGCTAGCAGGATTTGGTTTTGATTCTGATATTCATATGGATTGGTTTGTTCAAGCTCCAGAGTGTGTTCTGGATGCCCTACAGTACGATTGTAATCGTATAAATCATTAATACAATTTCATCTTTACCTCAAAAAAAAAAAATGAAACAATATGAACAATCATAAGAATTTTGTAATGCGTAATTTATAACAATATTAAAAGCTATTAAACATATTCCAACTATAGTTCCTTTTCTAATATGGATGTCTTTTTAGTCATTTCATATACTCATATAATCTGATTTTAAATGTAGAAAAATTTCAATGTGTATTAAGTATTTAGGGATGATGTCTCGACCTAGCAGCGCTCTGCTAGGGTTGGGAGAGCGCCGCCTTCGGGTTTGGCCTCTCTGCACCTCTCTCCGTCATGTATGGAGTACAACTACGGCGTCTCTTTTGGGAGTGCCCAAATCAAGGCAAGGCTTTGCCGTGTCTTCTCTTTCGCAGGTTTCTCCTGCGTCATCATGGCTAATAGGACTGGAGATCTGGTCTTCTCTGAAGCGAATGGTTTTTGCGGTGCAGGATTGTGCAGTCTCGGGGGTGCTGTCAAGTTATGGTGGCTCGTCTCGGCCACGGCGTGCGCGGCTCAAAGGATCTGAGTTGCAGGCAGATCTGGTTCGAGCATGGCAGAAGCGATTGAAGGGTTGGGTTTTGCACGGGTCGGGTCGGATCCTGTTCAAGTCCCTTCATGGTGGTCTTCCGGCTGACCGGCGGCTACTAGTATGGGGGCAAAGTCATCCTGCGGCTCCATCTCCGTTTTGCTCGTATGTTTTCCAGGTTGTCGACGTTGGGCTCCGTCTTTTGGTCCCTCGTCATCGGCAGGTTGAAGACACGGTGGTTAACGTTCTCTCTCTGCCTTGGTCGTCTGGTTGTATTGGTGTCAGGAGTTTTCTGGTTCCTTGGAGCAGATTGACCGGTGGTATGGTGGCAGGTGGGGACGGCAGTGGAGGCAAGACCAGAGCCACTATTGTGTTGGCTACAAGGGCAAACCCTAATTGGGTTTGGGCTTGGCTCTACTTTCCTGATTTGGGCCTGGGCTCTCATGGGTTAACTAAGGCTGCAGAGTGTGGGCTTCTGCTGTTCTGGATTCGAATTTGGGATCCCGGTGGATTTCTTATAAAGATTTGGGATCCAGGGCGACATTTCCGCCAATTGTTATTTAATTTTGTTAGATCGCAAAGATCATAATCTCTGAGGGTTTTTTTTATCTTGCTTCGGAGATTACTGATTTTTGTTTGGATTAAAAGTGCGTGAACTGTCTAAAAGGTGGGTGTACTGGGGGTATAGTGGGTTCTTGTTCTTGTTTAGAATAGGAGTCTCAGGATACTCTGATAAACGATTCTTTCTGTCGACCCTTTAGGGGTGTTTCGTTTTTGTACTGCTTGCTGAATCTATATAATGGGCTTACCTCTTTCCATCAAAAAAAAAAAAAAAAAAAAGTATTTAGGGATGTGTTAATAAAATTTCTCTTTTCAATGTAAATATAAACATTTAATGGCACAATTAATTGATTGAAACACCAAATAAGTCAACTTTCCTTTTGAAAAAGGGGAGTGCTACATACACACTCACTTGAGTGTATGTGAGTCACACTCAGACAAGTGTCAACTTCTTATGACTTTCTACTATTTAATTACACAATAACAATTAAAGTTACTTTGAATTTATTTTTTTTCTCTACCCCTAACCATCTTTCTCCCTCCATTTTCTACTTTCCCCCTCCACTATATCCATATCCAGATAGAATGACTGAATTCCCATATATGAGTTTTGATTGTGATTGTGAATATGCTTATAACAAAAAATGGGTACCACTTAATAGCCTATTACGAGCATTATAAAACTCATATAATCAAACAAACTAGCCTCTCCATTCTTGACTTATTCGGCTACAGTGGTGCTGCATTCATTAGTAATAGCAACTAGGTAGCTTATTACTTTTCAATGAATGACATTTAGCAAACCTTTTTTTTTTTTTATCAAAACATTTAGCAAACTTGGTTGGTAATGTTTTGCAGAATAATCAGCAAAAAGAAAAAAAAAAGATCCTTCTTTCTTCAACCATTAAAATCAACAAAAAATAAGAACAGCAAAATAAAATCCTTCTTTCCATTAACGATTTGCAAAATTACATTAGCAAAAAATATACTATTCAACCAATTTTCACTGCCAGAGAAAGGAAACAAGGCTAATTGGACAATATAAATGATAACACACTACGCCAATAATATGATCAGACGACAGTGAAAAACTGTCGTCTGATACCCCTCTTTGCTGTTGACTGAGTGAGAGCCGTCTGATGGAGGTATCAGACAACAGCGAGATTCTGTCGTCTGAAGAAAATTTGGACAAGAGCAAGAACTAACAAGGCTGTTGTCTGAACACCAGAAAAGACAACAGACCTCCTAAATAGCTGTTGTCCAAAGTGAATAAAGTCATCAGAATGTAAACAAAATGAACTTCTGAGGTCATTTAGGACAACATTTTTCTCATAGTAAAATGTTATTTGTAGTCGACTCAAACAACATCTTTCTAGATTTTGCAGTTATTGAAATTTATTTTCAACCATGGTTTTACTACTATGATGTACTGCTTATTGAAGTGAGACAATGTTTAATTTGTACTCTATGTTGTTTTGCTTTTGGTCAAACAACAGCATATTTATAGTTTGGGCACTATGATGTAGTGGTTAATGAAGTGAGACAACAGAATATGTACCTTTAACATTGTGTTTTACAATGTTGGGCAATAGAACCAGTGTAAAAGATGTTGTTTGTTATGTTGTACAGACAACAATTTTTTCACTTGAATTTTTTGTGCTCAATTGTCAGACAATGGTTTTCTGGTGAAATTACATTGTCTGAGATTGGATAAGAAGACATACATTCTGGATATTGCATCTAACAAAAACCTATCAATCAACGCATTTACGAACACACACTATGTCAAAAAATGCTTCATACCATACCCCTCAGACGACAGAAGACGTTTTTTCTGTGGTCTGATTTTTTTGAACGTCTTCAGACAACAGATTTAACTATTTATGTCGTCTAAATGGTATCAAAATCAACACCAATTCAACTTTTTCAAGTTTGTTATAATTTAGAGAATTCAGACAACAGATTCTATTGTCTGAGTAAAGGGAAAAATTTATCGGGACAAATTTTTTTTTTTGGTTGAACGTACTAAAACTTAATGTGAACTATTTGCAAAAAAAAAAAAAAAAAAAAAAAAAAAAAAAAAAACAGCAGATGCCTAGCCTATACCTGAGTTTTCTCAACACTTGGTCAAAAAAACATAAAGTTTCTTTCTCAACCCTAACCACACGACAGCCGACCTCCTCTTCATCACCCTCATCCTCCGCCTCCGCTCCCATCCTCCTTCTCCGGCTCTGACGCCGGAGCTCCGCGGAACTCCACACTCCCGATCCAGCTTCTCTCTCTCCTTGGAACTTCCAACCCGTCTCGGCGTGAGGCATCTCTGCCTCTCCGGTCTTTCAAGCCCCACCCAGCCCCCACTGCCGAGCTCCTTGCCCAGCAACCTGCAACTAGAAAACCCGTCTCCTGACTTCGTCCCCCTGAAGGTAATGGTATTCTTCTCAGTTCTCACACTGACTCCGTCCCTCTCTCTCTCTCTCTCGTCTGCCATCTCTTCCTCGTCGAAACCAAATTGGAGCTCAGATTCTTTAGCTCTGAGCAAAATAAATCCGCTCCCCACGGATGGGTAATTCTCTCTCTTTCTTGATCTGTCGATTGCTTTTTCATTATTGCTCCCTCCCAAACAGAAAATCTGGAAAATTTATTGGAGAAAGAATGACAGTGTCTCTTTCCTCTCTCGTTGATTTTAACAACGTCGATCTCTCTCTGTTAGGTTCCAGTGTCTCCCTTCAATTAAGTGATTCAAAGTTTTGTTTTGTGCGTGGGTGTGAATTTGACTTAGGGATTTCAGGGAGGAAAGATTGAAAGAATTGGGGGCGATGGAGAAGGAGCTGGTGGAGGTGTTTGAGGAGGTGATGAAGGCGGCGGAACCCACGAAATCGTGTGACGGAGACGCCGAGGAAAGCAATTCCTTGAGCCTTGGCCCGGTTAGGGATTACATTGTTTATTTTCATTTCATGGATACTCTCGGCTTGAAGAGTAATTGCTTCTTTGAATCCTCTTGTAGCTGGAGGATAGATATGGGTCTCGAACTAACCTGTCATGTACAAGCCAAAGGTATAGAATTTCTATCGAGCTAGCTTCACCCAATACATTCCTTTATCAACACTAAGTTCTCTTTTTTTTTTTTTTTTGAACAATCCAGGTTATCGAATTTTGAGATATTTGTTGAGGTAGATTTGTTGATTAGTGGAATTAATCTGTTGTGGTTAGGTTTGTTTAAATCGTCGTCTCGTCAATTAATCTGTTGTGGTTTGATTTTTTTTTTGTTGGATTTTATATGAAGTTTAGGTTTGATAGCGAGCTGAGTTGAAGTTTTATGTAAATGAGTTTGAAATTTGTTCAATTTTGGGAAATTAGTGATTTTGATCAAGTTTAGATTTTGCTTTGGTGTGCTTACTGTTCAATTTATATAATGCTGGCAGACAATCTCAGTTGAAGGACAAAAGAAAAACCTCCAGACTGACTACATTTTGAAGTAAATTTCTGTACTAAATATTGGTTTTCATATAGATATTTATCTTTGAGGTTGGGTCCTGTCTCACATTTATGTACTGATAGAAGCTTCGCCAGTGAAACGGAAGATATTGGTTCGAGTAATTCTCAAGAGGGTGGAAAGTTCAACGATTATTCACCATCTATAAGTAAGGAGTTCTGTTTCTTTCCTACTAAGACTGCTTATGATCCCTCTGAGTCCACTTCAAGCATGTGGAATTCAGAGGGTGAAGATCGGAGTTTGGAGCCAACTTTAAAGAAGCGCAAAGCAACTTTTAGAAACAATGAAGAGGATGGGCAATTTTTCTGCCAGCCACCTGGCCAGCCCAACAAGTTTCCTGGTCGATTTACAGGGCCAGGTTTGTAGGCATTCTTTTCTTTTTGTAGTATATATGCTTTAAAGTTCAATATCTCAATATAAGGTTCTGAATCCTTTTATGAGAACTCTCTTCTTATGTAGCTCTGATTGTGAAATTTCACAAGTTCATGTTACTTGCTCCTTTTATGAGTCATGCTATATGATCAATGTAAACGTGACATAGCTTAAGGTTGAAACATGAAACTTTCTGCATATCTGACAGAAACTACTAAGATCAGCCAATATTGAATTACTTACATTTTTAAAGTTGAATGAAAATGATAGAAACAAATTTGTGTATAAAAGATATGAGAATTTCTGGTACTGTTTAAGATGATAGCATATAGGAACTTCAATGTTTGAGGACTTCGCTGCAATACATTGGTTTTTCCCCAGAATCTCCTCTCCCCAAGCCAAAACGAAATATTAAGGAATTCTTTTTTTTGTTTTGTTTAGTTATTAACTCGACAGTTCCTATAGCTTAAATGTTGAATAATGAGATTGAATCCTTTTAACTTTGAAATGGTCCTTAGAAGAGAAAACCTTTGCTATTTTTTTTTTTTTTTAATGATGGATTATAGCTTTGCCTTGTCATTAGCTGATCTTCAGACTGAGAAAGTACAGTGTTTGAAGATCATTAAGATACTTTCAATTCTTCTAAATATTATCAATTCTCTGATGGTCTGTAAAGAAATCCTTTGTTATCAGAATGGTTTAGGGTTTATAGTGTGTGTACACTGCACACAATGGTTGTGGGGAAGACAGGCTGAGTTGGATCTGGGATGTATATTATCTCGTTGTGGTGTTTGGTGTAAGTGGAATGACTAGTCCATAGGAGAAAGTACCTGAAGTTTGCATTTCCTGTTTGTTGATTTCACATGTGGGACTGTTGAAAAACATACCGAGTGACCAAGAAAAGATACTGAGTGGGGCATTGTTGTGACCTCTTCAAAAAATTAGTACACTTTGATGTATATGATCATTTATTGTCACGATAAATTTCAGCTATTTCTTCTGTTTGTAGTATTAAGTATACATATTTTCTTGGTCTGGGTTCCATCAATGTCTTTTGGAAACTTTTGCAATGATAGTTGTTCTCAGATTTACTTACGTTAAACTATTTCTTGAATTGGAAGCGCATAACTTGACATGTTCTTGCTGCGCAGGTTTACTAAATATCCTTTCGTAAGCTTCGTGGCAGCCATCTTTCTCAAATGATTGTAAACCAACACAACCTTCACATACCTGAGATGACTGTAACAGAAATAATCAAATTTTCAGCCTGCTGTTAATGTCTTGGAAGCAGAGCTGGTACATTCCTCATCTCTTTTGATATTTTTTTTTGGGTTAGTTCTTTATTTCCATCATCGAGATGTGAAGTCAGAGGTTGATTTGCTCATGCAGATATTGAAGGAATTGTGTCCTAAAACAATCATTTTGATGTAATTATTATTGTAATTATTATTAATCAAAAGGGCAAGTTTATTGTTCATTGCTTATATTTAATATTTGATTGAACAAGGTCCAAGGAATATGAGTTAAAGAGAAAGTAATCTAAAGAGTTAGATGTGTGAGACCTTTACTCTTTAACACTCTTATCCTAAAAGGTTCCTAGTCATAGGATTATCACTTGGACATTGATAATCCGGAAAGACTAGCACATACTATGTATGCTCAATATGGAGGATGATATGTCTCTTGTCATTTGTGTAGAGACACTAATACAAGTATGTGGGTGCTCTTAACTTAAAGAGTACACTGAACGCGATCATTAGAGTTCTTGTATGGAGTCTTACTTACATGTCAAACTTGAACTCTAAATTGCAATAATACAAATTAGTCCTTTGACCTGAGACACCATAGTTGTCTTATGAGTGAATGGATTATCTCTTGATGATGCAATAATATTGTGTCCCTTAATGGATATAATAGATGCATTCATTGGTATAATCAATTCGGTCATGGAGACATGTGAGTGTACAACAAGGAATCTCTATCCTTAAGTAAATAAGGTGTATGTTCAAAGATGTGATTCAATGAGTCTTTGGCCAAAGCATTGAATGAGATTTAAAAAGGAGTTTTTAATCACATTCTAAGAATCACATAAGAATGAAAATCACATTAGGGGATTGACATATCAATTCCATACCCCGATGATGTGATTTAGAACATCGTGTTAGAGAAGGACCGTATTGTATTGTAATTCCAATTGAATAGGTTCTTTGTCATTCTACATTAACTAGGGTAGTCATGATATGTTGCAAGACGTCACTCATGACTTGTGAAGTCCCCGAGGATTAATAAACATTTATTATCCTAATAACAAGGGAGAATCAAAAATGGAGTTTTTGATTCGTAAACAAAATAGAATGGTTTCTATAAACTTCACTGCCTTGTTAATTAGAACCTAAGAGATCGCACACCATATAAGTGGATCCTTGAGATTGTATATGAAGAAGATTAAACAAGAGTTAGTTATGACCAAATAATTAATTAGATTTATTATTTGGACATAATTAGGTTTTTCGGGTAAAACCGAACCTATTGGGCCTAAACGATTGTCGGGCTTTTCGTGTGGACTTGGGCTTCACTAAATGAGATTTAAATGAAAGCCCAAGACACATTTTTAGTGCCCAATAACAAGTATGGACCAGCCAAAATATTGGCTTTATGAAAGTCAATATTTTCTTTTAGTAATTGGAGTTATTTCCTATTATATAAAAGTGAAAGCATGGACAAAGAGAATAAGTAGTGTCTCCACACTATTATTTTCAGATTTGAGAGAGAGAGAGAGAGAGAAAGAGTTCTTTCTTGGTCCATTACAAAATTAAAGGAAAGAAGAACACTTGCATAATTTCTTCTTTTCTTTCATCTTTCTTCATCTCTTGATTCACTTGGTGAAGATCCTTAGAGGCCATATCCTTTTGTGGCTTTACTTGTTACATCAAAGAGAAGATTACAAGCACAAGAAGGAGTACAAGAAGGAGTTCTTAATCCAAGGTGCTTCAAGGTGGAGGAAACACACACAAGGAGAGATCAAGGAGAGGAACTTTGGTGGTTCACTTGGATCGGATTAAAATCACGCTCCAAGGGTGAGTAGAACATAAACTCCCTCTTTGTTCTTCCTTACTATGCATGCTATGTTTATATACATATCACAATAAGCCAAGATCATGGGTTAAAGGAATGGATTTTATGTTTAGTTAGTAGTTTAATGGTTAAACTAATTCCGCACTAATTAAAAAGTTTTGAAATCCATCCATTCCTTCAGATATAATGCTACAGGTCAGCAGGAGAGAAAAGAAAGAAGGAATTGCTGCTGATCCAAATATTGACACTAAAATGAAGGTAACCATAAAATTGAATAGTTTTGCCTTTGATAAATTTATATTTCTGTCAAACATATAGACATTAACATATATAATGCTGGCAGACAATCTCAATTGAAGGACAAAAGAAAAACCTCCAGACTGACTACATTTTGAAGTAAATTTCTATACTAAATATTGGTTTTCATATAGATATTTAAGCCCTGAGAACTAATTGGATTAAAACAATTAGCTGTCATGATTTCTCTCTGCTTTTGATCTTTCAATATGTTGCATAAAGTAATCAAATCACTTTGTGTAAATATGAATAGAACTTTGTGATTCATAGAAACATCTCCTTCACTTCAATCAGCACTTCTTTCTCCATTTCATTCATAATAGTCAACACCATAGCAACATGCGGGTAATCTTTCTAGTTTGGTTGATATGTGACTTGTTTATATGTACACACAGATGGGTTCACAGTTCAAGGGTAAGATACTAGAAGATAACATGGTTGGCATTCTAAAGCAATGGCACGGTGATGTGAGGAGGAAAAGGAAGAAGGAAGAACAAGAATCACAATCTGCACACGTCTTCTTCCATGGAATGGAGCTCCATGAGGCACAACATATGTATATGCAGATTTCTTTACTTCTGGTATGAATCAAATTAGTTATATATATTTGAAGCCTACTTAGTGTAACAACAACTTTGAAGAATTGGTCAAAACAATAGAGTACGGCATTTTGGATCTTTATTCCCCTTTAATGAGATGGACTTTTGGTGTATTGTAGATTACTTGTATTGTATTTTGGATGATGTTGGCTAGGTTTAGAGTTGGAACTATGGATTGTATTTTGGATGATGTTGATGCAATTAATGAAACGTAGCCATCATTTTCAATGCAGATTTTAGTCCAATTTTATGGTTTTGATGATTGTAAATGACTGATGTTGAAATGGTTGAAAGGTAATAGATATATGCAGGTTTATGTTGTATCAAGAAAATAGAAACAACAGAAACAAATGATCATCTGTTGTTTCTATCAAGTTCAAACAACAGAAAAGTAAAGTTCAAATAGCTCTCAGACAACAGAAGTAGGTGTTGATATGTTGTTTCTATCACGTTCAAACAACAGAAAAGTAGAGGTCAAATAGCTCTCAGACAACAGAAGTAGGTGTTGATATGTTGTTTCTACCAACTTCAAACAACAGAACATAACTAAAACAATGGTTGAAAGTGCAAACAAACAACAGAAAAATGAGATTGAATACTACTTCAGACAACAGAAATTTGAGTAAGACTATACTCTAAGTGACATTCAAACAACATAAAACAACTAAAACTGTAGTTGGAAACCAAATCTAACCACAAGAATCAAAATTATCTGTGGTCCAAACAAATCTCAAACAACATAACTCATGGTATAAATGTTGTTGCGTACGAAATCAGTCAACATATAACTGTCATTGTTCTTCAAATCAGACGACAGAAGCATCAACTAAGCTTAATATTGGTTCAATCAAACGACAGAAACATCAAAAACTCCGTCATCTTACATTAACTACATCGACAGTTATTTTTTGAATCCGTTGATGAAGTGAATTTCCAACAACATTAATATGTAGTGGTATGGTGTTTCAGACGACAGATAGACTCCGATTCTTCAATATTAGGTACTTCAGACGACAGAACTTAAACTGAATATGTCGTCTGAGTAGCTTATAAACGACGGAGAATATCTGTCGTCTGAATGGCTTAGAGACGGCAGCCACTTAGACAACAGATTTTTACTTCATCAGACGACAGATATGGTCTGTCGTCTGAAGCATTTTTTGGCATAGTGACATCCAATATTGATACCAAAAACTTTCCATTGATTCCAACAAGATCTACAATATTCCATTAGTTCGATTCATTCCAACATCGATCAACATAGTAATCAACACCCTGATGCCTACACATATACATTAAAACCAAAAACATATGCTTGTATAACTCTGTCCAATGCACAATCACCATAATATGCCTATACATAAAGGCCAAAAATGGCAACTAGCTAGGGTGATCAAAATACCAAAAACATTATCCCATGCATTTACCAGCTATGTGTGATATTTCATGACAAACTTAGCCCACTCTGTCCTCACAGCATCAAGATCCTTTTGGGTGTAAACCAGTTCCTTGGATGATCGCCGCTGCCACTGAAACAAATATAGTACTATCTCAACATCACAAATCACATGCAACAAGAAATGAAGTTACAAAGCAGTTTAGGACTAAATTTCAGGCTTTACCTTTGATCCAAATTCCAGATTCCTATCCTCAACTATTTCTTTCATGAACCGCATGATGAATATGCCACAATCCTTGTCAGTTTGCTGCACCGGAATACCCTAAAAACAATACATTACAAGAGCTCAGCAGTGCACTAACCATCATATGTACCAACCAAAGTAGAAAGTGTAAACCTACAAATGAATACTAGTGCTAGACATACCGCCATGTTTTGCCACAATATTGATCTGCGGCTAGATCTATTCATGTGAGCATTGTAAATTTTGATACCACTAACAAATAAACATAAGAAAGCAATAAGTTAAAATCGATCAATTACAAAGAAACAAACACAGACTTGCAGTGCCATCATTATTCGACTTTGAATCAGGAACCCATAGAACAGTCCTAAGGTAGCTCCTCTGTAATGTTTTTGGGAAAAAAATCTTGATTGGCAGACTTGCGACAATCATTAGCCTCAAACTCTTATTATTTGGGATGCCATGGCTCTGTTACTCTTCTAGCACTCTGAATAATAAAATAAGTAAGAACCATACAAACATAGATTTATAGCAACCCTTTTCTGTTTTATTTACATTCACATTCAAATTAGCAGAAAGAGAAGCACTGAAGCAGAAACACTAACAAAAAAATGGTAGGGACTAAGTATTAGGAAGGTCCTACTGACCCTTCAACAAAGCACCCAATGCAATTAGCAAAAAGACAAGCTTTACCTCATCCCCTAGTTCAATTAAACATAACGAACACCCAAAGAACAACCCCCAAAAAGTTACAAGGTTCTGCATCCGGATAGTTCGGACTTTACTACTACCCGAAGCTGACTCAGTAACTCTTCCTTGTGTCTCCCACACTTAGCATTTTGATTCTGATTTTGATTCAACAACAACATACCAAAACCAAGTCAAAAATCACAAAACCAATCCAAGAATCCTTGCTAACAAAACAATCTCACTGGAATCAAAATCTGATTTCAAAGCAAGGTTTAAATTTCATACATGAGGCAGGAGAGGAACCCTATAGCCTGAAACTTATGCGGATTCGAAACAATTAAATCATCAAGACTAACAACAGAGGGAGTTTCCCAATCCAGAAAATCCGAAAACCCATCAAACAAACCCAATGATGGTTACCTGAGTGTTTTCTGAACTTTTTGCAAGTCTGTTATCCGACAACGACGACATTCGGGTTTCCTCCGGCGAAGAACAACCACGCGCTGCACTGAGGAGGAACTTAAGCCGGCCAACTCCTTAATTGAACCCAAACCCGAATCAAATATGTATATTCCAAAAGGCCAAAACATATGTTGATGCGTGTTCATCCCATATCTGAAAGATCAATTGGGGGTTTCAAAACGATTCCCCCAAATCTAATCCAATCTTCAAAATCCTAACCCTAGACAATCAAAAAAAGGCTCCAGAGATTGAGAAATACCTGCATCGAAGAAGGAAGAGGGGCGTAGGCTAGAGCGGAGTGGAACCTGAGCTCCTCCTTCATGAAATCGAAGAAGAGCAGAGCGAGAGTGAGAGGAGGAGAGAGAGGCAGTAGTGGCTTTGGTGTTCGTGGAAAGAGAGAGGTCCTTGGGGACTAAGAGAGAGGTCAGAGGACTGGGTTTGAGTCGAGTTCACAGTTTTAGAACATTTTTTTGATGACAAATGTTTTAGAACATTAGGAAGAGAGTGTGAAAAGGTTTTCTATGAAAAGGGGGAAATTTAATTTTTGGTCAAAAAATGGGCGGGCAAAATGAAAGTTTTGTTAGTCATGGAGGGATTGAGTGAAAAATTTGAGTTTTGGTTAAGTATGAAAACTCACACAACATAAATTCATATCCATTGTCTGAAAAAGAGTTGCACAACAGACTATAGAAACAACAAATAATTGTTGTCTGAATCCATTTGTTTAAAGGTATTTTGCACAACAGAATAAAGCAGCAATAAATGACTGTTGTCTAAACCGAATGAGTCAGACAACATCAAAATATAGTGATTGTTTGATAATACATTGCACAATAGAAATGTAAAAAGAGTTGTCTGAATAGATTTATTCAGGCGACATCAAATTTCAACCATTGTCTGAATAATAATGAAACAACATCAACAATTATTATGTTGTCTGAAACTAGCTATTTGGACAACAGCAATCTGAAAATCTGTTGTCCGTTTAAAAAATGCGGACAACATCACACCTATTTTACAATAACTGTTGTATGATTGAATCATACACGATAGAATAATTCTTGCTGTCGTCTGAATTTTTCAGACGACAGATAAAATGTGCGCAGTTGTCTGATGCATGTTGTCTGATTCAAATATTGGCGTAGTGACAGGTCAATTATATATTACTTGCACACCTTAAAAGGGATTCCAAAACATGGAATTAATATGATTTGCTTGATTCCCACTACTTTCCATATTCATAAGGTCGTAGGATTGATTAGCATCAAAACTTGAATCCAAAGACATGTGACCATTGTAGCTTGAGTGATTCTCAGTTCCAATATTCATAAGGCCATAGTTTCGAAAAGCATTCAAATCGGAATCCAAAAACATGGTATTATAACCAGATGTGTGTGAGTCGCAAAGCTGATACCCCCTTGTACCTAAACTCAAAATAAAATTCATAACCTTAGTTACTCTAAAGTCTAAAGACTTTAATATATATGAGAAAACAATGAACTTTCTAATTTATATATTACCATTGTCTGTGGGTAGTTGTGTTAATTGACCCAAACAACTATAATTTGTTTCTGATCCTTGTAGGCTTTGAAGAGGGAGACCAATAGTTGATGCAACGGGATGCTCTGCATATCAGATAGATGTGCTCTAGTTGATGATTTTGTGTGTCCCTATAACATCAGAAAATTCAGTTTCAGTTTAGAGTTATTTTGAAGTAGTTGACATGTATGCTAAGAAAAAATAACTTATAACATATTGACCATTCTTTGTGATGAGCTTTCTACTTGATTATTTGTCACTTCGTCATTCTTTTGAACCTACAAAATTTCAAAGGAAGATAGCAAGATAATTGCAAAAGGCAAGAACACTAAATACTGCAAGCACAAAATATAGAGAAATAAAGGTCTTAGCTGAGGGACCTATAAACAAAGAACCAGAGAAGAAACAAATTGGACAATGCCTTTGTGTTTACCTCCTTTGACTTGTTGCAATGTCTTTTATTACATTAATTTGTTCGTTCCAGGCTTTATACTTCTCTTTGCAGCTCCTTTTGTCTTCGACACTTGTGGGTCAAGAACTGTTGTTTGTTGCATATTATCCTCATCGCATCTACACTGGGATTCTGAGCTTTTGATTGATTGGTTGACCACTGCACACTTTTTCAAGGTTTCTTTTAGTCCAAGATATGCAATATCAAAACTCTCTTCAGACATTGATCCTTCCTTACTCAGTTTCGTAGCTTCTTGAAACAATATGTCAAAACGATCTTTTTTGTACTTAACTTCTTTTCGAGTTTGCTTTATGGTACTGCTGTATATGGTCTTCACATTCTTTGTCCACCGCTCTGATATATAATGAGATGGAATTTTGAAAACTTCCAAAGAGTGGAACACAGCAAGAGCATGTCTACAAAGAACCCCTTATATTCAAATAGGTGACAGCTACAATAAATCTCCTTCTTTCTTGCATCCCATTCCACCTTGAAATCATATTTCTTCTGAAAATCTTCAACTTCAAATGTTTTAGTCACATTGTCTTCCTTCATTTCTTTAGGATAGCATCCTCCAGCTCCTAAAACCTCTACTTGAAACTTCTTAAAAACTAATTCATGTGTGTAAACTTTGGACATTTTTCTCTCAAAAGGTGAAGGAGACATGAAAGCAGGTAGTGTGTGCCAAGTTCAGAAATCAGCTTGAGCTTCTTGTTCTTGTCTATCCTGTAGAGCCACATTGTATTGTCCAACAAACTCTTTCAAAGTAGTCTTCTTACCCACATATTTATTGAAGAAAGAATTGATGCTTTCAGATCTGTCAATCATATCCCACAATCCTTTC
Source organism: Rosa rugosa (assembly GCF_958449725.1). Taxonomy (NCBI): domain Eukaryota; kingdom Viridiplantae; phylum Streptophyta; class Magnoliopsida; order Rosales; family Rosaceae; genus Rosa; species Rosa rugosa. Next base: position 51,247,185 of record NC_084821.1, on the reverse strand, counting down.
TCAAACTCTTCACTAGTCCATGAATTGTAAATGCATTTATCAAATATCTCCATAAAATCTTCATTTTCTTTGATTACTTGACCAAGTTTTTGAGGGATTTTCATTAATATATGCCATAAACAAAAGCGATGTCGAGAATTTGGAAATACCTCTGCAATGGCTGATTTCATGGCTTTGTCTTGATCAGTTAATATAGCACCCGGTGGTTTTCCTCCCATTGCTCTCAGCCATGTTTGCATTAACCAAACAAAAGTTGAAGCAGTCTCGTCTCCAAGTAGTGTAGACAGAAAATGGTTGTTCACACCAATAAACGGAGCAAATGGCATCTTGTACTTGTTAGTGATATATGTAGTATCAAAAGAAACAACGTCTCCAAAAATCTTATATTCTTCACGACCTTTTGCATCAACCCAAAAAACATTTCTCAAACGTTGGTCCTCATCCAAGTCCATTGCATAAAAGAAATTGGGATTCTCTTCTTGCATGTGCATAAAAAGGTCAAGCATAGCATTAGCATCCCCTGCAGCTAGCTCCAAATGCCGCACTTTATCAAAATGATTTCTAAGAACCTTTTCTGTAAATCCAATATTTTGATATCCCCCATGTTGTTTAGCCACTGCAGCATATATTTTACTTGTTTGTACTCCAACTGCATGAAAATCATTAGCATTGCTCATGTCAAAAGATGAAATGTTTCTATGACATGGAAAATAATGTGCATATTCAGGCAAGAGTTCATGGTTGCGTTCCTTGACAAAATTTTGGACAATCAATTTTCCATCTTTCTTTCTCACGTGCAAAATCGCTTCACAACCAATTTTATAACTAGGTCGGGGGTTAGTAGCCTTACTATCTTGTCTTTTCCCGTACCTTGTACAAGCAAAGATCGCATCAATGAATTCTCTAGATGCCCTTGATCGACGACTGTGTTTAACAGAAACATCAAATCCTACAGATTTGGCATACTTCAAATAATATGACTTGCATCTTCAAGTGAAACAAATACCATACCAATGCATGCAAGGTTCTGCCATTTCATTCTCTTCGCCATCTATTGAACCTTTATCCAAAATTACATCAGAGTCTTCAGCATTTAAGTTTAAATCAATGTTTAGGCTCATGGTTCCCTAAATCAATCACCAAAAGCACACATACAATTAGAATTATCGAAGACATAGCTCAATGTAATACAATTTACCTGATATGAGTGCGTCAAAAGAATACTGTGTTTAATAGAGTAGAGTGCACAGATCTATATATAATGCAGACCCTTTGATCAAGCTATTGTTGATTACTTGATTTATATATGAATAAGGAAACAAACAACATGTTTAATAGAATAGAGTGCACAGATCCTATAATGCAGACCATTTGATCAAGCTATTGTTGATTACTTGATTTATATATGAATAAGGAAACAAACAACATGTTTAATAGACTAGAGTGCACATATCCTATATATAATATGCAGACCCTTTTTTTTTTCGGCAAAGAATATAATGCAGACCCTTTGATATATATGAATAAGGAAACAAACAACACAGATTTATGTATGAATACGGAAACAACAACACGGATTTATATATGAAAAAGGAACAATCAAGCTATTGATTCCCTACAAAACAGATCATATATATAGATGATTCCTTACAATCAAGCTACTGATTTCCTACAATTACTTCAAATAAAAAAGGAAATCAGGCATATAAGAGTAAAAGAATTACCTCACAATAGAGTACCGATATAATTAGGGACCATCATCAATATATATCAATACCAACTACCAACACAAAAATCACATAAATTGATTAAGAATCTGACCTCAATGTAAAGGTAACCCACGAAAGTAACTAAGATAGCTGGAAATTGCATCTCAGAAGCTTGTTCTTTTTTTTTTTTTTTTTTTTTCTAAATCAGGGATCTCAAAAGTTTACTTTGAGGTAATTAAGCCTTTGGCGCGGGAAAATTGAAGCTTTAATTGGCCTGTGGCCGGAATGGAAAGTAGAAGGAGGAGGGTATTCAAAGTAGCTTTAATTGTTATTGTGTAATTAAATAGTAGAAAGCCATGAGAAATTGACACTTGTCTGAGTGTGGCTCACACACACTCAAGTGAGTGTTTATATAGCACTCCCCTTTGAAAAATGATCTTACCGCATCCAACGATACCAGAAAGACAATTTTTAGGTTCACTCCTGGTGTGAATGAGCATATTCACCCTTTATTGTTATTAATGCATTTTAACTTTATAAATTTCTAATCTAACCATTCATGTTGCATAACATTATACAAATATTAGCTCTATAAAAAATCAATCAAATTGAAGACCTTTTAGGCTTTCAATTATTCATTTCTATGAAATACATGGATGGTTCATCATAATAGTAGTAAGATCGAGTTGTTAGAACCATCCATTTGTTTGATTCAATTAGATAATTAAACGATTTCTGATTCGATTGATTTTTTACAGAGATGATCTTTAAAGGCTAATCTAAAATATGGACCGTTGGATGATAAATTTATTAAGTAAAAGTATGTTAATCGACAATAGAGGTGAATATGTTCGTTCGAACCTAAGAATTGTCCATGGCGTATCCAATTACAAGTCACATTTCCTGATATATCATACATCCAACCCCTTTGTTCCTGAAAATTAACTAGTAGCTAGCTAGTGCTGACGAGTACTCACCGGGAAATAAATTGAAAAAGCAGATTCTAAGATCAAAAGTAAACCCATATCTACTACATGCCAATCAAACAAGCATAGAGCTCCTCAAACTCCTTAACCTCATGATTAACCACATGATCCCCAAGCTGCAAACTAGAGCTAGCAGCACCCTCTTGATCACAAGAAGCTGAAAACACTGAGCAAACCACAGGATGATTATCACCACCTACTTGTCTTTGGTTATTCAAAGCCAACAACAGTTCATGAGCACTGTTTAACTCTCCTTTAAGCCTCTCAACATCTTTCTCCAGTTTCCTCTTTTCCGCTAATGCAGTCTCCAGCTGCACTTGAATCGCTTTGTAGCCGAGCTCGAGGCTCTGCGTCTTCCACCGCGCTCGCTTGTTTTGGTACCAAATGGCAACCTGTCTGGCCGGGATTCCGAGCTGTTTGGCCAGCAGGAGCTTGCGGTCTGGCTCGAGCTTGTTGTCGGAGCTGAAGCTTCTCTCCAGAAGCTTCACTTGGTCTTGGGTTAGCCTCTTTTTCTTGTGATGGAATTGGTTCTTGTTGCTTGGGGTTTGGAAAAAATCCATGTTAGTTTCCGGAGCTTGGAGATTTTGAGAGATGAAGATTAGTGATGAGGGTGAGGCATGTTTCGACAAGCAGGTGGGATATATGCTTTATTATAAGGGTTTGAAGTTGAACTTGAGAGAGAGACAGAGTTCTTGCCCCGCCCTGTGGTTTTCACGTGGGAATGGCCCTACTTCAACTTGATCTATCTGCATTTTAAAATATTTTTATGACTTTTAGGTGTGATAATATTGTATAATATCCATAGACTAAGAAGTTTAAGGACTTCTCGCCGGCGGCCTTCTTCTGCGAGGACACTAAGCCTACAGTTCCCCGCGGCGGTATGGAACTATGGATAGTGATCATCACCTTTTTTCTGGTCAATGAAAAGGATGGAGGAATGGGAAGTGCAATTGTTTGCGTGGTTTGAGAGAAGTGTGTATGCTAGACTTTTGTGGAGAGTTAAAAATAAAGTTTGCGAGGGATTCCCACAACACGTAAATATTAAGAAATGGAAAATGATTTGTGGCCTCAATGAGGCATAAGATTTGTGGTCTCAATCCTAGGTGTCATGCCATGTCACCTACACACATCACCTATTTGTCAAATCATGCCATGTAATTCTTGAGTAAAAAGACAATCTTATCATTCCAAAATCTAATGGCTCTAAAATATATTATTTTGGTTTTCTTTTTCTTTTTTTCGTTATATATATAATTATATATATATATAATTCGTCAAAAAAAATTATATAAAAATATGTGTTTGTGTGTATAAATATATATATATATATATAATTATATATGTATATATATAATTCGTACAGAAAAATTTATATATATATTCGATGTAGAATTAATATAGTATAAATATATATATATATATATATATATATATATATATATATATATATATATATATATAATGTCATAATTCTAACCCACAAAATTAAAAAAAAAAATTGATTAAAAAAAAGTCAAATTTAAAATTGATTCCACAAAGATGGAAAGAAAATATATTAATATCTTAATTATAACCCATCAAATTTGGTAAATTGAAGTAATATTCAACTCTTTTAATAAATGAATTTAATAAAATTAATGGAAGATTATTAGTTTACCTTACACTAACAAGTTAATTAGACTATTAGTGTGTATTCTATGATTTCATTAATGGTAAAGGCTTGAGGGCAGCCGTACTGGCCCTTATTTAAAAAAAAAACAAGTTAATTAGAAAAGTAAAAAATTAAATTGGATCCACAAAAATTGAAAGAAAATGTATTGAAATCGTAATTAAAACCTATGAAATTTGGTAATTGAAGAGGTAGGAAAATATCATTAATAAATTGATCGAATGATAAAATTCTAGATTCCATCATTTCAAAATTTCTCGATATATAATTTAATATTGTCTCATCCAAACGCAACATTAGGAAGTGTTCCTTAAAGGTCAAGTGAGACTTCATTAATACAACTGTTCGTTTATTTTTACATGAAAAAACAATCATAATGTTATTAATACTATGTAGAAATTCAATGAACAATAGGTGTATAACACAGCAATAATCAAAGAAAAAGTGCAATTAAGGAAGGTGTAAAATAGAAGTCATCGTCCACATTAACATTAAAGTCAGCTAACATGTCTTACACGAACAAATAAGTAATAAGTAGCTAATAATGAGCCAGTAAAGTTTACTGGGGACTTTTCCCTAATGGCATATTTACACTGAAATAGAATCATCATCCACACTGAATAGTCAGCTAACATGTCTTACAGTAACAAATAAGTACTGAGTAGCCAATGATGAGCTAGTAGAGTTCACTGGAGACCTTTACCTAGAAGCCATCATCTACTGAAACTGAAAGAACTAACATGTCTTGCACGAACAAGTAAGTATTAAGTAGCCAATGATGAGCTAGTAGAGTTCACTGGAGACCTTTACCCAATGGCATATTCACACTTAAATAGAAGCCATCATCTACTGAAACTGAAAGAGCTAACATGTCTTGCACGAACAAGTAAGTATTAAGTAGCCAATGATGAGCTAGTAAAGTTTACTGAGGATCTTTTCCTAATGGCATAATTACACTAAAATAGAAGTCATTATCCACATTGTCTTACAGTAACAAATAAGTACTAACTAGCCAACAATGAGCTAGTAAAGTTCATTGGGGACCTTTTCCTAATGACATAATTACACTAAAATAGAAGTCATCATCCACACTGAAATTTAAAGTTAGCTAGCATGTCTTACACGAACAATAAGTACTAAGTAGCTAATAATGAGCCAGTAAAGTTTACTGGAGACCTTTCCCGAATGGCATATTCACACTAAAATAGAAGCCATCATCCATTGAAACTTAAAATAAGCTAGTGTGTCTTGCACGAACAAGTAAGTACTAAGTAGCCAATAGTAAAGTTCAACGGGGAATCTTTCCCTAATAACATATTCACACTAAAATTGAAGACATATATCATTCACATTGAAATTGAAAGTCAGCTAAGTACTAACATGTCTTATACGAACAAAAAAGTACTAAGTAGCTAATAATGAACAAGTAGAGTTCACTGGGAACTTTTTCTATAAAATAGAAGCTATCATTCACATTTAAAAATCATTATTGTCTATTGAAAAATTTGGGATCAACAAAACAAGTATACTTTCAAAAATTAATTTCCTCATGTGCAATATATTGTATTCCATATTAAGCAATTTCTTTTCAGATATCAACTTCCCAATCAATTTAGATATCTAGGTTTTCAATCACCAGATTTTATGAGTTAAAATTACGATTTAAATACATTTTCTTTCCATTTTTGTGAATCCAATTTAATTTTTGACTTTTCAAATTAACTAATCTTCCATTAATTTTATTAAATTTATTTATTAAAAGATTTCAATATTACTTCAATTTACCAGATTTCATAGATTATAATTACGATATTAATATATATATATATATACACACACACACACACACACCACATTAATTCTCCATCGAAAATATATAAATTTTTTGGAGAAAATGGTCGACTAAAACGAATATATATATAGAATAGTGGTGGTTTGGCTATTTTTAATTTCAGTTTACACTTTTATCTATTTATATTTTATTGACTTAATTTAATAATTATGTTATAAAAGGGTATTATAGACACTTCAAAATTTGGTGAAGCCCTTTGACACCAAAAGAGGGCTTCCATTTATAGTAGTAGATATATATATATATATATTCGATGGAGAATTAATGTGGTGTGTGTGTGTGTGTGTGTGTGTATACCCATACTTTTTTTTGAATATGTATAATGAAAAAAAATCCAAAATAATGAAAAAGAAAGAAAGGAAAAAAAACCAAACAATATTTTTTTTAGAAAAAAGTCAAAATAATTTAGAGCCGTTATATATTCAACAACATATATATATATATATATATATATATATATATATAGGATTTTTCTCAGGTAAGGATGTCCTTAGTTTTTCTTATGGAACGGATTTACTGTTTTCACCCACTTTTCGATCACATTTTCACATCTTAACCGTTCAGTTTTTAGGTCCTAATGTATGGATCACCTCTGCAAAATTTCAGCCAATTTGGTGATCGTTAAGGCGTCCAAAACTGCAATTTACACGAACGAACCGAATCTGTCGAACCGGAACCGTTCATTTACATTGTTGTAATTTGCAGTTTTGGATGCCTTAATGATCACCAATTTGGCTTAAATTTTGCAGAGGTGATCTATACATTAAGACCTAAAAACTGAACGGTTAAGATGTGAAAAGTTGATCGGAAAGTGGGTGAAAACCGGAAATCCGTACCTAAGAAAAACTAAGGACGTCCTTAGTGTAGCCGGACTGATATAGGATTTTTCTCAGGTAAGGATGTCCTTAGTTTTTCTTATGGAACGGATTTACTGTTTTCACCCAGCCGGACTGTATATATATATATATATATATATATTCACAAAAATATATAAATATAAATTTTTTTAGATTAATTATATATATAATAAAAAAAGAAAAAGAAAAAAAATAAAATAATATATTTTTTCTAGAAGAAAACTAAAATAATTTAGAGCCATTAGATTTTGAAATGATAAAATAGTCTTTTTATTCAAGAATGACATGACATGATTTGACAAATTAGTGAGGTGTATAGGTGACATGGTTTGACACCTAAGATTGAGGCCACAAATCTTAGGCCTCATTGAGGCCCTATATCATTGCCCTTAAGAAATTAATATAGTTTATTGTTAAGATTCATTTATTATACTTTTTTTTATTTTAACATGTAAAATTGTTTGTGTCCTTGCATTATTGTTTGCATCACATGTGCTCTTGCACTCTTCAATGAGTTAAATTAATAATTTTGAGCGTATTGTTAGAACACTTGAATCGAATGTACTCATATTGAGAAACTAAATTTTGCATGGCCATATGTCTTGAGTTTTTATTTTTCCTATCGAGTCTTAGATGGAAAATTGTTGTGCATGTAATGGCTACTACATAACTTGCACGTCATCCAATATAATATGTCATAGAAAGAAATTTCCATATCTGAGTTAGAGAGTTCATGAATGTGGTGTTCGTGAAACTGTTCTATTCGGTTGTGGTCCAAGATGTCATATAATTCTTCTGTCATTATTGGTCAATCATTACTGTGGATATACAATACGTATCTTCCCAACACATCCATCTCTTATTGTTTTCAAATCCTACAGTAAAGGGACGCCAATGGCCGTATTTGGAAATAGGCAGTGGCTAGCTGAACGTTTCTCGTTTTCCTTTTTCATTCGGCCGCAAAATTAAGCAGCAGTTGTATTTGACCGTTTAATGAATCGATCTCAATTGGCAAAAAGCTAGAATTTGCCTTAAATTTAGTCATTAACTGGTGATGTCATGATAAAAAAAAACTGATAAGATTCGGGGCGCCTTAAAGATATGTGTTTGAAGTTTTCAGTAGTCATGATGAAAACAGAGAAATTAATGCAGTTGCCTAAACCTTGAATCTAAAAGAGGAAAAGAATAGACGCTGGCAACTGAGTTGTATCTGTAGACATTTGATCTTGGCTGTTTCTTGTACGTAAATATCTTTGGGGTGACTGATATAGCTCCTCCATGTATCTGGGTCTAAGCTTCTGGAATTTTTTAGGGTTCCCCCTCGTGGTCAAGCTTCTTATTTTGTTTGTTATTAGCAGCCCTCTGGCTGCTGCTTGTATTTTCCGTAGTCTATTTTTAACAGACGCTGCAACTGTGCTCTGGATTTATTGCTTTAGAAGGATACTAGAAAAGGAACCCGCGCGATGCCGCGGGGTTTTATTGTCAATTGATCTAATTGTAGTAATACATTCTAGCTATGTTGTTAATGATGAAAAATTATTGTAACGAAAATATTTATCTACGTTGTGAGCTGCGGTTAGTAACGTGCTCATGTAGATAAATAACATTTTAATTCACTCAACAAAAGTGTAAATAATACAACCAAGCTTTAATAATTTGACAATTCATTGAGTTCTAGAAACTCTTTAACTGATTCTACATGTAGTTGTCTAAGACTATCCGAAAGCTTACGCAAAAGACTCTCTCGATCTATTTTCATGGACAGAACTGTAGTTTCAATCATCTTCATAATATTCTTTTGACTTTAAGAGCAATATTTGGCTTTAATACGTGTTCTTGTCATAAAAAAAAAAAAAAAAAAAAAAAAAAAACAAAAACAACAACTCCAAAGATTGAAACAGATTCCTTAAGTTGCTATAAATCAATTGGAATTTATATAACTTTCAAGACAAATGATGCCCTAAACAATATCAGCTATGATAATCACCACCCAAAAGGAGGTTTAGCCTCAATGAGTACAAACAAATAAAGGTAACTATTGACAACTCCATCTTATCGATCTTTAGGTACACATCCAAAAATAGCTCTATCAAAGCATGTTTTTTTTGCCAATGCTCTTAGTGCACATATTGTTGCAGAAAAGGACCAAGGTTAATTCAAAGCCATAAAAAATAAACAGATGAAACAGAGGTTACAGAGCACGAATTTGCTCTCCTTTGCAACACATACTTTTTAATAACGTCCCTAAACAGTCATATGCGTATAAACCCACAAATCTAAACCTGTAAATTCAAACACAGTATAACCATTGATAGTCAAGAACTATCAAAACGCTCAATTTCCTCAACACAACAGTGGACAAAATGATTCAAAGCCTCACTCTTTATGATTAAGTATTTAATTTTGAAGCATCCAATCCTTGACCCATCAAATACACGACCCAGATAGAATTTCAATCAGAAAATTTGAGATCAAAAAAAGAAAAAGAAGAAGAAGAAACCAACAAATTAGATTTTCACAAATACCTTCCACTCGCTTTTCTTTTCCTCCTTCCGCCACTCTCTCTCTCTCTCTCTCTCTCTCTTCTCCTTCCTTTCCTTCTTTCCCTGTCCACAAATACCCACCAACGTTTTATCACTGATTCACTATTGACCTTGTAAGAGTTGATGTCGGTGTAGATAGGAAGCAAGGACCTGACACTTATGATTATCCACCCAGCAAGAATGGCAAAGATGCAAATTATTACAAAATAAGGACAGAACCGTAGTTTCACATCGGCTCGGCTGGAGCCTCTACTGTTACTCGGCTTAGTAACAGTAACCATCCCACCAACTTTAGTAGTATGTATAATATCCACTTGGTGTCACCCCTAATTATCAAGTATTCGTTGAAACAACTTTGCCGACGAACTTGGGGGAACGCTTGTAACCGAATACTTTAATTTCTCTGAAGGGGTTACGTATCAAAGAACTGGACATATAAACTATGACATATCCGGCCATCTTCTGTTATATGCTGTCTCCCGAGAGCTACTGTGCTTAACAGGTTCTCCACGGCTTTGGGAATGACGTGTCCCGGTGGTTGGACTGAGAAAATTAATGCAAGAATTTATATATCAAAAGCAAAGAAGTGAGTTTGATGGTGCGTCTAGAAGCTCTGAGAATGCTATGACCTCCCATTGGATTGTAGCTAGACGCCGTTCAGTTATGCGTGTCTGATCAAATCTTGTTCTTATTTTGTTTGCATTTTTTTTTTCTGAGTAGTGTCACTTCTCAGTTGCCATTGACACTTGAGCTATAATAAGTCATGGGACGTCTACAAGTTGATTGAAAAAACCTACTGATTTTGCAAGTCTATCTCTCATCTCTCTTTTTCAAATTGATTTCATGACATATGACAGATGCTATCATCATCCACTTGCACAGCCAAAAAAGTTGAATACAACGAGAGATAAACGTGGTTATTTTCCGGATGAGACTGCTCATGTTGAAATCACAAAAAAAAATATACATAAAAAAATCTTTTAATTATTTTCTGTAACATGTTTGCATATCTGATACAAAACCTGTTAACCATCATCAAATTACGTGGATTAGATGTTCATCATCAAATTTAAGTTAAAGTCAAAAACTATCATTTTATTTGAGTAATCTAACTAAAAATGTATTTAAATTAGAAATGATTTACGGAATATATGTGTGTATACATATATAATGCATAGAATGTAAACTATGAAAATTTTAGTGGAAACTCAACACATTCTAGAGTTAAACCCTAGAATATGCTTGCTCAACTATGAACAAGTTGACGATCCGCACCAATTTTATGTAAATTCCATTCAAACTGAATTAATGAAATAATTACTCAACTAATTAGGTAAAGGAATTGAATCTAGCTAGTATCAAGTAATGCTCAATATTTCTTCACTATTGCTTACGTTTGATCAATGTGATTCTGTCGTTTGGATAGGTTACACTCTTCCCCACTGCTCTTATATTGTATCATCATTTGTATATTAGTATACTATATCAGGTTAGTTTGGTGGGTTGAACTTTTATTCATGCACCGTACGACTTCAATCTATATGTCATGTTAAGCCAGGGTGTTGGTTGTGACTTGTGTGATAGATACACGAAGAAGCCAGAATTAGGGCATATATAGGATTAATGGAACATTGAATACTGGCTATTTTTATAGCCCTACGACTTACGTTGCCGATTCAATGTTCTGATGGTAGCTTCCCAGCTAATAAGTTCATCAACTTTGGCCAGCCATCGCTCTACGACACTAAACATTTTGACCCACCATCGATCCATCACAACTCAGCCACCACTTTCGATCTCAATCAATTTCTATGGTGGATGAATGATAGCTCTTGTCCTTATGGCAAGAAATATATTCCTTTTCAGGTGGACAGTTAGGGCATCTCCAACAGACTAGTTAAATTCAAATTTTAGCTATATATAACTATTTTTAAAGCAAAATTCAACTCCAACAGACTAGCGCTATTGCTAAGTTTAAATTTAGCTTTAGCTAAATTGGCTAGCTATATTTAGCTAGAGAATCATGCATAGCTAAAACAAAAGTTATATTCCTCTCTCCTCTTTTGTCCACATGTCAGTTTATGAATAGTATATTATTTATAAATAGCTATTACTGCTGGAGCAACATTCTTAAATCAATAGCTATATTTCACAATTTTAGCTATATTTAACTACAAAATAATTCCTACTGTTGGAGATGCTGTTACGTGTTTGAATTAGTGAATTTCACACTCACGAAAGAGTAGGATTTTTTTTTTTTTTTTTTTCATATCATGAACGAAAGAATAGGTTATTTGCACGGTTGGCCTTAGAATCCGGGGGCTAAAGGTGAAGTAAATCTACGATGTTCGAACCTTTCTAATTGATGTATAAGAATTTGTTTTGAATGACTCTGAACCAAAAATCGCATAGCATGCACAATAGATGAATGTACTCCAATCAAAACCTTATTTCAACACTTGAGAACCAATATCGAATTAAGAGAAACCCCTATAAGATACACATATAACTATATAAGTATATATAGAACTACAAACCAAGCACGATGCTTATAATAAGGATGGACTCTCGCCATCTCTAAAGTATGTCTCTTTGTTTTTTACTTTTGTATTTTTTTTTTTGAGACATTTGAATGACAGTATATTTGTCGGCAAAGGTGAATGTGCATCCATATAGGAGGCTTTTACCGACACTCAAATAATTCTGAGCAGAGCTGCGTACATTTGTATCTTTTTATGGGTTGCTTTTATTCATTGGCCAAGGAATGTCTGAATTTATTTTACCTTTTTATGGGAGGCCTCTGCCGCCGAATATTCCATCATCATACATATTAATTTTTATTTTATTTATTTTGTGGGATGCTTTCAATGACGATTTTTGTGTCCGGTTTTATTTACGTACTTTTTTTTTTCGAGGAGAGGCGGTAAGTATGTCGTTTTTATTTTATTTTTTTATAGAAAGCTTTTACCGACAAAAAATTTGTTAGCTAGGCAAATATGTGTCTCGTTTTATTATAGAGTAGCGCTAGAGACCCCAAAAAATTATACCAAAAATGAATTCCAAATGATGTGGCAGCTGCCACATAATCTCTTTTAACTTAGTAACTTCCAATGTGTAAATAAAAATTAATTTATTTGAAGAACTAATATACTTTTTGAATTAAAATCCTAATATTAGCAAAACAGAAGAGGAAATAAACTCTACACACAAACAATCAAATTCCAACAATCCCAGTACTGATAACACCGATTCTTAAAATCACAAGTTATTGTCATCAATTTTTTAATGCAGCTCCTCAATTTGGATTCCATTTAATAGAAAGTGATAGCACCAAAAACTTCACTCACTACTAGCATAAGCCTCAGGACACTGTTATTTTTCTGTATCTTTTGCTCTAGAGGATATGCAGTGGCGGAGCAAGAAAAAGATCTCAACTGGGGCACTTAAAAGTTTTTTTTTAAAAAAACTTAAACTTAAAATATATCAAAATTGTAATAAAAATAATAATTATAATAAGGTTAGGGAAAGATCAATATCTATTTTTGTACTAAAAAAGATCAATAGTTTTTTTAAATTACATATTTTACTAATAAAACTTATAGTTTTTAGATTTTAGACAATTTTTCATAATGGAAATATAATTTATATTTGAACTTTGAAACTATATGAAAGAATATTATTAATGTTTTTTTTTTCTGAGAAGAAAATGTTAGAAAAAAGAAAGAAATAAAAAAAGGATTAAATACTGCTTACTCCCTATATTTATAGGGCTTCATCGTTTCAGTCCCTGACCTTCGAATTTCACCTAAAAAGTCCTTGAACTCTCAATTTCCTCCCAATTCGTCACTGCCGTCAATTTTCCGTCAATTTCTTTGTTAAGTTGCTGACGTGGCAACCATTTTATGCCGAAATGTCTATTTTATCCTCAGTTAAAAAAAAATCTGTTTTATTTTTATTTTTCTCTTTACTTCCTCTTCCATTCTCTCGCACTCTCTCACCTCCCAAACACCACCAACACCACCACCACCACCTCAGTCACCTCCCAAACACCACCACCACCACCACCTCCTCTTCCTCCTCTCCATTATCTCCTCCTCTCCTCCTTCACCAACGCCGACGCCACCCACCACCTCCACCATCTGCAAGAGAAGTAAAAACAAGCTGAACTCACGTTTATAATTTAATCACAACCAAACCAGTAAATGAAGCAACAATCATCTCAAATCTATAAATTGAAATACAATATCCCAAATCTCTCCCCTCTCCTCTGTTTTATCTCTAAGCTCTCATCCTCTGGCATCTTCTCGCTAGACCGAGAATATGCATACCTAGAATCATCCAAAAACATATGCCAACCACCCTATTTACCATGACCTTCATAAAATAATCAAACAAAAAGGTAAGAAAACATCAAAAAGTCAATAGAAACCAATCCAAACTATTTTCCAAAGAATCGCAAGAAACCGATTGATGGTGCAAAGTACCCGGCTCAATTCGTACTCCTGCAGGCACATAAATCGACATGTTTTGTGTCAAATTAACAAAATTTCACCCTACATTCCAAACCAACAGCCAAAAGAAAAAGTACTAATCTCAGCAATTTCAATTCAATTTGCCTCAAACCTATCTTCCTAAATTCAATAGTCCAATTAAGCACAGCAACATTGCACCCCAAAGCAAAAAAACAATCAATTTCGGCACAAATCATCACCTGCAACGGCGACAAGCCGTCAAATATCCCGTCGAAAGCTGAGGTGGAGGGCCAAACATCCGCCGTAGCGATGTACAGGAACAAAACCAGATCATGCACGGAGATCTGCAGCGACTCGGAGATCGCTGCGGCGTTGACTTGCTGACTGAAGGCGAAGAAGGAAGATCGGGTGCAGAGTAGGGGACCGGCGGAGAGGTGGGGTGAGACCGAGGAAGGTAAGGCTGTTGACCGTGGAGGGATCGGTGTCGTCTTTGACCGTCAAAAGCTGAGGTGGAGGGCCAAACATCTGCCGTAGCGATGTACAGGAACAAAACCAGATCATGCACGGAGATCGCTGCGGCGTTGACTAAAGGCGAAGAGGGAGGATCGGGTGCAGAGGAGGGGACCGGCGGAGAGGTGGGGTGAGACCGAGGGAGGTAAGGTCGTTGACCTTGGAGAGATCGATGTCGTCTTTGACCTTGAAGAGGACGATGTGCTTGACGACGGGGGATGACGACATGGTGACTATGGCGAATTTGGGGATGCTGGTTTTGGGAAAAGAGAGGTGGTGGTGGTGTTTGGGAGGTGAGAGAGAATAAGAGAATGGAAGAGGAGGCTCCGGTACTAGACTGGGGCTCCTTAGAAGATGAGGTAAAGAGAAAAAAAATTAAAAAAAAAAAAAGAGAATTTTTTTTTAAATGAGGGTAAAATAGACATTTCAGCATAAAATAGGTGCCACGTCAGCAATATAACAGATAATTTGGACGGAGCTTGACGGCAGGGACGAATTGGGAGGAAATTGAGAGTTCAGGGACTTTTTAGGTGAAATTCGAAGGTCAGGGACTGAAACGATAAAACCCTATAAGTATAGGGAGTAAACAGTAATTAACTCATAAAAAAATATTAGCACATTGCTGAGAAGAGATAATAGTATTAATGTTATAAAAAACAGAAGAAAAAAAATATAAAAAGATTAGCACATTGCTGCTACCAGCAATCGAACCAGAGACCAGACCAGCCTAACATAAGTATGTGCCCCAACCACTACGACAAGGCAACTCTCAGTTCATATATTGAACCAGATTATATATATACTTAAAATCTCACTGGGGCACGGGACCCACCGTGCCCCAACATGGCTCCGCCCCTGAGGATATGAATAACCGTATTTAAAACTCATTGGATACGGTGCAGCCACGGAATAAAAAAAAGTATTCTCTATTGCAGGCTCCACTAACCAAAAGCCACCCTTATGACTTTGGTGTGTACACTTTTTTTTTTTTAAATTGCATTAGTTTTATTTTCTTTTCCTTTTTTTTTGTTACAAATTTTCTTTTCTTTTTCTTTTTCCTTTTTTATTTTTCCTTTTTCCTTTTTTATTTCTTGTCTCCAGATTTTGTTTTTAGGTCTTAATTTCATATTTACCAAATATTATTCACCGTATTTTTGTGTATTTTGCATACCCTGGTAGAAAATACACAAAATCCGTATATACTATTATACTACAGAGAGCTTTCAATCGCCAATTCCAGAAAATCACATCCTCTCCTCCCCTTTTCTCCTTTCTTCTATGATTAATTTGTAAATTTAAATATGTTAAATGTGAAATAAGTAATTAGATAATGTTACTTCACACCCTTAACCGTATGTAAATATAAGATGCTTATCTGATGTTTAATATAATACATTAATTTAGTAATGAATACGGATTTTTGTCTTTAAAAAGTGTATTAGATTATTTTGTTGATTATATTTTTTGTTTTGTCACAGTTATCAGTACCTATAGCACAGTTAGTAAAGTGTATCCAAAGGAGGGTGGCTATTAACCAATTTTCTAGTAGTGACTTGATCTAATTCAAGGAATCATCTAAGCTTTTTAATATTTTGAATGGCAACATGCACAATTGTAAAGGAGACAACTCCATTTCAAGTGAAGATTCTTGATCAAATACCTGTTTGTATAATCTTAAGAAACAATTATCGGAGTTGGTCGGTTGCTAGCACGTTGGGGGATTTGGCAAGAAGCTTCATGGTCGTTAGGGTTTTGAAAGCAAACTTATACATAGATATTAATATAATTCCATTTCTTTTAAATAATTCCAATGATAATCTAATTATTGGGGCTTCAAGAAGATGGGACCTGAGTTAAAACCATATGATAATAATTGGTGTGGTTGAGGTTCTTGAGGGTCTTAACACACCAAGGAAGGACGTACGTGGATTGAAAATACTAGTTTGATTGCAGAGGTTTTGTCCAAATTGGAGAAAATAACCCTAAAGTTTTTGCTCTCTAGCTAAAAAATGGGATGCAATGGAGGAAGTTTTGGTTGCAACTACTGATTAATATCTAAATATTTTAGGGAATCAGAAATTGAGAGGAAATCACTGTGTATTCTCATTGATAATAGGGGCTTCTTTATATAGATGATTACAATACATAGAGTCTGAATCATACAAGGAAAGATAATCTCTAGATTCTTCTAATTAAACCCTATTACCACTAGGTCAAGTAACCTAGAGTTTGGGCTAAACACAAATTAGGGTTTTACTTGAACACTCTCCCTTGTGTTGCCCAAACACGGTGCTTCTCTCGTTGCCTCATTAAAAACCTTGTCGAGTAACAGAAACCCAGTGGAACAAAAATAACCTCGGTTGAAGGGGAAAAAGAGCACAACACACCCTTCACGTTTCGAGGTGAACATGTAGACATCTCCCCCTGATGTCTGCTCCTCCCCCTGATGACTACGATCATGGGAGTGCAGATAATTTCAGCAAACGATGCTACCAACATGTCTCTCGAAAGTGGAATTTAGGCAATGACTTAGTGAGCAAGTCTGCCACACTGTCCTCAGATCGAACCTAGTTCACTTTGATCTAGAGGAGAGTCTGTTGTTGCTGATTATGCTTGGTGTTGTCGCTTTTGATGTAGCCTTGCCTCATTTGTTCAAAACAAGCAGCATTATCCTAAATGCTTGTAGGCTCATCTGTGGTAGACTTCAAACCACAATTGTTCGAACATGCGTAATTATGGATCCAATCCATATACATTCACGAAGCACTTTGTTAAGAGCAATAATCTCTGCATTGTTCGAAGATATAGCGACTAGGGTCTGTTTTGTAGACCTCCAATATATCACGGTCTTTACCCATGGTGAACACTTAACCAGTTTGGGAATGACATTTGTGTGGGTCAGATAGATACCCAACATCAGCAAAACCTTCCAAAACACTTATTGTTTTGGGATGGGGATAGAGGATGCAGGCCAGTGTTGGCGGCGTTCCTGGTGTGTGATGGCTCCGAATCAATCATCTTTCTGTAGGGATAAAGCATGCCCATATCAATCGTACATCTCCAGTATCGAAAGATATCTTTTACACTAATCTAATGGCATTGCATTGGCGCAGAGCTATACCTTAGCTAACAAGTTCACAATATATGAGATGTTCGGTCTTGTGCATGGAGCTAAGTACAATAATGCGCCTATTGTACTTAACTAGGGCATTTCTGCCCCTAACGCATCTTCGTCATCATCCTTCGAACGAAGAGGATCCTTTTCAGGATCAAGACTACGGACGATCATGGGGGTGTTTGAAGGCTTGACCTTGTCAAAACGCCTAAGCATCCCTCAACACGATGCTCAAGTTCCAAACCGAGATATAATCGTGTTCTCCCAAAATCCTTCATCTCAAAATCGGATTTCAAGTGTTTAGCGGTTTCCCTTAACTCTTTAAGGGCTTCTAATGAAGATCATGTCCAACATGAACCGCGTTAGAATCCGAAACTTGTTATGGAAACGCGTGGGCACATCCCTCCCCAATCAAGTAGTCACTTTAGTGAGCGTTTCAACCTTATTGTAAACTCGCTCCGTGGTCTAAAGCCACTTGACTTGGGTAAATGAAGTCCACCATGAACCTTCATGTATATTCTGTATCTAGATCCCCATAGAGATACGAAGTGACCACTTTTCTTAGCTGCATGATCAGTTATTCGGAAACTACCAAATTGACAGGGTAGTGGAGTGCAATGACATCAATTACGAGAGAATATGTCTCATCGTAGTCGATTCCAGGGCGTTTTGTGAGAAGCCTTGCGCCATAAGGCGAGATTTCCATCTCTTTTTCTCATCACGCTTTCTAACGAAGACCCATTAGTCAATAGGTTTTATGTTAGGAGGTGTTGACATCACTAGCTCGAAAACCTTCCTCTTCGTTAGAGAATCCATCTTAACCTGGATCGCATCTTTTTCATTTAGGCCAAATTTCTCCACGTTGACATTCATTCATCAACGGAGCGTGGTTTGATATCATCAGACTCAACAAACTCATGGGCAACGAAATGCACAACTACATCATCAATTATGATGGAGTTTCTATCCCACGTCTCATGTACACTAGTGTAAGTTTCATAGAGCTCTATATTATCAGGAATAGGTTCTAACGTTGAGGCGTCCCCCAACGATAACCATAACCCGGAAGATACTCATGAGACGGATTTTGAGTGTCGATGATCCAATGATTGGTTTGTGCCAAGGTATCCTTCGAACCCACGGGCCTCCCACGCATCCTAGCTGGGGCCATGGCCTGTAACGCCAGAGTGCCACTCTTTTTGGCGTTGGCGCCACGCCTACCTCCGTGTAGGATGACGCTACATCCTCAGTCCTCTCATAGGGATGTCCTTCCTTGCAGGCATGTTTGCAGCATATTTGTGTGATCTCATCACTTTAATAGGGATCAAGATGAGACATAGTTGGGACAGACCACGACAATTCCTGTCGTTCCTGTTGAACATATGTGTTCTTATCTCCCCCTAACGATGGGAAGACTGTTTCATCAAAGTGACATCCGCAAATCTAGCGGTGAGGAGATCGCCTTGCAAGGGCATTAAGTGGCGGACGATTGTTGGAGTCTCAAATCCAACTGAGTTGCCCATTCGTCTGTATGGACCTATCATAGTGAGTTGTGGCGGCGCAATTGGCACATAAATGGCTCACTCAAATGTGCGTAAGTACAAAATACTTGTACCTAGTCACTAGCTGTAACGTAGAGATACATTGAGTGGCGGTAGGTCGTAGACGAATTAGCATAGCTGCATGCGATATTGCATCACCCCAAGCGGATATAAGGAGAGTGGTGCACAATACCAATGTCTGGATTATCATCGTAGTCGTTTCTGCGAGACCATTTGGGCGTGTACATAGAGATACATTGAGTGGCGGTAGGTCGTAGACGAATTAGCATAGCTGCATGCGATATTGCATCACCCCAAGCGGATATAAGGAGAGTGGTGCACAATACCAATGTCTGGACTATCATCGTAGTCGTTTCTGCGAGACCATTTGGGCGTGTACATGGGAATGTGATGTCCAACATCAGTCCCATTGCAATAACCACCGAAAGTCTTCGATGTAAAGTCTCTAGTATTGTCAAATCTAATTGACTGTATAGCATGATCCGGGGAGTGAGCCCGTTGTCATATGATATGTGCTAGGAGTGTAGTATAAGCAGCATTTACAGGTGGACAATGGCACGACACGTGACCAGCGTGTTTACGTGTCAACCAACATCATGAGATATTTAAACGTCCGCAAGTTGGTTGAATCAGTCCACAGAATCCCCACGGATTCGATGTAAGAACAGAATGAGTATTTTCATATCCTTTGCGCAGGACGGTCTCAGTCCTAATTTCCCGAAGGAACAGGCTTTGCAAAATGAGCGAGAGGCCGTAGAAGCAACCAATGAGGATTTTTGTTGGGCCTGAGCGTCTGTAGCGCTATTAGAAGCAAAATGTGTGATTACATTTCCCATCATGGCGTTGGAGCCATGGAAATTAGCATGTGTGGCGTCATGGCCATTAGGAGGAACAACCATGGCATTATGCTCATGGTTGGCGCCATTTATGGCGTCATCAGATTCTTGCTTCATTTTGCTCAAAATGATGGATGTCCGTGTGAAGTCTTCAGTAGACGGATCATCATATCATGACTAGGATGATCTATCTTGTCATGACAAAGCCAATATGTGTCTAAATCCAAGAGATCTTCTCTCATAACTTTATTGGATTTAATAGCTCGAATAGTGACATAGAGTCCACTAGAAAGACACATAAACTTCTCTAAGATGCGCCTTTGTTCGCAATCGTTAGAGGTATTGCAAAGGAACTCATCTCCGTTCTCTACATGCGTTTTCACATGGAATCCGTTGGCTAGTCATAAGGCAATTTGCCCTAAGAGCGTAGAGAGTTTCTGTGACAGTAATCAAGGTGCCATTTGGCAATGGGAACTTGGGCTATTCCATGTCCTTGAATTAATATTGATGGCCCATCCATCGTAGTCACAAAGTAATATGCTCAGAATCAAAATTGAGTCATAATGAAAAGAACTCGAAATTTTATTCATAAGCCAACGGAGTACATCATTGTCTCTTAACCATTAGGAGAATCTAATCCAAATGCTAGTTAATGCAAAACAAAGGTAGTCGTTTGACTTCTTTCGGTAACTCCAAAGTAAGTATGACCAGGTGAGTAGAGAGATGTCGGTGGAGCAAAGCTCGCTTAAGTATCACTTATCTCAAAACATTCCTAGACATCATACTCATTTTGGGTGAGCCTACTTTGAAGAAAAACTAAACCATTGGTATTTACTACAAAAATATATGGCAATTGCCTATTACATCTCTTGGAAAAATAAAGACTTAAACAGAATTGGCGATCTATTGATCCCAGCCAGATTTGTAGTCTTCAACCCTTCACTCTAGATCATCTTCTTGATCTTCTTGTTCCATATAGTGAGCTTCTCTTGCTTCACAATATGCTTTGTAGGCGGTGACGATTTCTTCACGAGCTCTACAAATGTGTGCCCAATGATCAGACACTCCACATCGAGAACATGCATCTCATTGCTCAGACTCCATTGATTGAGGCGCTTTGAAAGCGTCATTTAGATGGCTCTTAGTGTTGGTGGCGCCACCAACATGGCCAGAGGTGTTACCTCCCTCTCTCTTTCCACGTTGACCTCTTCGGTTCCGTGTTCGCCTATTTTGGCGGTTACCTTCCCAAGTAGAGCGATTATATGAACCATAACGTCCAAAAGTATCCCTAATATTAGGGTTTCGCTCTTGGCGCCCTCTCTTAGGGGCGCGACTATAATTGGATTTCGGAATATGCTCTGTTTCCACAGATCTCGAATTATAGTTCTTCACAAGGATGTTGTCATACTTTTTAGCGACATTCATAGCTCCAATGAGCTCATGAAACCTTGTGATCCGTCCTGCAGTAACATCGATTCGATAGTTCTTAGCAACCATCAATGCAGAGACGGGGAAGGTAGAGAAAGTCTTCTCAATCAACATCGCATCTGTGATCTCTTTACCACAGAATTCCATTAAGGATTTAATACGAAGTGCTTCCCGAGTTGTAGTCAAGAACTGACTTGAAATTACAGAAGCGGAGGCTATGCCATCTCACTTCTAGGTCAGGAAGCATGGAGTCACGGACGTTGCTAAATCTATCATCGAGTGAGACCCACAGCCTTCTGAGGTCTTCTTCATTCATACACTCGTACTGGAGCGAATCATCCATATGACGAGTCATTAGGATGATGGCTTTCGCCTTATTTGCCTCTAAGGTTTCTCTATTTGCTTCCAAAGCTTGAGCTTGCTCAACAGTTAGCACGTCCTGGCTAGGCTCGAGAATCGTATCCAGAATTTTATCGGCCTTGAGATGATGGCGGACATCACGAACCCACTTGTGATATTCAGAGCCAGTTGTTCCTAATGGAGCAAAGTCCAATTTGTTCAGGTTACTCATCCTGAAAGAGAACAAGAAATTAGGGTTAGTTTCGGAGCGTAAAAAGGCTACCACGAAAACATATAAAATTTCTTAGCGTAATCGTTTCCAAGAAATTAGGAATTTCCGAGCGTAGTCGCTTACAAGAAATTCGATTCCAAGAGGAGTTGGATTAGATTGAAACAATGATGTTTGCGGTCGATCGTTTTATCTCAACAAACTCTAAGTTTGGAGGACTCTACAAGCTCCAAGTTTGGAGGACTCTACAAGCTCCAAGCTTGGAGTGAGCACGAACCCCCACAGTTCGGCTTAATTTGGTCTCCCCTATGATAAACAAAGGGGGGTAGAAGAATGGAGTTTGCAAGTCCCCGAGAGAAAAGATGAAAAGAATGAAAAACTTCAAAAACTGGAACTTTTAGTAAAGTTTACCTTGAAAAATAGCCGGAAATCTTGACCGGAAAAGTTGTTGAAGATGGCCGGAAAAGGTCGCCGGAGGTCCCCGGAAAAGTGGCCGGAAACTGGTGGCCGGAGCTAGGCAGGGCAGTTGCGGAGGCTTGCGGGGGCTGCTGCAGGGGTGCTCGGCAGGTGTGGGCGAGGGCTTGCAGGGGCTACGCGCAGGTGTCGGCAGGTGTGCGGAAGGCTGTCGGCAGGTGTGCGGGGCTCTCGGCAGGTGCGCGCAGGGCTCTCGGCAGCTTCTCGGCATGTCTTGCTGATGCTTCGGCAGATGCTCGGCAGGGCTCGGCAGGGGCTCGGCAGATCTGCGGAGGGTAGGCACAGGGCTCGGCAGGACAGAGGCTGGTTCAGTTTTTCCGATGGCCGGTTCAGGTCGATTCCTGCCGGTTTTGGTAGTTCCGCCGCCGGTTCTGGGCTCCTTAGGACTAGGGATATGATATGTGGGGCGGTGGTTGCAGGATTTTGAAGGTTACGAAATTAGGGTTTTCAGGGTTAGGGCTTCGTGCTGATAACGTGTTTTAGGGAATCAGATTTTGAGAGAAAATCACTGTGTATTCTCATTGATAATAGGGGCCTCTTTATATAGAGGATTACAATACATAGAGTCTGAATCATACAAGAAAATATAATCTCTAGATTCTTCTAATTAAACCCTATTACCACTAGGTCAAGTAACCTAGAGTTTGGGCTAAACACAAATTAGGGTTTTACTTGAACACTAAACACTTTTTTTTTCTCTTAAGAAAAATATAATTTTACAAAAACATATACCATGTGGAAATTATAGGGTGATGATATGGCAAGTGCCATGTCATTTGGGATCTTATTTTGGTATAAATTTTTAGGATCTCTAACATTTTTCTTTATTATATTTTACGTGAGAACCTTTGAATGACATATTATATATCAGTCATAAAATGTGAGTCATTTTCTATACATGAAAATTTTTGGGGCTCATTAGGTAACTTACTCCACCTAGGCCGAGGACTGACCCAGTTGGAGAGCTAGCTGAAAAATATAATTACCAACATGTTAACCTTGGCTCAATCGATCTTATGATGAAGTGATCCAAGTTCAAAGAAAATTTTGTAGTAGATATCTCACAAGAAGTTGGACATGAGAAACACTTTGTCAAACTATGAGTCGGTTCTCTTTATTCTATTGTGTTCTCTATCTTTAGATATGCATGCCCTTTTCTTTTAGGAGAAATGATAATTTCATTGATAATGTGGCTATATTACAGAAAGATTGGTCAAACACCAAAAAACCCTCTTAGCGTAATATTGGCAATTGAAGCAAAAAACAGTCGAACAGCATGCCG